>NC_140935.1:71982726-72552726 GCF_014529385.1 Adiantum capillus-veneris | reverse complement strand
TTACTAATGCTTTTCTTACAACCATTGTAATGATTTAACATTCCAGAACACAGAGATATCAAGGCTAAGTGAGGGATAACACCTTTACATATTAGAATGTCCAAGGTCTTAGCTGGTATGAACAAACCAAGGAAAAAGACAAAGATGAGGCTGAACCTTCTACAACACCATAGGTAGAATCAGCTGAACCATCTAAAAAACCTCAAGCAGAATCTGATGAACCGTGTAAAGAGCCTCATGCCAAATCTGTTGGACCTTCTAAAAAGCCTCAGGTATAATTTGAAGAATGTGAAACTCCAGGTTAATGAATATGCAAAGCAGATGTAGATGATGACAGAGAAAATGCGGACATCAGCTCTTAGCCACAGTGCTAAAGCTCGAGAACTGGAATAGGTGATTGATGTGCTCCAAGGCAAGCTTGAAGACAGAATGAGTATCATTGAAAATCTTCAAGGCCAAATCAAAGGGCTCAAGAGCGAAGTAGAACAACATCAACACGTCAAGGAAAAACAACAAAAGGAAATGGAAGAATTAGGGGAGCTCCTCACAAAGTTATCAGATGCCTGTAAAAGCAAGGACTATTAGTTCACTAAAGTAAAAAATGGACCTTTGAATACTACTCAGTCATTACAAAATCTCCAATTACAATTAAATGTAGCAAATGCCTCTTTGCAAGCAGAGAATCAATGACCAAGCGGCATTTCTAAAGCAAATTAGGGAAAACCCAGTCGTAGCTTTACTCAAGGGGACATATGAAGTTTACAAGACTTTGGAAAAGATAAACAAAGACCTGGAACTTGAGTTGAAGCTGGAACAGGAAAAAGAAGGGACCTCGCCCTAATGTGGGTACAAAGATAAGAGAAATTGCTTAAATACATTGAGGACTTAAAGAGAGCCATTTAGTTGTTGCTAAGAGAAGGGAACGTGGAAGCTCAGGAGGACGCAGGTACATCTGAACAACCAAATTTTGAGATACCATCAGTCTCCTTTGCAGAGATAGAAACACAATCAACAAAAGGCCAGATAGGAGGTTTTGAATTCCAAGTACCAATCGTCGAAGAGGAACAAGTGCCAATGGTCCAACTCTCTAAAGCTGAAGAAGATGCACTTAAAGAGAAGATTGTTCATGAAGTTGATGATGAATGGAAAGCGGCTATGGATTGGGAGTTGAGGGTTCTTCACTCTGTCAATGTAACTCAGCTCACTCCCAACCAAATCGATTCTCTATGGCATCAACAGTCACTACCTTACCCTTTGATAAAGGTGGAGCTATTGCAAGTAAAACAACGACTTTACAAGGATATCCAAGAAGAGGGTTCAGATGCTCTCCACCCCAAATGGAGGAAGAATTGGCTCAACATAAACTCAAGTTATCTCATTTTGTTTACAAGGGCACCTGCGTCAATCTAGAAAGACTCAACATTCTGTCTTGTACCAAGGGTAAGGACATGGAAAGCACATGAAACATTAAAGAAGAAAAGGTCAACTTGGCTCAACTACTCGAAACTGCCAGGCCCAAAGCAAGGATTGGCAACTGAGGAATACGTGGTGAAAACCCTAACGGGTGCCATGAACTTCTTCAAGAGCCTTCCTGACCACTCATGTGCAATGCTATTTAAAATCTACAAAATGCTGCTCACATGTATCCAAGTCTTTCATGACGCCTTACCAGATTCCTACCAGAATTTTCTAGTACTTGGAGACTTATGACCCAAGGAAATCCAGAAGTTGTCAAGTTTGATGCATTATGCACATTGCTGTTGCAAGAGTCACTTTCCCGAAAAAAAAGGACTAGGCAGCGTGCAGTTGAACAGGCTTTTATTGCTTCTCAAAGAAAGGGTGGTATGAGCAATGCAGCCACTTCTTATGGTTCTGCTGCGAGTGGCAAAAATTCTGTTCCTAATGCTTCTGCTGGCAGCACTTCGTCTGGCAATTCTGGTGACAAGGGCAAAAAGAAGATGCGTTGCCATTATTGTAAAGCCAATAATCACTTGATCAAGTCGTGTCCTAAGTTGAAGGCCAAAGAGGCTAAGAAGAAAGAGGGTGGTTCCACTGCAAATGCTGGTTCCACTACAAATGCAGCCATTGTTGAGTCTTCTGTGAAAGGAGACTGTGTTGCTGATGTTGATGCAGAATGGGCTTTTAGTGCAGAGTGCACTTACAATCCTGTTGTCCATGATGCATGCTTGTCAGTTGTTGCTACAGATTCACATGTGTGGTATTTCGACAGTGGTGCTACAAAGCCTCATTACCTCACATCGTGAATTGTTTACTTCTCTCGAGTCTGTCCCTCATGGGAATTCAGTCACTTGTGTCAACAACGCCTCTTATCCAGTTCAGGGAGTTGGAAAGATTGTGCTCACTGCTGCTAATGGCAGTTCCTTCACTGCACTTTATGTACCTGGGATCAAGAAGAATCTCTTGTCTGTATCCGCACTTGCTAGACTTGGACTTGTAGTCAAATTTGTGGATGACAGATGTACAGTTCATGATCTCAGTCTTGGTGATGAAATTGTTGCATCTGGGCTTTTGTGCCGTGGGCTGTATAAGCTCACTTTGTATGACAAGTGTGGACAAAATTTTGCAAATGCTGTTGCAGATTCAAGGGCTATTTCAGATGCAAAACTTTGGCATGCATGTTTTCGTCATCTGAATTTTGCCAGTTTGCTGCGTTTGCAGAAATCTGATGTGGTTGCTTCTTTGCCACCTCTTGAAGCACCTGTCAAACATGTTTGTGAAGGCTGTATTTTGGGTAAGATGCAGCGTTCTAAATTTCCAAAGGATGGTTCAGTTCGGGCCACATGCAGGTTGCAGCTTGTGCATAGTGATGTTTGTGGGCCCATGCAAACTCCGTCCTTGGGCAATTACCTGTACTTCATGACTTTCATTGATGATTACTCCGGGCATGCATGGGTATTTCCTCTTCAAGCGAAGTCCGAAGTTTTTATGTGCTTCAAACAATTTCTGGCTATGGCTGAAAATGTCTCGAAATGTACTATGGGCACCCTCCATTCCGATCGAGGGGGGGAATATATGTCTCATGAATTTAATGCATTTCTGGCTAGTCGTGGGATAAAAAACCAATGTACATTGCCTTATACACCTCAGCAAAATGGTGTTGCTGAGAGGAAAAACAGGTCACTGACAGAAATGGCATGATGTATGGTCAAAAGTCAAGCTTTACCGCATTCTTTTTGGTGTGAGGTCATCATGTGTGCCACTTATGTACTTAACAGGTGTCCTACGAAAGCTTTGCAGTCTATTACTCCATATGAAGCATGGCATGATAGAAAGCCTTCTATTGAGCACATGCATGTTTTTGGCTGTTTGGCATATGCTTTGGTGCCACAAGTGCATCGCAGAAAATTGGATGATAAGGCTGTCAAATGTATTTTTGTTGGTTATAGTACTGAAAGCAAAGGATACAGGTTGTATCATCCGCAAACAAAACGTATTCTGGTTTCACGGGATGTAGTGTTTGTGAAAGATTCTGTTCAGCCCTTGCTGTCATGTACTAGAGATAGTAATGTAAGCTCACAGGACATTTATGACACTTTGTTGCCTCTTTTCAGTGGTGGAAATACGAATGTAAGTTCCAATGAGGCAAATGTACATCCTATGGGGGTTTCTAAAAATGTTTTATATCAGCCTATTACTGATGCAGATGTACATGATGTACTTGTTGAGGAAAGGGCTGAAAATGAGCAGGCTAGAGGTATGCCAAAATGGCTGGTGCACACTTTGCGTGACAGTAAATTGGATGCACCTTTGTCTAGTCGTACTCGTTCAGGCTCTCGCCATGCATCTTATGCATCAGATTGTTATGCTTTGGCTGTGTCTAGCTTACATGATGTTGAGGAGCCTCTGACTTTTGATGAAGCACAGAATTCAGAAAATTGGATGGCTGCCATGCAATCAGAATATGATGCACTTATAGAGAATGACACATGGACTTTATGTGATTTGCCATGCAATCAGAATATGATGCACTTATAGAGAATGACACATGGACTTTATGTGATTTGCCATGCAATCAGAATATGATGCACTTATAGAGAATGACACATGCAATCAGAATATGATGCACTTATAGAGGATGGCTGCCATGCAATCAGAATATGATGCACTTATAGAGGATGGCTGCCATGCAATCAGAATATGATGCACTTATAGAGAATGACACATGGACTTTATGTGATTTGCCTCCTGGAAAAAAGGCCATTGGTACGAAGTGGGTTTACAAGTTGAAACGCAAGCTAGATGGTGAAATCGATCGCCATAAGGCTCGACTTGTTGCAAAGGGTTATGCACAACAAAAAGGCATAGATTATGAAGAGACTTTTGCTCCCACTTGTCGTATGACTACTGTGCGTTTTCTATGTGCATTGGCAGCTCATTTTGGTTGGGATGTACATCAATCAGACATTGTTACTGCTTTCCTGAATGGTGACATATTTGAGGAAGTTTATGTAACGCAGCCTCACGGTTTTGTCATAAAAGGACAAGAGGACAAAGTGTGCAAATGTAACAAGGCTTTGTATGGGTTGAAGCAATCTCCTCGTGCTTGGTATGAGAAAGCTGACACTCATTTGGTCAAACAAGGCTTTCGTAACAGTCCAACAGAAAGCACATTGTATGTAAAGCGTGAGGGTGATGTACTTCTCATTGTGGTTCTTTATGTTGATGATTTGCTGATCACTGGACCAAATGAGAGACATATTTCTGAATTTAAGGCTGATTTGAATGCTACTTTCAAGATGAAAGATTTGGGGTTGTTGCATCATTACTTGGGTATACAGTTTAAGCAGTGTGATGGCGGTATTGCCTTGTGTCAAAAAAGTTACATAGAGACATTGCTATGTAAGTTTGGACTTGAGGATTGCAAACCTATTGCCACTCCCATGGAAACAGGTTTGAAGTTGAGTCTACATGATGCTGGCGATCCTGCTGATGTCACTCTTTACCAAACTGCTGTTGGCTGCCTCATTTATGTATGCAACACGAGGCCAGATATTCAATTTGCAGTCTCACAGGTCAGCAGATTTATGCATAGCCCAGGGTCTAAGCATTGGCAGGCTGTCAAGAGGATTTTCCGCTACCTTAGTGGCACTTTCCATCTTGGCTTGTTTTATCCCAAGGGGGGATCATTGCCGCCAGACTTACATGCTTTTTCAGACTCAGATTGGGCTGGTTGTTTTGACACACGAGTGTCCACAAGTGGTTTTTGTTTCATGCTTGGCAGTTCATGTATATCATGGTTGAGCAAGAAGCAACCTACTGTGGCCACTTCGAGTTGTGAGACTGAGTACAGGGCAGTCTTCACAGCTACGGTTGAGTGTGTATGGCTCAGACGCCTTATGGCTGATTTGGGTGTTGGACAGGACACTGCCAACACTATCTACACTGACAGTCAGAGCGCATTGGCAGTTGCGAGGAACCCAGTTTTTCATGCTCGCACAAAGCACATTGAGGTGCATTACCACTATATCAGGGAGAGGCTCTCAGCAGGAGAGATCAGCTTGGCTTATGTGCCAACACAGGACAACCTTGCAGATCTTTTCACAAAGGCATTGTCTCGTGAGAAGCTTGAAGCTTTCCGCAAAGCTTTGGGCTAACTCCCCTTTGTGGACTGATCCTGTCCTCAGGGCATGGCACTTCCCTTTACTCATGTGCCATCTCTCGTTCACCGCATCACTCCAGTGTGTATTTGTTACCATATACATGTGGTAGTGATGTGTGTGAACACACTAGGACCGCCGGGACATTTTTTCCCTCTTTAGGAGGTTTTTCCCCCCGAGCATTGTATATACGCCCATCACTCTAGGGCTATCTATCTTTCCATTGCACACTAAGTAACACACTCTCTATTGTGTGCCTTGAGCTTCCTTCGTCTTCTCCAAGCTGTGTGCGTTTCTCTACAACCCTAATTCCAACAAATACAAGGTTGTTTGGTACCTTTGAATTTCAAGTGATACTCCCTTTACTTGTGTATCTCACACCAGCATCATGGATATTTATCATAGTTACATTGTAGCAGTGAGAACTAGGGGTTAAGATGCTTCATCAACTTGTAGTTAGTGAAATGGTGAGAGGCATCTTCATCATAGAATTCTCAGCTTGTGACCTCGGATAGACCCATGCATTCTCAGAAGATCGTGTGGTCCAAAAGTCGGTTGCCACACAGAGGCCATAATACAACACTCAAGTATTACTTTTGGTATGTGTTAGTTTCACCTTGGAATAGCAAGAAGAAGATTTTAAAGGAAGCAATTGTGCCATGTGCACAACTTTATCCTTGGCTTGGAGAGCATATTTTCTCTTGGGACAATCCTTTTTGCCATGTTCACTTCCCAAGCAATGAAAACATAATTCATACGTTCTCACTTGACACATGGCCTCGAGGCCCCTTGGACTTTTTGGACACATTATATGAGACTACCACAAATTTTTCCTTATCATGACCATGAGATGCACATGCAGTTGAAGTGGCATACATGTGTGTACTATGCAATGCTTTTTCACATGGATCATCATGGATATGAGAGTTCACAATTTCCTCAAGTGTTTTGAAATCCTAGGCTTTAGCGTGCTTCTTAAGCTCAAGATTTAACCCACGAATGAGCTTGCACACCTACTAGAAGGTGTCTAGACCCTCCATCTTGAGGATATATCTCTATAATGTGAAATATACTCAAGAAGCGCCTTATGCTCCTGCATAGAGTACTTATCTAATGTAGTCCAACTTTTGTCCTTCTTATTAGTGGATATACATTTCTTTCTAAACACATCGTCGAAGGCGGACCATGAACGTGGCTTGATGCCCTTATCTTAAGCAAAATCCACCATTTAGAGGCTTTTCTAGTGTTAAATGAGTTTGCAGTGCCTTGATTGCATCCAAGGTTCGATGCAAATCATGAATACCATCCCATTTACTTAGGAATATATTTATTGCATCCTTGTTGCACTCTTTCTCCTCCCCTCAGAAGATCAATGCATTGTTTTGTGTTTTTCAACAACTTATCCATCTCTTTTTGAGTGAGAGTAAGCAACAAGCTCGGAATGGGGCCTTGCTCCAACATGTGAGGGTGAGAGTATGTTAGGCACAATGCCTGACAAACCCCACACTGCTCACCTACAAGATCCTTGGCTTGCTAATGTATATATTGCACTACTAAATCAGATAGCTTAATAACATTCTCATTTAAGCGTGCAAAATTTATTTCAATGGCATACATGCAATAGTCGACAATAGTACAGTAGCACACGACGTTCAGATAATGCATGTCTATGTCTGAATTCATGGTACAATGCTATGCTAACAAGAAAAATAATTACCTTTTATAAATTCACTGTGCAAAATTGTTGCCAACGAGTAGTTGCGAAAGAGGAAAACTATTTGGCCTTGCTAAATCAAATTCAACAACTAAGATGACGTGCCAAATTGTATACGATGACGACTGCTAGATGTTGCACCAAATTTCCCTTGTAAAAGTAACAACTTGAGAAGCTTTTTTGAGTCAGTGCAATACTTACTGATGAGGAATCACAAGCTACAGAAGCTAAATGGCCGTGCTAACTTTTGGGTCAATTTCCAATGCCAAAATACCTTGCCGAAATTAATTCCGATGATGATTATGACACCCCAATCTCTGCCTTGTTGGGTACAAGCTTGAAGGTGTGCGAGCTTCGATGCCATGGACTTACTTGTTGGCGAGATAGACGAGTTGCGGGTTGGAAAGCTTTGAGAGCTTGCCAAAACTTAAGGTAAGTCCACAATGATTGCAATCAACAACATTTAATAATTTTTCTACTACAATTTTTTGACGGCAACAGGGAAAACTGCGAGGAGCACAAGACTCTGTCTTGCTTTGCCCGGGCTTTGCAATTTGGCGAGGCAATGAATCTTGCTACAAACAGGGTGCTGTGGAAACAAGCCTTTGTATACGCTTAAAGGCAAGAAGATTTAAGGGCTTTAGTAGCCCTAGAGTGTGAAATCAAGGCCACAAGGCAAAGCGATGGCGGGCAGCAGGCTTTGCGCAGAAGAGAAAGGGAGAGGACGTCACGTTGCTTGCTCGGCTGAGGCCGCTACAGAAACGAGAAGAGCAGCCAGCCCTCGTCAGCGCGCATCCACCAAGGGAGAGAACATTTGATTTGGTGCAGGTCGGCAACACCCCCGAGTATGTGTGTCAAGCCTCATCTTTCCCACGGTCCCACTCTCTTGCATGCATGCAAAACAACACCCCCAAAATTAGAACCTCATCCTGAGCTCTGATACTAGTGACGTGCTTAGTGTCATGGAACCCCTGTACCACCCAGCCTCCATGCCTACTTAGGCTGGGTTCAGATTTAACCGGCGGAAGAAACAAGCCTTCGCAAATCTGTCGCCGCAGAGTGTGAACAATGTGGAGGAGGAAAAGTGAAAAAGTGAAGGGGGCTGAGAGAGGCCATCAACTCTTCCGTGTGGGGGGGGGGCGGGGGATCAAAAGAAAAATGGAGGGTCTAGCAGAAGAGTGCCTCAACTCCAACCAATCAAATTTCGCCATGGAGGATCGACGCCCCTTTGCATTTTTCTTCCGCCGCCTAGTCTGAACCCACCCCTATATGCATCCCGCGTGCTAGGTTCCCCATTCGGCCTTGCCTGCCCATAGAACTCACAAGCAAGTAGTGCAACTCTAAAGGATAGTTTGATAGGAGTTTGCCAATGAGCTAGAGAGATCGTTGTGTCATGCGGAGACTTGCTCTATGGTAGACAAATTGTTGGCACAACAAATCTTTGATTATTGATAGATTGTACTCAAGCTAAAAGGAATTGGAGACTTCTAGACACTTTGATACTACAAGAGAAGCTTGACACACCATTAGTTAGAGTATATATAACTCATTTATTTGAGGCTATTTTCTATGCATAAATTTAGTGCATTTGGTGGTTCACAACGACCAAGTGAAGTAAACAAAGAGTCTATATTTAAGAGAAAAGAGTTTAGAGAGGAGGAGGAGGAGCGATGTGAATGTAGAGGTCATGGTGGGAAGTGTTCGAAGTGGGAGGTGTTCAAAGAAACCACGCCCATTGAGAGAGGAGTAAACATAAAACCTAAAGCACGGGTAGTCCTTGCTTTAGTTGCAAAGGGACTAATGAAGGTAGAGTATCCAAAGATAGTATCACCTACTATACATAGCAAGTAAAGAGAGAGGACAAGTCCTTTGGACAAATGCACATTATTTGAAACTTGGCTCTTTGTTTAACAAAGTGGACCAGTTTGGTAGCTCTTGCATCCATGCTATGACATGGTTCATGTGGTAGCCTCTCACTATAGGATTGCTTGAGCTAACTCGATGGTTTGACACCACGTGTAGCCATAGAATTTGATAATATGACAATGCACAACTTTTTGAACTATTTGTTAGTCCAAAAGTTGAAGTTAGAGACTCCTAGTAACCATGAGATTATAGCAACTCAATTTGGAATATTGTTACTTAAGGAGTACATGGCTAGTTGTCTTATGAGTGCCTCTAGCCATGTAAAAGTATCACACTAGTCTTTACTTCTAAGGCATGCATCTAGCTAGATCACACATTCAATTAGGTAGTGAGTGGTTGTTTAGCCTAGGTCCCTCCTTATCTCATAGATATTTATCCGATATGCTAGAGTTTTACCAAGGAGGAGTCATTAAACCGCATATGCAAGTTGTTTGGCCAACTCTAACTATGCGAAGCTTCTAGTCCATTGGACCAACTAAGGTCTCAAATAAAAGCTAGGGGAGTCCTAATAGAAAAGAATATCTTAGGAGTCTCAAGGGAAATGATATGAAAAATTCAATGTAGTAATAGCTTAGTTTTTAGAATCATGGACTCCATTGAGCCATTTGTTAGATTCTTCATCTCTAGATGCTTTGCACACTGTCTACAAGCTTCACACACATCACGTGTGCACTGGCCCTTGGTTGTGGATTGGCCATCCATACACCTGCTGGACAGGGATCTCATGCACACTCAGACTTGTTCAACACATTTCCCACTTTAGACCTGTTTTGGTCACATGTTCCCCCATTTATATTGGAGGGTCATATTTTTAGGTCATTGACTATATTGAGGATTATTGCTCGACCAGCCCCTATTCTCCTATATATAAGAAGGGGGGCACGCTCTTTCTCATTGTCTTGTATCACACCATGTAGCCATCTGGAGTTATTGGGCTGCCAGCCTTTCCACCATCTGTCTCCTGTCATGTCTCTTCTCTCTCTCTCTCTCTCTCTCTCTCTCTCTCTCTCCCTCCCGTGCCATTGTCTCTTTCTCTCTCTCTCACCTTCCGTTGCACACTCTGACATGGTATCAGAGCACAAGGGTTCTAGATTTGTCATCGCTATTTCTGAGGAGGACCATCTGAAGGTTTCCATCGCGAAGAAGTGCTTTCCTCCACCAACGTTTTCGGGCTGCCATTGTTTTTTTCTCTCAGCCCTAGAGTTTTGTGAATTGAGGCCTCTTCTGGTCTCCTCTTCATCGCCAACCTCCTCCCCTCCACTAGCACCTTCTTGTCCACACCTCTACTGCTGCAGTGTTTTCAACAACCTAGCGTTTTTTTTTTTGCTGGCCTAGCGTTTTTGCAACAAAGGGGTCCTCCCTTTACACCTAGCATTTTCGAGGCACCTGCAGGCTTGCATTTTTGCTTGCTGCCCAACGTTTTGCAGAAGGGAGATCTACACACCTTGCATTTTCAGTTTTGTTCAACGATTGGCCTCTTCCCTGCCGTCCTTGGCAACATGAGGCTTCTTCCATTGCTGCTCATACCAATTGTTGGATCTTCTACTTCAGATTTGGGACGGTTATGATGATTTTCAGCCGATTACTTGGTGCCCCTCCCGTCCTCTTGCCCCAACATCCTACATCTGATGTCTCCCGACATCGTGAGAGATGTTGAATACTCTGTTTACAAGAGATGCTGAATACTCTGTTTACAACAATGTTTTTCAGCCTCTTATTGCTATATTTTTTGGCATGGACAGCACCTTGCCTTGGCCTCGACAATGACTTCTCGGATTCCCTTCCTGATTTACAAGTCTTTACCCCCTACCCACAATGGTGTGGCGCTTTCACGACGTGTTTTCAAATCGCATTTCAGCTTTGCTCCTACTTCGACATTGAGACGTGGACTCAGATATAGGTTATGGCACAACGGACGGATCTCCCTCGACATTGCAAATCTTCCCTTCTCAAGGCTCTCTTGCCCTCATGAAGATGTAGGGGATTGGATTGGTACAGGTACTTATGTGGATGTGGCTTGTGTTTTCCACCGCTACTTCTTCCTCAGTAACCCTCCCTCCCTCTCCCTCAACTGTTGTCTCTCTATTTGGATGAAGGTTGGCAGCCCAATAACTCTTTGCTTCTGCTAGGTTCTGTGGCTCCTCCACTTGCAATTTGGATGTACCTATACACTACTTACACGGTGAATACCTCCTGGATGATCCTTGCTTTGCTGGTCTACTCCAAGGCTAGACTTCTACAACACCGGTCATTCTTCTCGATGCATCCTCTCAACCGTCCTTAACCTCACCACTTGTCATCTTGTCTGCTATGGTGGACGATGCCTTCCCTATTGAGCCTCTTCTTTCTGCTCTTCCTTCCTCTTCTGCTCGAGCTTCTTTGAATTGGATATGCTACCCGTTTCCCACCTAGGCAGTTTTCCTCTCCTCTTGGTCAGTGTATTCCTCTTCAGTGGGGGTCCCCATGTCTTGTCTTCTGCTTCTACACTAGGTTCCTCCATCTTAGTGGTGATCATCATGGATGGGCTATTGGACGTTCATCTTAGGTTACTTCCTCATGTAAATCCTCTTCAGCAACTTATTCCGTAGCTTGCCACTCCATCAACTTCCTTGTGCGACTTGATTGGAGTTTCCTCACCCTTGGTCATCATCACATTGGTGTTGTACGGATTGTTGTGTTGTTTGGATGGTGCTCCTCATCCTTTTGTCCCAAGATTTACATCTTCTCCAAATTTACAAAAGGCGTGTTGCATTCTCCTCAACAGCCTCTCCGCATCTGTTGTTGAGGGAGGGGGGGGGGGGGGGGGGGGTTAGATTCTTCATCTCCAGATGCTTCGCACACTATCTACAGGCTTCACACACATCACGTGCACTTGCCCTTAGTTGTGGATTGGCCACATGTACACCCGTTGGACAGGGATCTCACGCACACTCAGGGTTGTTCATCACATTTTCCACTTTAGACTTGTTTTGGTCACATATTCCCCCATTTATATTGGAAGGTCATATTTTTAGGTCATTGGGCTATATTGAGGATTATTGCCCGACCAGCCCCTATTCTCCTATATATAGGAGGGCCTATCATCTCTCTCTCTCTCTCTCTCTCTCTCTCTCTCTCTCTCTCTCTCTCTCTCTCGTGCCATTGTCTCTTTCTCTCTCACACCTTCCGCTGCACACTTTGACACCATTCACCCTAGAGAGATCCTAGCAGAGAGGCTATTGGATGATTATGGGACGCCCTATTGTATCTATAAGTAAAAAACAAGATTTACTAGCCATTGTTCATGCTCTTAAAAAGGGATGACACTAGCTATGTGGTTTCACTTTTGTGGTCGTATGAATTATGGAAGTCTAAGGTGGCATTCAAGTCAAAATAAGTTGAAAGATAGGATAGCTTGGTGAACAAGGGTTTGGCAAGAGGTTGACTTTTAAATCTATTACAATTATCACCTCTTGTCTCCTGGATGATAAGAATCATGTTGTGGCACGTAAAAAAGACACATTAAGAGTGTAGGTACCCATATGGGGCACTTCTAGAAGGTGTCGACTCACCTAGACTAAGTGAAAGGGATTCATAAAGTGGCTTACTCCATGAGTTCTTCAAGAAGTTGATTCGGAGCCTCTCATGATGTCATGTATGATGCTAAATGAAATGCCTACTCTAGCTCTATAAAATAAACCTCTTTGAACTCACTTTCATTGAATCTAGTAATCAACTTTGTATATACACTCTACTCCAATTTTGATGGTGTAATTAAGTGGTGATTTTCCATTTTATCCCCCTTAATCTATACAAGACAGAGACATTTTCCGTGTGCTCCTTGGACAATGGATACCTTCTCTACAAGCGTAGTGTTTTGTCCCTTCTATTAATTACTTAAGGTGCTACACTGTTGTTGAAAGTTATGATAGCCCGAGTGCAAGTCATGCCAGAATCGAAAGGATCTACGCACTAGCTATGAGGAAATTTTGTTTGGCCTTGTTTGTTTTATGTTGAATATGTCGTATTGCAATACAAAAAGTGTTGGGTCAATAAACACAAATCCCTGAAGGTTTGAGGGCTACTCCAACCTTGAGATATTCATCGAGGAAAATGGCAAGGTTCATACATGCAGAAAATATGTACAAATGTGTGAGCGATCCCTAGCAACTATATGGAATGCCCGCAAAATAAGGTGTTAGAATAGAAACTTCAACACTATGCCATTTTCACTTTGAAGGCCTCAGAGTTGAATGTATAGAAAATGTGACAGTTTGGAAAATTTTGAACTATAAGTACTCAAAAAATGTTTGGCTTTAGGCATTATTGACAATTTCAACACCTCCAAGGAAGTAGGCCTAAAAAATGAATTTGTTGATGGGGCGTTATAGGCACCAATTCAAGACATTTATTTTAACTCAACATGCAATATATACGTGATGTGTGTGCGCATACATGCACATCGACGTATCAACATTTATACATAGCACATGCCACACACATTGATATAACTAGCCATTCCGTTTTTGCCATTCCGTGTTTGCAAAATAACTAATTGTTCAAGTTTTCAAGCCAAACCACTGACATGAGTAACATGTCGGGAAGCCCATCATGTTTTCTTTCACAAGAATGGCCACACCACACTTGAGAAAAGTTTGCACATTAAGATGATGTTTTCATACTTTTAAAAACCTCAACATAATTCTACATGCTAGCACTGCAATAAAAATCTTCCATCAAGACCTTGACTTCATCTTGATGGATCTACTCTACATTGCCAAAAAAAATATTGGGCATCTGGTCTTTGATACCCTAGAAGGATGCCCAACTCCTGTATTCACTCTCTCTTGGCTGATAAACTTAACAATAGGACCAAATCCCTCTACTTTATGGAATACCTCAGCATTTGGTAGAGTACCTTCAACAAGAATCATGCAAAGATAGCATGATGATAGAGCACCAATAGTGCATGAAACAGTATCTACACGTTTACAAGCGATATATGGGCACATGGGAGATAATCGAGCACCAATAGTGCATGTAACGCTATCTACACATTTACAAGGCCGTGACAAGCCATATATATGGGCACAAGGGAGATTATTAAACAAAGGCTGATGGTACCACAAGGAATGAGGCAAGGATCCTTGATCTGCCCAACACTTTTGTATTGTATGCAGATGATGTTTATGTTGAACTAGAACCAGTCCTAGCTTGGCTGGAGTGTTAATACCGGTTCTGATAAATGATAGTGATATTGTGATTACTCAAACTCGATGTAATTGTGCTCACTTAGACTAGCCAGTACCTTTTGTGGAGACAAAGGTTGACCAATTATTCATATCTTCATAGCAAGTGGGGCACACGGAGTATGTGCACCTAGGAGTTACAATTCCTTGGTAGAGATTCTCATTAAGAGGAGCACTCATGCTGATGCATCAGACAGTGAATGTGCTTACATACAAGTACCAAGGAACACCAAACCACAGTTGTTCGATACATTAGTCACACACAATTTAGTGCATGCAGCAAAGGTTCAGCATCTAACACAAGCAATCGACCCCACTCCCTAATCAAACTTGCTTGGAAAGAGATTGTTCTAATAATCGAATTATGATCATGAGTTCCCTGCACCTAACATTTTATTGC
The DNA here is from genome assembly GCF_014529385.1 of Adiantum capillus-veneris. NCBI lineage: Eukaryota > Viridiplantae > Streptophyta > Polypodiopsida > Polypodiales > Pteridaceae > Adiantum > Adiantum capillus-veneris. The sequence goes on along the minus strand of NC_140935.1, from coordinate 72,537,840 downwards.
CAAGGCAAAGGCAGATCCAGCACCTACGGTAGGGAAGGCACTCTTCAAAGCAATGACTCTATTATGTAGATGTGGTAGCTCACTCACCAAAGATGTTCTATGCGGGCGCTGACCTCTTCCAGACAATGCAGAGAGAGGTAGGGATTATTAGTACTCATAAACAACCACATGGATAAGCTTGCATGGGTTGGACAAATTATTGCCTCACCCTTCAGCCCCTGAGTAGATCAAAGCTGAGCCAACTTATTAGGGTTGATAAAACTCTCTCTCTCTCTCTCTCTCTCTCTCTCTCTCATATCATGGTTGTACTCCCCTACGCATATAGCTTCCCATCCATTAGAGTTAGCACTCCCAGCCCCGTCATCCCTCATATACATATATACACAACCCCCTACTTTATTTTGTAGCATGTTTATTTTCAGCACTTCTGTCCTTTTTTTCTGGATACGAGGACACATTCATGTACAAAGTTGTCTCAAAGGCCAACTTTGGCCTCTAGAAGACCTTGATAAAGCTCACATATACACACAAAGCCAGCATTCACGAGCACACATTATCACTGACTATCTACCTAGGGTTACTTTCCACTGTATTTTCACGAACTGGCCATTATGTGGCCAAAATTTGATTGGAGCAAATTCATGCCTGAAAAATGTTAAGTGAAGAAGTGTTAATCTGCTGGAGTGCCCGATGTGTTGAGATGACCAGTGACCACGACTCCTGTTGATAATGGCGTTGTCCCACCGGCTTGATGTTCACAGACCTTTCTACTCTGCATGGCTTTGAATACTAAAAATTGCAAGCATTTCGTCCTCCATGGGGTGTAGGTTTCCTGGAATGATTAGGGAATGCAGAGGTGGCCCAAAATCTACCGTTAGTAAATCCTTCATTGGGCCCGCCACTATCTTTTGAGTGGGATTACCTATTCGAGCTAGACCCACACAAATTGTGTTGCCATTGTAAGCTGCCATGGGGAGAAAAAACTATTAGCAAAATGAAAAATGAACGATTAAACGCAACAGTGATGCAACACCAGAATGTAAACGAGGTAAAAGTTCACAATGGCCTACATAAGAGGATGAGAAAGAGTTCGTGTTACCCGCTACTAAATACCCTCTTTATAGAAATAGGGAGACAAATGTCAACTCTCTCTCACAGCGGCCTACATAACAAAAGACAATGCATAGTTGATGCCTCTCTATTAAGAAACAGAAAGAGGAAAGGTTGTCATCATCAACTTTCATGTGGCACTAATTGACAAGTTAGTTTCATCCAACGGTCCACAATTGTTCGCAAGAGTTCAATGATTTCCTAAGGCTTATGTAGGCCAAAAAGTGAACTTGCACACACGACACTCCAAAACTGCCTGTCCGCTCATCCTCGTTTAAGGAACTAATCAGGGTAATGCAGATCACTCATAACAGGAAAACAAAGAGCTAGCTTACTAGCAGACAAGAAGTGTAAATTAGATACTCCTCATGCCCGCTTGAGGTGTTTCAGAACATCTAAATTATGTCCGTTGTCCACTTGCAAAACACAGAGTCTGCCTTCCTTTTTTTGGGGGATTTTTCTATTTCAGCATGATAAGGCTAATTCATAAAAATGCTCATGAAAAGTTTCATTTAGGCAGGAAACTTACCATTGCACTTCTGATTTTCTTCGACCTCAAGCAATTGCTCCAATGCTGTGTTGACTGTCATGTACTTTGGAGGCTCATATTCTTTCTTGCCTCTGTTTGTACTACTAATATCAGACATTCATAATTCCAAAGTATGCTCAAACATGCAATATTTGCTAATGTAGTAAAAATGCTAAAATGTACCTACATAGAGACTCCAGCGTAGGCTCCTTCACTCTTATGTCTGTTTGAGAAAAGGCCAGAAGTGTACCAGCATGAGTGTGAAAACCCGGTAAATGCACCTTAAAGCATCACAATAGAATAAAGCGATTACCAAGAAGACATAAGGTGTGGAGACCAAGAAGCCTGTTTGATTTGATTTTATCATAGAAACTTTCTGGTCTCCATGTCTCTGTGAAAAATGGAATAGATATGGCTTCGCCAAAGCGATACAGCTGTAAACCACAGGCACCAACAGCATTCATGATAGATGCATTGTGAATAATCTGCACTTTCACACCCATATTCCGCGCTCGCACAACCAAATCTGAGTGCGTTGTTGCTCTGCCACACAGACAGAAGTCACAGTGAGTGCTAAGGAGCCCAAATATAACAGCTTAAACACTTGTTATTTTTTAAGATTATATATAAACACTCAGATGAGTCCAGAGAAAGAACAACCTCAATGATAAAGTGAAAGCCAAAAAAATCATAATACTAACCCACAATACCATGCGACCATCATTAGCAACATCAGTCCGATTAGTGGATGTTAAAGTAGACTCAAATTCTATCCCCACAAACAAGACACACACACATGCAGTCTAGAGATGCAGTGCAAAGACGACAATAATGAAACCTGGTACTAAACAGCCACAATTTATGGAGAGAATAGCATAACAAGAAGACACCTTGTATGTCATCTGTGCACTAAATTTAGAAAAAAAAATTATACATTATTGGCCAGACTCAGCTTAGACAAAGATTCACAATGTCAAATCTAGAGCTCTTTGACATGTTGTACTAAATACTGAGGAGCCATCCACCAAAAGCCAGCCTCACCTATGAGAGAAAGAGCAAGGCAGTTATCCATAAGATGATATTATCAGGCAGCTACACCATTGTATATACTGACTATATATATGTCATCCCTAATGCCCACACTATAACCAAGGTCGGTCTCAAAGAAGCAACCTTGTGAGCGTGTTTGTAGGACCGGCATGCTTGAATTAATTTTGGTCCATGCATGTGTCACATGCACACCAGCTCCATATGCAATGTGGACACGCTGCAACTACCTTAGAGGTAAGTCTAGGAAAGGCTTACAGGCTCTTAGTTTGGCACTGAAAAAATTGGGCTGCTTATGATACCAAAAACAAGAGAGAGAAAAATCCCACACTGAGAACGAGAAAGGAAGAAAAAAAGTTTTATTAAAGTCTCCTAGAGCCGGACGTTGGCCTTAGAGACAAAACGATGTACATGTGTGTGCCTTATCGGGTATCTTGAAGAAAGGACATTAGTGCTGAAATTGAACCTGCTACAAAATCAAATAAAATAGACTGCTATGGGGTGAGTGTACATGTGTATTGAGGGATTCGGGGATGGAGCTCTAACTCTAATGAATGTCATCACAACTTGGTGACGTGGCAAGTCCATGATCGAACGCAAGAGGAGACAAGAGTCAACTTGAGAGTCAGAGATGACCAGACAGCAAAGCCAGACCTGAGTGGGTTCCCCAGATTGTACGGATAAGCTGACGTGGCACTATACAAACGTGATAACATGGCAGGTTTGGCACTGGAGCTTTTCAGAGTCTGTTATGAAAGCAACTGAATTTTGAGTTATTTTAATTTAAAAGCAAAGCTTTTATGCGTCGTGTAAAAGCAGGGCCAAGTGCCTATAAATATGTGCCTTGTGTGGGCTCTAAGATCATCAATTGCAGACAGTGTTACATGAAAATGCGTTTCATCTCCTCAAAACGAAACAAAAAAAGAAATGCTCGAAACGTTTTGAAACAAACTCAAAACAAGGGAGCAAAATACGTTTCTAAGGTTCAAAAAAGAAAAAGGTCTTATTTTCATATTTTAAAATTATCCATGTAGTGTGTGATGTGCATCATATTTTCCCACCATGTGTAGGATGTATCCACCTACTAGACCCCTAAATACTATGTTTCCTATAACATATGTGTTTTGTCTTGGCATATTTAAAACAAAACATCTCAAAACCACGAAACATTTCTTGTTACACTAATTGCAGAGCAAGCTCACACCTGTAGTTGTACAATCAGCTCTGAGCTTCACTAAAAGTACCGCAAGGGTCGCCTACATTAGGGGCTAGTGCATCTGAGTCAGCGTAACCGTAAAACGTGTTTCAGCCGAGCTGAAACACGAAACGCATGAAACGTTTCACCCATGGCTTAAAACGGTAAATTTGTTTTGGGGCTTTTCTGTTTTTGACCTTAGCATGGCCTTTGGTGTTATGCGAGGCCTTATTACTGCCGTGCCAGGGTCTGCAAATGTGAATTGGGTGACGATTTAAAAGCTGCCAATTTCCTACGCATTGAACACTCAAGCCTCATGCTGGGCAAGTCTATGGCGTACGCCACCAAGTATGGGCCATAGTGTATGGTGAATTCTCTGTTTGTATCGGTTTGGTCTCATAGGTCATTTTGGCTTTTTGAAGATGTTAATATCTCATTTCATTTCTCTCTCGCGTCTTTTGTAACCCTAGCTCTCTCTCACGTCATCGTCCTCTCTCGCTCCCTGAGCCTCCCCCTGGGCGAGGGGCTTGGGGGGCGTTAAGCCACAACTCTGCCCTCCAACCAACCTACTGCCCCTGCATTAAGTCACATCCCCACAGCCCCGCAACCAACACATCCCGAGCTGCCTCTATCCGTCGGACAGGCTGTCAGTGCCGTCCCAAGCTCCTCCACAAGAAACACGCCCTTGCAACCATGGTCACTTGGGCCTGTAACAGACTTGGACACTCCAAGTCGAGATTCTACCGCGACACCACAAGAATATACTTCAAAACAGTTCACAGTTCACAATTGATTCTACACTGGCCCGACGGAGTTCCGTGCCTAGAGATATTGGCCCCAAAGACTGGCGCCCCTTTCGGTGTTTCTTTTTGTATTAATCTGTTGCGAAGTACAAGCGAGTGGGAGGCTCTCACTCTCAGACTCTACGTCCAGATGGTTTGAGAAGTGGGAGGCCTCCCCACTTATTTAAAGAATTTACAAGGGATGCCAACGCAGAGCCGCAAAAGCTGCCCATAAAAAGCTGCCCCAAAAATAGGCTTACAATTTAAAGCAACTTTGACTCAGGTATCCAAAAGCTGCCAATAACATTATGTAGGAATTTTTTCCAGCCCCTAAGTAGAACAAGCAGGCCGTACAGCTGAGTCCACATCACCCTGCTTTTCCGGAGATTCCGCCGCAATTCCCGGGGGTCCGTACACTGCTGCCACGTGGCAAAGCCAACGCGTTTTCGGGCCTATTTGCCAGCCTGTGTGTCTGGTGTTGCAACCTCTTTGTGTGTAGGGTTAGGCCACGTCACTGGATTGTGACATACCCCCCTCTTGAAAGCATTGTAATTGCCCTCGATTACGCCTGCAAAATAGACAGAAGCCATAAATTGTCTTGGCAAACACTGATTGTTAGTACCGACGAACTAGGAACACACATCTAGCACATGTACCAATCGACAATCACATCACAGGACATCACAGAACATCACATGACAAATCACATTCAACATTCATTCGGATCTCAAATCATGATTTATCGGCAATGCAATTAGCAATCGCATCCAGATCCACTTAAGACCTCATAGATGTCCGATTGACTAATCCCTATTGCAACCATGTCTATCGAAATCATTCAGACCAAAATGCTGCAGTCATTTCGTCTATCAGTTCCTGCACTTAAACAAGTCAAGAACAAATCAGTTTCATATTATCCGGAATTCCATTTCATAAAGTCATACAGCAGAATAATGTCAGCTCTCAGTATCCTTGAAGCTCAAAGAGACATCAGTGACTCTAGTTTTCAAAAATCAAGGCATCTGTTGACAAAGGAGCGGAGTAACTCCCCTCTTGTGCATACCCACTGCACCAGTCTCCAGATCTCCGGCCAAGCTGAATTCGGGGTTCCATTTGGAATAGACTATGCTAAACCAAAAGCTTCAAGGTAAAGTTTCACAATCTGAGGAGTATCTGCTAGGTCCTCCTCCTCCATTCACTTCGCATCCAATGCAGTATAGTTCTTGAATTTAACCAAGAACTGCCTTCTCACTTTACCCTTAATCTTTCTGTTCTTAAGTGCCAAAATCTAATCTGGAACAAGGATCTCCTCGTTTTCTTCCACTTTGGGTTGCTCATCAGGCTCCCCATCTTCAGGCACATCGCCTTTAGAAGGCTTCAAGAGACTCACGTGAAATGCATTGTGAATCCTCCAAGTGTCGGGCAGCTTCAGTCGGAAGGAGACATCATTTATCTTTTTGGAGATCTGGAAAGGTCCGTAGTACCGCATACTAAGCTTTGGAAATAGCCTCTCCTTTCTCTTTTTCTTTCTCAGGCGTGCCTTCTCAAAATGTAAGAGCACCATTCTCCTTCAATTTAAAATCGCGTCGATGGCGATCTGCTGCCTTTTTATGTCTTTCTTAAGATTTTTGCAAAGCCTCGCGCACCTTGGCAAAAGCCGTGTCCAAGTCGCGCATGTACTCATCGGCTTCAAAAATCTTATCTTTCGTGCTTAGGAAGGGTGGAACCTTCGCAGCACCTTCAATAATCTCAAATAGCACCTTCCCCGTCGAAGAGTGTATCGTGTTGTTGTAAGCAAATTCCACCAAAGGTAAATACTTTTTCCACTGAGTCTTCTAATCCGAGATGCAAGACTCCAATAAATCTAAAACCATTGAATTAGCAATCTCGGATTGCCCTCAGTCTGCGGGTGGAAAGATGACGAGCCACGTGCCAATGTTCTCCCAAATTGCCTTCCAAAACAAACTCGTAAATCTGGGGTCCCTGTCGGAGACAATCGTCTCGGGCATGCCATGTAGTCTAAAGATTTGGGCCACAAACAGTCTCGCTAAGTGATCCGGTGTCAGGTGACACATCCAACCCTTTGTGTCCGTGGACAAGCTACAATACGATCAGGGTTCAATCAGTCCAGTCAGTCTAGATTAGAAGTTATTTGGCACTTTTGTGAGTCTATTCGTAGACCGTGCATGCCCAGTCACTTGGTATAGATGTATATCCTCTGGTTGCACACAGCATGATCATCAGTATTCCCATCAGAATCCATTAGAATCAGTTAGGGGATTTTTCCAATGCATTTAGCCTATTTTCCCTATTTTTGACATTTTTCACTTATTAATTTAAGTGACTTTCCAACAAAAGTAGGTAGAGCAATTTGGGTAAGAAAATATTTAAGCAAGCCAAAGCTAGCATTCTTTGGTAGATGAGCAAGGAGCACAACAGGCCTCAGGCAGCAGGTACTCCCCTCTCTCAGCAGACATCTCCAAGCTTCCCTTGGCGATTCCATCACCCCTTCAGCCTAGCGTTTTTGCTCATCATCAACACCCCATCCTGCCTGGCGTTTTCAGCAAACCTCTGGACCGCAACATCCCCTACCACCTAGGGTTTTCATTATCGCCAGCAAAGCTGCAAGCAACTAGCGTTTTCAGCCTTCATTTGCAGCAGAGATACCGGCGTTTTCAGCATCAAGTACAGCAGTGTTTTCAGCCATAAACATCTGCAGATACACACCATTTTCAGCCTCCCAAAAACACAGCAAATCAGCGTTTTTCAGCAGTCTGAATCAGCCCCGGAATTCAGCAGATAGCGTTTTGTGGACAGCAGTTCGAAGGTTGCAGATTTCAGCCCTTAGGTCATTGTCGCCGTCCCCGTCGTCGTCACCAACATAGTCCCAAGTTGCATCAGTTTCCATGCATCATCATTGTACCACTTTGTGCAATCAATAGTAGACCACTCTCGCCGACGAGAGTGGGGCCTTCGGAGGAGGGTTTTACAACGTCTCTAGTGTCGTATCTCTCTTCTCTCTCTGTCTCTCAGTCTCATACACTTGCACGCACATTGTCTGTGGGGGAGCAGGAGAGAGAGCCCACTTGCTACTCTATGCAATGAGAGTGAAGGAGAAGAGGAGAGTGGCGCAGAAGAAGCACACGCAAAAAAATACGTGAGAGAGAGAGAACGCGTAGAAGTTTGGCAAAAGTCACGATAGATACATTTTGGGCTTGACCTTTGAGTATACGAGTAAGTGACTAGGGGGCCATTCACACTTGGGCCCCCTCACTTATAAGTCTTTTAACTTATAAGTTAATAAGTACAAGGCACTTAGGCCTTTATTCCCTAACAACCTCCCACCTAAAGGCAATGTACCTTGGGAGAACAAAGAATCAGCTAACTATGATACATCAGCTGATCATGCACTTACTCATCCAACACCCATCATCTGACGGCAATATGCAAACCGCTCTGCTGGAAGACTCTTGGTCAAAAGATCTGCAGGATTGTCATCTGTGTGCACCTTGACAAGTGTAATGCTCTTGTCATCAAGCACACTCCTGATAAAATGATACTTCACCTCTATGTGCTTTGTCTTGGCATGAAAAACAGGATTCCTTGCAAGCATAATAGCACTCTGACTATCACAGTGTAGCACAGGAACCGGTGACTTAATGCCAAGCTCTTCTACCAAACGCATGAGCCACAAAGCTTCTTTGCATGCCTCAGTGGCAGCCACATACTCAGCCTCAGTGGTAGACAAAGCAACACATTTTTGCAGTCTAGAAATCCAAGAAACTGCACCTCCTGTGAATGTAAACACATATCCAGAGGTAGACTTCCTGCAATCTGGATGTCCAGCAAAATCTGCATCTGTAAAGCCATGCACAGATGTCTCACTCTTCCCAAAACAAATGCACAAGTCTTTAGTGCCTTTCAAGTATCTCAAGATACACTTCACTGCTTCCCAATGCTTTTTGCCAGGATTGCTCATGTACCTGCTTACCACTCCCACCGCAAATGCAATGTCCGGACGTGTAGCAACCATAGCATACATCAAACTGCCAACGGCTGATACATAAGGAATCTTGGCCATTTCAGCCCGCATATCATCTGTGTTTGGGCAGTCATGTGCATTCAGTTTTACATATGGAGGCAGCGGAGTACCAAGTGCCTTTCCCCCATCCATATGAAAACGATGTAGCACTTTATTAACATAATCTCGTTGAGATAGATACAGACGCCTGTTGGGTCTATCTCGAGAGATACGCATGCCCAAAATATGATTAGCATCACCAAGATCCTTCATGTCAAAGCGATTCTTTAGGCTTTGCTGTAATGCATCCAACTCCGTGACATTTTTACCCGCAATAAGCATGTCATCAACATACAAAATCAGCAATAGAAGAGATCCATCACTTGCCATTTTGATATACAAACAGTGATCAGAATTACTTCTTTTGTATCCTTGAGACCTCATGAATGTATCAAACTTGTGATACCATGCACGGGGAGACTGTTTCAAACCATACAAGCTCTTCAAGAGTCGACATACTTTCTTCTCTTGCCCCTTTGACACAAAACCTTCTGGCTGCATCATATAGATCATCTCAAGCAAATTGCCATGCAAAAACGCTGTTTTGACATCCATTTGCTTTAATTCCATATCTTCAGAAGCAACCAGGCCTAAAACAAGACGTAATGTGGCAAGCTTTACAACAGGAGAAAAAATCTCATCAAAATCAACACCATGCTTTTGCTTGTACCCTTTAGCAACCAAACGTGCCTTGTACTTAGAAGAAGCATCAGATGTGACCTTGGTCTTGTAAACCCATTTACATGGCAGAGCCTTATGCCCTTTAGGCAAATCAACCAAGTCCCATGTATGGTTTTTCTCCAAAGACTGCATTTCCGAAACCATTGCTTTGAACCATTTCTTACTGTCTTCCCGTTGCATAGCCTCTTTATAGCAAGACGGCTCACCACAATCAGTGAGCATGACATAGTCCAAAGACGGTTCATATCTATCGGGGGGCCTTGTCACCCGAGTAGACCTACGCACCCAATGATCCATAACAGGTGGATTTTCAGCCGGTAAACCATCAAAAACAGCAGGCTGTTCAGCCGGTTGCATCGCAACAACGGGCGGTCTAGGAGCATCAACCTGTTCCCCTACCTGTGGTGCATCAATGGCAACTTGTTGGGGCTGATTTTCAGCAGCTAATGGCTGATTTTCAGCACCATTTTCAGCATGTAAAGGCTGCTGAACATTGGGCCTTCTTGGCTATCCATATGTAACATCTTCACGAAAAACAACCCGGCGCACTTCCTCGACCTTTGTGGGTTGTTTGTGCATGCAATTCTCATTGAAGATGACATCATTGCTGCGTATGATTTTCCGTAATGCGGGATCCCATAATCTATACCCCATTTCACCATCCTCACCATATCCTAGGAAAATGCATTTATGAGACTTTGGTTCTAGTTTGGTGCGCAGTTCACTCCGGATGTGAACATAGGCCTCACAACCAAACACTCTTAAATGTGCATATGAGGGTGGCTTGCCAGACCACACCTCCTCAGGCACCTTTCCACCCAAAGCCTTGCTAGGTGAGCGATTAATCAAGTGAATAGCTGTTTGCACAGCTTCTGCCCAAAAACCATGAGGTAATGCAGCATGTGACAGCATACTCCGAACTTTCTCTTGGATAGTCCGGTTCAACCTCTCTGCAACTCCATTCTGAGAGGGATTAAAAGGAGCCGTGAGCTCTCTTTTAATACCTTTAGTAGCACAAAAGTCAATAAATGCTTTTGATACATACTCCCCCCCATTGTCTGAGCGCAAAGACCTAAGCTTTTTGTCAGTTTGATTCTCAACAAACGCAAGAAACTTCTTGAAAGTATCCAAAACATCGCTTTTAGCACGTATTGGATACACCCACACCTTACGTGTAGCATCATCGATAAACGAGACAAAATATTTCTTTCCCCCTAAGGACAACTGTGGCATTTCACATACATCGGAATGCACTAAGTCTAACCTGTCAGACTTCAAAGAAAGAGACCTTTTGTGCGGTGTTTGACTGTGCTTACCATAAATACAGTGCTCACAATGAAAAAAATCAGCATACCTCAAACACGGCAAATAGCCACAACGAGACAGAGTTTCCATTCCTCTTTTACTCATGTGTCCCAACCGGCCATGCCACAAAGAAACACTTGGCTGCTCGGTTACGGCGACAACATGGTCACGCACACTAGATACATGCAAGGGATACAAAGTGTCCGATTTACAACCCTTGGCTACAATCCGGGCCCCTTTACAAATTTTCCACTTGCTATCACCAAAAGTGGTGTGATAGCCTGCATCATCTAGCTGCCCTGTACTAATCAAACTCTTCTTGAGTTGTGGCACATGGCGCACTTTGTGCAAAACAAAAGTCATACCATCAGCAAAGGAAAACTGGACACTGCCAATACCTGCAATGTCACATGCATAGTTGTCTCCCAAATAAACAGTGCCCTGCACCTCGCCTGAGTACTATGTAAACCAATCCCTATGAGGTGTTACATGAAAGGAGGCACCTGAATCAAGAATCCAAGTATGCATGTCCACATCAGAACCCATAGCAAGAGTATGTGCATCCACAGAAGAGGCATTGAGTATATCAGTGCTGCTGTCACTGTCACAACTACTAGCAACATTGATTTCCTCAATCAACACAGTGCTCTTCTTGGCATTTCCCTTGTCCTTTGCATCAGTTTCAGCACCCTTGTTCTTCTCTTTCTTCCACTCATAGCATTCCCGTTTATAATGCCCTTTCTTTCCACAATGATGACACACAACATCTTTCCTAAGAGATTTGCTGCGTGCCCTGTCCTTACTGTCAGATTTCTCCCTCTGTTGAGACCTGCCTCTCAAGTGCAATGCATTAGAAGACCCACCTGTGGTGTTCTTCCTGTTCATCTCTTCCATCAAGAGAGAACTCTCTACATCTGCATACTTAAGTGACGCACTTGAGTTACTAAGAGCTGTCCGGAATACATCCCAACTCTCGGGCAATGTGCATAGCAGAAAAGTAGCTTTGAACTCCTCATCAATCGTGAATTTCAGCTCTGTCAGTTGGCTGAAAATAGAATTGAATTCATTGAGGTGCACTGACATGTGCGTGCCCTCCTACATGCGGAGATCCATAAGCTTCTTAAGCCAATACACTTTACTGACAGCACTCTGCTGTGCATACAACTCGTCTAAACGCTTCCACATGCCCCATGCTGTCTGCTCATTCTCTACATTGAAGAGTAAATTGTCAGACACCGAAAGCATGATCGCGGAGCGAGCCAACTCGTCCACTTCTTCCCATTCTTCAACCTCCATATCATCCGGTTTCACACCCTGTAACTTAATAGGTTTCGCCTGTTTCTTCTGCAACATCACATTATAACATTGCTTCTTCCATATAGCAAAGTTATGGGCCCCTTCAAGCTTGCGAATGTGCAACAAATTGCCACTTTCACTGCTAGAAGCCATTCTGAGTGATTGCAAACACTGAAACCCTGTTTTGCCGACCTAAACACGCCCAAATGTGCGCAATCGGGCAAAAACAGCTTGCTGTTACAGAAAAACAGCGAGCAAATTTCACGCGAAATCACCCCAAAACGGCGTACATTCACTGCCAAACCCTTACCAAAGGTTTCCACAAGGTGTATACATCATTTGCTTGCTGAAATTCCCTGTTTTAGGGCAAAAAACAGACCTGTAAACACCTGTTTTGCTGAATTTTCAGAACCTCGTTGGTGGAAACACCTGTACGATTGACCTGTGAGACTTGCCCTAATGAAATTGCATCAAATTGACCCCGAAATTGGTCAATTTCAGCAGAAATAGGCTGCTGTTCGCCAGTTTTTGAAACCCTAATTTTGGGGAAACTGTCACCGGAGGTCGACTCTACACGGTGAGAGGATCCCTTCGCGACAGAGTTGATCGAAAACGGTTGAATATCCTTCCCGCAGCGAGCAAGAACAGAATTCTGATCTGTGTTGCGAAAATGGCTCTCTTGGAAACCCTAAAGCTCTGATACCATGTGTGGGGGAGCAAGAGAGAGAGCCCACTTGCTACTCTATGCAATGAGAGTGAAGGAGAAGAGGAGAGTGGCGCAGAAGAAGCACACGCAAAAAAATACGTGAGAGAGAGAGAGAACGCGTAGAAGTTTGGGAAAAGTCACGATAGATACATTTTGGGCTTGACCTTTGAGTATATGAGTAAGTGACTAGGGGGCCATTCACACTTGGGCCCCCTCACTTATAAGTCTTTTAACTTATAAGTTAATAAGTACAAGGCACTTAGGCCTTTATTCCCTAACATTGTCCATTCACTTTGTTTGTGATCATAGCATTCTCTCATTAAGAACGGAAGGCTTTCCCTTCCATAAGAACAAAAGGAACCTTGAGCACAGTTCGGAGCACTCATCTTGAGCAAAGCGCAAACATTCATTCCGCTGCACCTAACATCCGGCTTGACTTTTTTTTCATTGGAATGAAATGAGCCTGCTTGCTAAATCTGTCAATAACAATCCAGATACCATCGTGACCACTTTGTGTTCTCGGGAGATCAAAAATGAAATCCATTGCAATACTTTCCCAGGGGCCAGTGGGTATGGGCAAAGGCTGTAACAATCCATGTGCTTTATGCCTATCAAACTTGACCTTATGGCATACCAAGCAACTACGCACAAACTCATCCACATCCTTCTTGAGTCTCGGCCAAAAGAAGTATTTCTCTACCCCTTTCAAGGTGGTAGCAATGCCGCGATGACCCGTAAAAGGTGGATGGTGGCATTCGGTCATAACCTTTTCCCTCAACAGCTGTGTAACGAACAACATGGTTTTCTTCATCAAGTAACCATTCCGAATGGAATGGCTACTTGACGAAGAAAAAGTCTCCCCATCCCGTATCCGTGTGAAAAAGTCTGCAAAATCTGTATTCGTGGCATACTGATCGACCATATCCTCGAAGCTCCTACGATGAATCGCGGAAATAGCCAGAACCAATGGCTTCCGAGACAAAGCATCTGCCACCAAATTCTTCTGTCCCTGAACATGGACAATCTGGAAGTAAAATCGTGACAAGATGTTCGCCCACCGCATCTGCTTTTCCAATAGCTGCTTCTGTGACAAGAAGTAGCGTAAACTCTGATGGTCTGTAAAGACAATAAAATCCGCTCTGAGTAGGTAATGCCGCCACTGAGTAAGAGCGTGGATAACCGCCAAAAACTCTTTCTCATAAATCTGTGTTGTCAATTCCAGCCTTGAGAACAATCGGCTCTCGTAAGCAATTACATGGCCTTCTTGCATTAAGACCGCACCCAGACTACAACCACAAACATCTATACTTCAAATGACTTCAGCAAGTCAGGCAAAGTCAAAACTCGATTTCTCTTTCAATGTCTAAAAGGCAGTCGCCTCTGTGGGTCCCCACGAGAAAGGGACTCCTTTCTGTTCAAGATATGCAAAGGGGAAGGAACCGCTGCAAACTTTCTAATGGACCGTCTGTACTACGAACACAATCCCAAGAAGCTTCTAACTTCATGGGCATTCTTCAAATCGGGCCAATCACAGATAGTCTTTATCTTGGCCGGGTCCATCTGCACTCCTGCTGCTGAGACAATGTGTCCCAAAACTCTATCTCTAGTAAGAAAAATTTACTTTTCTTCGCATTAATCACCAACTTGTGACCTCGTAATGCCTGAAAGACCTGAAGCAGATGTTCTCTATGTTCTGCCTCATCCTTGAAGAAAACAATGATGTCGTCAAAGAAAGTCCAACATATAGTCTGTACTCTCGAAAAATCCTGTCCATCATCCAGTTAAATATCGCAGGAGCATTGGTTAGGCCAAAAGGCATCACCAAAAACTCAAATAACCCAAAAGTCATCCGAAAGGCTTCTTGTAGACGTCTCCCGACGCGAATCGGATTTGATGATATCCACTTTTCAAGTAGATCCTGCTAAAGCACGAGGATCCCTGAAGTTGGTCAAGTATATCATCGATTCTAGGAATCGGAAATCTGTTCTTGATGGTGATTTTGTTGAGAGCTCTATAATCGATGCACATTCTCCAAGATCCGTCTTTCTTCAAAACCAACAACACTGGAGAGCAGTACAATGAAGTACTAGGCGAGACAAGACCCTTTTCCAAGAGGTCTTTCACTTGGTTCATAATTTCTTCGTTGGGCTCGACTCACACGGTAAGGTGGCCGATTCGGTGGTGTGCTTTCAGGTATCAGATCAATGGTATGATCTTCAAGACGAGCGGGTAGTAACTCGCCCGGCAGGCCTTCTGAGAAGCAATCGGAATGAGTGTGGAGAAAATCTTGGCGTTCTTTATCAGGTTCGGACATATTTGTCATAGTCTCATCATTCATCTCTCTCAAAAAGATAGAGTAAACAAACAGACTGGATTTCATTAATTTTGAAATGGTTGAAGCCGATACGATAGGGACGGACTCGCCCTTAATTTTTCATTGAGTACAATGGTTCTGCCCTTCTCTGTGGTCAAAGTCGCTTTCCTCGCTTGATAGTCGACCATGGCGTTGTTCTTGTGGTACTAGGGAATTCCCAAGAGGACATCACAACCTTCCAAAGGCATTATGTAGAAGTCCTCATACCTTAAATACCCCTGACAATGCAACTGAAGTTTGCCAATGACAGGTGTAATGGCTACGTCCCTGTCGTGTCGCTAAAACTGCCTCACCCTAGTGGTCCCATCCAATCGGGTGTGATCTCGAACCGCGCCGCCAATTTAGGTGAAATGAAGTTGTCCTTGGCTCCTCCATCAAAGAAGATCGGGGCTTCTTGGTCTTTCACTTGGCCCCAAGCTCGGCAAAGTTCTGTACTCTCGTCCATCATGCTGGGGTCAGTACCCACGCAATCTAGAACCAATCCTGTTTTCATCTTGTCTTTTCTTCCACGTTCCTCAGCTGCTCTCGAACTCTCACGCCTTTCATCATCCTTGTCGTTCTGTTCTTTCGGTGCTTTTTTAGGGCACTTCACACAGAGATATGTCCAATTTCCTCGCATCCAAAGCACTTCCCCTCCTTGATATAGAGAGCTCTCTCTCGAGGAGTGAGTTTGGGTCGTGCATCCTTTTCTTTCTTTTCTAGGTTGCTCTTCCTCTTTCTACTTTCATTGTTCGAAGTCTGTTCGGTCTTTTGCGTCATGATTTCATCGGTGGGGTAGGTCAAACTGCCTAAGTGGATGGCAAAACCCCGTTTTCGCATGACTCATCAACTCGTGAATGGAAGTTGACTTTTGTTCTAAGCAGTGATCTCGAATCTCTGTAGGAAGACCCAAGGTAAACCGCTCAATCTGTTCTTTGAACGAGATCTTCTTAAATGAAGAGGCAGGTAGAAAAGAGCTCCAGAATCTCTCGCAATAAGAGTCCACTATATCTTTCTTGGTCATCCGAAGATGGTTCCAGCAGTTCGTATGTCGCGTTCATACTCTCGAATCAGCCAAGAAGAAATAAAAATCTTTTTGAATTTCAGCCAATTAGCTGGCGCTGTCTTGTTTAATAGAAGCGTGGACCACCAAGTTCGAGCATTCCCCTTAAAGTAAGAGGCAGCCCTCCGAATCTTGGAGTGCTCTAAGTAACGCCCTCCAGAGAAAGCTATGTCAAACTGCTGTATGAAAGACAAAGCCTTCGAAGCATCTCTATAACCAGAAAACGTGTCAAATTTAATTGATTGTCCACCTTCCTTAAACTCTCGGACTTTCTTGCTTTTGACTTCGAGAAAGTCATACTGGTTGGCTTTATAAAAATTCTTCTTCTTTGCATAAAAGCCATTGTCGTCAGAGTCCGAACTATCTGAAGACGAGTCCTCCTCTGTAGAACTGTCAACCACGGGGCGAGATTTAGGCTTCTTTGCCTTTTTCCTGCCCTTTCCGAAGCTTTGCTTTTTGATTCGCTTTTTGCCTTTTCTGTCTTCTTCGCTCGAGTCAGAGGAGCTAGAAGAACTCTCACAAGAAGAAGAAGAAGAAGAAGAAGAAGAAGAAGAAGAGGGTACTCCTTCAAATCGAACACGCTTCTTCTGTTTTCTTGCCGATGCAAATTTAGACTGACGACCCAAATAACCCGGGAAGTCAGCGCCTTTCTTTTGCTTTTTGTTGTGCTTTTCTGCTTTGTTCTGCGCATCAAAAAGCTGAGCAATTCGTGCATCAACCACCTCTTCTAATTCTTGCTCTGTGTACATTCTTGGAGTAGGAGGTTTTTTCAATGCCGGTTTGAGGGGTGGCTCTGTGGTCTGTTGCCACTGTAAGTGCACCTCGTCGAAGGAGGTCTGGCTCATAAATTTTGCAAATTTCGGATCCTTTGCAAAATTTAGCATCATCTTTGTTGCATCGCCGATCGATCGTCGACACTCCATCTCTTCGAGCTCCGCCTGAGTAGGCCGAGGCGGGCCGTACTCCTCGCGTGAATCTTCGTTGTGATCTCTTCCCTCATCTCCTGATGCAGAGGAAGTCAACTGATCTCCGTCTAAAGCCATAAGTGCCGCTTAAAAAGGATCGGATTTCCCGTAGAAGAGAAATCGGCCGGTTGCTCTGATACCACTGTAACAGACTTGAACACTCCAAGTCGAGATTCTACCGTGACACCACAAGAATATACTTCAAAACAGTTCACAGTTCACAGTTGATTTGACACTGGCCCGGCGGAGTTCTGTGCCTAGAGATATTGGCCCCAAAGACTGGCGCCCCTTTCGGTATTTCTTTTTGTATTAATCTGTTGCAAAAGTACAAGCGAGTGGGAGGCTCTCACTCTCAGACTCTGCGTTCAGATGCTCTGAGAAGTGGGAGGCCTGCCCACTTATTTAAAGAGTTTACAAGAGATGCCAAAAGCAGAGCCCCAAAAGTCCATAAAAAGCTGCCCCAAAAATAGGCTTACAATTTAAAGCAACTTGGACTCAGGTTTCCAAAAGCTGTCAATAACATTGCGTAGGAATTTTTTCCAGCCCCTGAGTAGAACAAGCAGGCCGTACAGCTCAGCCCACGTCAGCCCTGCTTTTCCGGAGATTCCGCCGCAATTCCCGGGGGTCCGTACGCTGTTGCCACGTGGCAGAGCCAGCGCATTTTCGGGCCTATCTACCAGCTTGTGTGTGCGGTCTTGCAACCCCCTTGTGTCTAGGGTTAGGCCACGTCACTGGATTGTGACAGGCCTCATCCCGAAGCAAGCTCAGCTTTGCCCGGGTCATGGCAACACCCCCAAAGATGGACAACATCGTCCCGGCCTTTAAACTGAAGTCGCAGGACTTCGCAAGGAGAATGTCGAGCTGAAGCAGCGATTTGCGGCCTTCGAGGCTCGGCTCACCATAGTGGAGAATAGAAGAATTGGAACAAATGGAAGTCAAGTTTAATGAAGCAAAGGCGGAAGTAGAGACCACCCTCACAAAGGAGGTCAAGACTCAAGTGCAAGAGGTAATCTCCCGCAAGGATGAAGATCGTGTGGCGTCCACGCTACGTAAACGACAACGACAAGAGGATATTGCCCTCAATGTTCGCATTGGCGAGCTTCCAAGCGACTGGAAAGGGGAGAGGGACCTCAAGTTTCACAAGTCCTTTGCCCGCATCCAAACAACAATCCACGGGGTACAATGGGATCCAGCAACAATCACCTCTCTTATACACATGAACATTGCACCGACCATGCAATCCTCACTCTCAAGACCAAAGTGGACCGAATCAAACTCCTTGAGCAATCAAGGCTTCTCAAGGACACTAAAAGTTGGTTCGTAGAAGATCTTACACTTGCCCAACTCAAACAGAAGAAGGGAGAACTCCAAAAGATGCGAGAAGCGCGCAAAGCAGGGAAATGGGCAGTCTATCAAGGAGGTAAAGCCATTATCAAGGAGTTTCGAACTCCCAAACCGGCTCCCTCCTAACCTTCCCCTCCATAGGTTTTGTTGATCTTACCTTCCTTTTTTTTTAGTCCTCGTTGGACCCTCAATCCTTAACTGAGATGTATCTCACAACCCCCTGCTTGGAATGTGTTCATAACTGCTCAAGATTGTTGAGGTTGCCAAGAAGTTTGAGGTTGGCACATCACAATGCAGCACAAATGCTCACATATGCATGTTACAAGACATAGAAACATAAAGTCGTCGATGAACACTCCCCCGGCAAATAACCATCCAGGTCCGGGCCATGAGCTGTTCAACGGCTCCCTCATCACTCCTCCCGCATAACCTAAAAAAGTCCGGGCCGAGAGATATAAAGATTCTTTACAACCTGCGTTGTTTAGAGGTTCAAGCATACAACGAAACGCTCCCAGACAATACCAAAACAAAATTTCTCACTACTCCACCCCAGAGTAAATCACCAAGCATTGAAACTAGTATTCAAACTAGAGTCAAACAGTTCAAATCCACACCAAGACAGGTTCAAAACAGATACCATCCATTTTAAACAAATTCCAAACATGATCAGCAAACAAGTTCTCAAACAGATTCAAACTTAAAAAGCAATCTCGACATCAGTCGAGCTCGAAAAGACGACTAGCTTTCCATCCTAAAACCTGCACCAAAATCAGGGTTAGATTTCTTCCATAAGGTTGTAGCCAACTACACCATGGTCCATAAGCTCTTGGACAGACAGTGCTCTTGTAGCAGTGATGGTAGTTTGAAGACATAGCAATCACACTGGACCTCCAAGGTTATCAACTCGAGAAAAGACACCTATTGAGAGATGTCGAGAATTTCAAGTTTTAATCTGCTAGGGCCTCTGTCGCAAGACTTTCAAGATACCCCACTTTACCAGAAGTTGTAATCCGAAGAAAGATGTCTGAAGGCATGTAAGTTTGGGTAAAAATTTTCTTGAAAGCTTGCCAAGTCTTTGAAGTATGTGGCTTGGTAGTTATAGACATCCACCACTGCATGGCACTGTCTCTTAGAAAAAAGGCAACTCGAAAAACAAAGTTTTGATCCTTCTCTGCAAGTGATCTTTATGGCTTATGCTTTGTAAGACAGCGACAAAGACCGGAGCGCACCCGATGCGCGATGAAGTAAGGGTGTGAGTGGCTAATAAGTCCGGGGTCAAGACACGAAGATTCTTTAAATAAAATTTTCGGTGAACTTTGGAAGCGCCATCTTGCTCTGTCTGCTCTTTGGTAAGACCGGTATGCTTTCAGAAAAGCACATGCCTGAAGCTCTGATACCACTGTCACGAGACGGGCACCACGTGCCAATGGAAAAGAACAGAGTGAACAGACTTTTAGCACTTCAAATAAGTTAATAACAACTAAACTGAAAGAAATTGACGACACAAGACGGAGAGTGACGGAGTTCCACCCCAAGAGAGCATTGGCCCCAAAGGTTGGCGCCCCTTTCGGTATTTCTTTATATTGCTTGAAATCAGTACAACGTCGGTACTCCAGACTCTGCACCTTCTCAAGGAAAGAAGTTACATGAAAAGCTTCAAACTCAAAAGCAACTGGTCCAAAAGCCGACGCCCAAAAGTTGTCAACGCAATTTTCGAAAATCCATACAGCCTATCAACGCAAAATCCAGGACTGTCCGTACAATATGCCACATCATCATATCAACGCGAAATACAGAAATCCGTATTGCTACCACATCGTCAGCTTCTACACAAATGAGCCTATGTGTGTGCGCTCGTCCTGCTTTATTTTAATATCTTTAGGTCACTTGGCCCCATCAGACGGGGTCCCATAAGTTGGAGGAAACTTCTCTTTAAAAATAGGCCACTCGGCAAGACTTTGCAAGTTGGTAAAACTTCTTTTAATGCTTTTGCTTCTTCACTTAGGGTTTAGACTTCTCGGCCAGAATCTATAGGTTGGCTCCGTTCTTCAATGTCTTGACACGTCAGTAGTTTGTGACATTCTCCTCTCAGGTGGGAGGAAAGCTGAAAGGACAAACGAGTGCAGAAAAGCGGAAGTTGTACTCGTAGAAAGAGCTAGACGGAGCTCTTGACCAGAAGATAAACCAGATAATGAAAGGCTTGAAGCGCTCTCAGAAGAAGAGGAAATCGGCAGATTTCCCAAGTTATATGGGCCAGAAGTCGAGTTTCGAGGTGGCAAGTAAATCCAAGAAACGTGCTCGTTTCAAGGATGACTCAGATTTTTCTTCGTCTTTAGAGAGTTCTGACGGTTCGTCGTCCTCTAGTTCCAGAGAGGATGAGAAAAGGCGGAAGAAGTGAAGAAAAAGCAAGAAAAGTAAAAGTCTAGCAGGCATGGTAGGCCATCTAGCAGTTCAGAGGAGAGGAGCTCGTCCTCTTTTGATAGTGAGCAGATGAGCAAGAAGACGAAGGAGTTCAAGGAAGGGGGTCAAGCTGTCAGGTTTGAGACGTTTTCAGGCTATCAAGACACCCTTCGAGCCCTTGAGTTTGTACAACAGTTTGACGTCGCCTTCTCTGGAGGTCGGTTCATAGAACACTCCAAGGTACGAAGAGCGGCATCTTACTTGAAAGGAACTACACAGACATGGTGATCTACTCTGTTGTTACCCAGAGAAGCACCTGCGACCTAGTTAAAATTCAAGAAAATTTTCACGTCAACTTGGATATCATACGAATATGAAAGAGATGTCACCATGGCTTGGCATCACTTAAAAATGACTAAGCTTCCTGAGGTTTTGGGATATTTAATTGCCAGTGCCTTCGTTTTGGAAGGTTACTTTGAGAGACCAGATTGAGCGGTTTTATTGTGGATTGCCAAAAGAGATTTAAGAGTATTGTCTAAACTAGAAATCTGACTCTATTCAGAGACTTATGGGACATGCTAAGCAAGGATTTGAAATGCATGACGGCTCATTGACTTATCCTACGGACAAGATAGTATCCACCTCCACAAGGCAAGAGTCTACCAATGAAGAGAATGAATCAGGGGAACCGGATGACGGCTCATCACAGGATTCTAAAATGTAAGAGAATCAGATGGTAGTGCATCTGAGGTATCCGACGAACTAAGGGAACCAAATGCAAGTTCATCATAGGATTCCAAAGAAAAAGGGGATCAGATGATAGCGCCATACAATGTCCGACCATTTGCAACTTCAAAAAGAGGGTCTCAAAAATTAAACAAAAAACATTGGAAAGAAACCAACAACTAAGGTTAGCAGTTGCCACGTCCTCATGACATACCCCCCTCTTGAAATCACAAACGTCCTCGATTGCATACCATAAATACATGCCATAGATGATCTTGTGTGGTAAGCACCTTTTTATCATCGCATGTATCCGCAAAAAAGATTGTCAAAACATATGTACAAATGACTTAATGAGACCTTCATACTTTTGTCAAACTGTACACTGTTGTTGCACTGAATCCATGAGTACATTTGATGTGCTAGCTCTATCATTACCCCTCCTTTGCAGACATTGGGTTGGGGCATACGTAGGCTGTAACCCAAAGGCCTCAAGGTAGAGCTGCAATACATTTGGTGACTCTGACAGTTCATGCTCTTCCATCCACTTTGCATCCATAGGTGGATAGTTCTTGAACTTCACCACATAGCATCTTGCAACGTGTCCCTTAACTTTTTACCTGTGCAAGAGGCTCTTGCTCTGCAAACGAGCATAATTCCACAACACTGACGTACCACCCACGACCAAGCAAGCTCAAATTTCAAGATGATTTACCAATGTGTCATAGAATCCAAGCAATCGCCTCAGAGAATCGGCAAGCAGCGTGTCACCTAGTAGACCCACATCACTCCCGCAGGAGATCTAGTGGCCAATCTACCACCGTGAGACCTCAGCCTATCTCATCTTGGTTCATACTTGCAAACCCTAAAAACGCAGCAGAAAATGAGCCCTAATTTGACCACTTTTTGGCAGGGCAAACATGCGGAATTTCTTGTCTGTCCTGTGAAGAGGAACCTTCTTCCATAATGCCCTTCCCTTTGTCGGCCATAGTGTAATCCCAAGTTCGTGTACTCTGTGTCTTTACTCAAAACAACCGAAGCTCACATCTTGGGGAAAAAGTGATTGATGTCCCGGCAATGGAACCATGAAACAGGCCCGTAGGGCGGTAGGCGTTGGCTTTCACCCGAAATTCTTTACTTTAGACACACACAGAGAGAACGTGCAAAGGAAATCTGTGACGGGAATTAACACTTAAGCGCGCACACGGCTCGGAAGCTAGAATGCTCCGAGCAGACGCCGACAACCTGTAGGCCCCAAAATTGGCGCCCCTTTCCGTATTTTTTTATTCTTTAACAGAGGGAATAAAACCTGTGATCTCCTACGAGGTGCCCCGCACAATCCAGGCTGAGAAACACCTGTTCTGGCCCGATTTCGGTAGCATAACTGTACTAGGACGCTTCAAAATCAATATCCCCACGCAATAGATGACTTTCCCGACGCATACGGACACTTTACAAAACCTGGCGAGAATCTGCAGCATGCTGAATTCTCTGTTTTCTGCCCCGAAAATTCGCCAGATCACCTGTACAACGGTCCCCTCGTGTCCTCGAACCTCTTGGGGGTATTAGGGACCGTTTAGGGCCGAAACCCTAAACCTGCAAAAATACACAGCAGGCTGTAATTCCCTGTTTTAGGCTCCATTTCGCGTGCCGGTCGCATCTGTAGTAAGACCTCGAGCTCCCGCACCTGTAGGGCTACTTGCCCTTTGAATCGGACGAGATTTCTCACGTGAAACTTCTCCGAATTCACCTGTACCTGCGGGGGATTAGCCACTAGCTGTGCAAGAGGCTCTTGCCTCGGCAATCGCGCATGAACCCACACAATTGTACATCAATCAAATGAAAAGCCCACTGGAGGGGCATAACATAACTGCTCGTAGGGGAGAGAGAGAGAGCAATGCGTAGCGTGCAGGGCATCACTCCTGGCACCGTACTGTACATAAGAGGGAAAGGAAGCACTCAATAGCTCTTAACCTGTGACAGTTTGCAAATGAGGCCTCTCCCAATATAAAATTCAGCGCCACTTCTTCTTGCATGAGGAAAATGCACAGAAATGTGCCACTTGGCGCGTTTACAAGCCATTTCCCGTTTCGCGGTTGCCGCCTAAAAATCTCCCGACCGGTTGCCCGGTTGACTTTGCGGCAGAGTAATAAAAAGTTCTCCTAGTCATACGGGAGGTAATGACGCAAACACATTTTGTGGCCCAAAATAGCAGATCCCTAAATTTTAGGAAATGATTCCGTTGGGCTCCCTGTGGTCATCTGATCATCTATCCTCATTGGGACCGCATCCAAAAATGCAATGTGGCCCAACTGTCGGATATTTTCTACTGGTAGTCACACCTTGATTTTAGGCCTTTATTGAGTTCACTTCCTTGTATCCACCAACTTGCTAAGTGCGACGGGGGGACCTACATGATCTTGAACTAAGCCTAGACATCCTTTTACTTTACGAGTTCTAGTGCCGACCAACTTCCCTTCTGCGGGTGAAACTACCGTTCACATTGGCCATACAATGTTCGACCATTTGCGACTTCAAAAAGAGGGTCTCAAAAATTAAACAAAAATCATTGGAAAGAAACCAACAACTAAGGTTAGCAGTTGCCACGTCCTCGTGACACGTAGTCTGGATGCGGTCTTAATGCAAGAAGGCCAATGTCATTGCCTATGAGAGCCGATTGTTTTCAAGGTTGGAATTGATAGTACAGATATGTGAGAAAGAGCTTTTGGCGGCTATCCATGCTCTTATTCAGTGGAGACATTACCTACTCGGAGCCGATTTTACGGTTTTCACAGATGATGGGAGTTTACGCTGCTTCTTGTCACACAAACACCTATCCGAAAAGCAAATGCGGTGGGCAAACATCTTGTCACAGTTTACTTCCGGATTGTCCATGTGCAGGGACAGAAGAAATTGGTGGCAAATACTTTGTCCCGAAAGCCATTGGTTCTGGCTATTTCCGCGATACATCATAGAAACTTCGAGAATACGGTCGGTCAGAACGCCACAGATACAGATTTTGCAAATGTATTCGGTTGAATACATAAAGGGGAGATGGTAACAGACTATTCCATTCAGGATGGCTACTTGATGAAGAAAACCATGTTGTGTGTTACACAGTCGTTGAGGGAAAAGGTTCTAACCGAATGCCACTGTCCGCCTTTTACGGGTCACCGCGGCATTGCTACCACCTTGAAAGGGGTAGAGAGATACTTCTTTTGGCCGAGACTCAAGAAGGATGTGCACGAGTTTGTGCGCAGTTGCTTGGTATGCCAGAAGGTCAAGTTTGACAGGCATAAAGCACAGGGATTGTTACAGCCTTTAACCATACCCACCCGCCCCTAGGAAAGTATTGCAATGGATTTCATCTCTCGAGAACAAGGTGTGGGCACGATTGTTTATTGCCGAGGTCTTCAGATTACATGGCATGCCTAAGACGATTGTCTCCGACAAGGACCCCAGGTTCACGAGTTTGTTTTGGACGGCTATTTGGGAGAACATAGGCACGCGGTTGCAGTTCTCGTCATCGTTCCGCCTGCAGACTGACGGGCAATCAAAGATTGCTAATTCAATGGTACTCGATTTGTTGAAGTCTTCTTCGTGGGATCAGAAGACTACATGGGAAAGGTTTTTACCTTTGGTGGAATATGCCTATAGAAACACGATTAACTCTTTGATGAGGAAGGTGCCATTTAAGATTATTGAATTTGCTACGAAGGTTCCACCCTTCCTTAGCACGAAAGGTAAGATTTTTCTTTGCAGAAGACCAATTCACGAGGGACTTGGTCCGGAAGGCTTTCGAGAAATCTCAGAAAAAGGCAACAGATCAACTTGGTCGTGGATTGAAATTGAAGGAGAATTATTGGCTGCTCTTACATTTTGGGAAGGCAAGCCCGAGAAAGAAAAAAAGGGAAAGGAGCGGCTTTCTTGAAAGCTTAGCATGAGATAGTGTGAACCTTTCCAGATTTTCCGAAAAGATAAATGATGTCTCCTTTGGACTGAAGCTGCCAGAGGATTTACAATGTTTTTCATGTGAACCTCTTGAAGCCTTTTAAAGGCGATGTGCCTGATGATGAGCAACCCGAAATGGACGAAAACGAGCAGATACTCCTTCCAGAACAAACATTGGCATAGAAAGAAAGAAGGTAAAGCGAAATGACGATTCTTGGTTAAATTCAAGACCTACTCCCCATTCGATGCGAAGCGAATGGAGGAGGACCTAGCAGATACTCCTCAAAAAGTGAATCTTTCCCTTGAAGCTTTTGGTTTAGCAGTCTTTTCCAAATGGAGCCCCGAACTCAGCTTGGCCGGAGATCTGGTGCAATGGGTATGCACAAGAGGGGAGTTACTCCGCTCCTTTGTCAACAGATGCCTCGAGTTTTTGAATGCTAGAGTCACTGCTCTTTGAGCTTTAGGGATACTGAGAGCTGATAGTATTCTATTGTATGACTTTATGAAATGGAATTCCGGATAATATAAAACTGATTTGTTCTTGACTTGTTTAAGTGCAGAACTGATAGACGAAATGACTGCAGCATTTTGGTCTGAATGATCTCGAAAGACATGGTTGCAAGAGGGATTAGTCAATCGGACATCTATGAGGTCCTGAGTGGATCTAGATGCGATTGCTAATTGCATTGCCGATAAATCATGGTCTGAGATCCGAATGAATATTGAATGTGATTTGTCATGAGATGTCCTGTGATGTTGTGTGATGTGACTATCGATTGGCACATGTGCTGGATGTGTGTTCCTAGTGCGTCGGTACTTACAGTCAATGTCTGCTAAGACAGTTTATGGCCTCTGTCTGTTTTGCAGGCATAATCGAGGGCGATTACAATGCTTTCAAGAGGGGGGTATGTCACAAATTGGTTACGTGGCTGCTATATACACACACCTGCCGTGCTGAGAATGATGACGTGGCTGCCCTCGCACTGCTGAAAACTGTCCAACACACACACCCCCCGTTTCAGTGCTGACGTGGCAGATTTCAGGCAACGTACGGCTTCCGCATTCTGCGTCGCAGAACCTAGGAATTGCGGAGCTGTGGACACATGGCAGCATGCACGGACCTCAGCGTTTTACGAAAAGCTAAGGGCTGCTTTTGGCTACGCAATATTGGCTGAAAACTTACGCTGGCAGCTTTTTGGGAGTTGATTTTAAATTACCCAAGAGAGAGTGAGAGAGCCTTGCTTTATTTTTAAGAGCTTTTAACTTTGAATGCTTTTGGGGCTGTGCTTTTGGCATCCCTTGTAAGATCTATAAATTAGTGGCTTGGCCACTCGCTGCTCAGAGCATCTGGACGCAGAGTCTGAGAGTGAGCGCCCGGCCACTCGCTTGTACTTTGAGTTGCAGATTAATACAAAAAGAAATACCGAAAGAGGCGCCAGTCTTTGGGGCCAATATCTCTAGGCACGGAACTCCGTCGGGCCAGTGTCGAATCAATTGTGAACTATGAACTGTTTTAAAGTGATTATTTGTGGTGTCGCAGTAGATTCTCGACTTGGAGTGTCCAAGTCTGTTACATGCCCAGGTTCCCCGTATCCAAAACACTTCCCTTCTTTGATGTAGTTGGCTCTCTCCCGAACAATGAGCCGTGGTTGTGCATCCTTATCTTTTTTATCTTGGGGGCTCTTTTTCTTTCTACTTTCATTTTTAGAAGTCAGTTCGGTTTTCTGCGTCATGATCTCATCTGTGGGGTAAGTCAAACTGTCTCAATGTATGGCAAAGCCCCGTTTCGCATGACTCATCAGTTCTTGAATAGAATCTAACTTTTGTTCTAAGCAGTGATCTCAGATCTCCGTAGGAAGTCCGCAGCTAAACCGCTCAACCTGTTCTCTAAACGAGATCTTCTTAAATGAAGAAGCGGATAGAAAAGAGCTCCAAAATCTCTCGCAATATGCGTCCAAAGTATCTTTCTTGGTCATCCGGAGATGGTTCCAACCAGTTCGTATGTCGCGTTCGTACTCCCGAGTCGACCAAGAAGAAATAAAAAGCCTTTTAAATTTCAACCATTTAACTGGCGCTTTCTTGTTCAATAGAAGAGTGGACCACCATGTTCGAGCATTTCCCTTGAAGTAAGAGGTAGCCCTCCGAATCTTGGAGTGCTCTGAGTAATGCCCTCCAGAAAAAGCTATATCAAACTGCTATATGAAGGCCAAAGCCCTGGAAGCATCTCGGAATCCAAAAAAAGTGTCAAATTTAATTGATTGTCCACCTTCTTTAAATTCTTAAACTTTCTTGCTTTTATCCTCCAGAAAGTCATACTAGCTTTATAGATATTCTTCTTCTTTGCATAAAATCTTTGATCGTCGGAGTCCGAACTATCCGAAGACGAGTCCTCTGTAGAACTGTCAGAAACTGGGCGAAACTTAGGCTTCTTTGCCTTTTTCTTGCCCTTTCCGAAGCTTTGCTTTTTGCTTCGCTTTTTCCCTTTCCTATCTTCTTCGCTCGAAACAGAAGAGCTAGAGGAACTGTCAAAAGAAGAAGAACTGGATACTCCTTCAAATCGCACATGCTTCTTCTGCTTTCTTGCCAAGGCAAAAGAAGATTGACGACCCAAATAACCCGAGAAGTCAGTTCCTTTCTTCTGCTTTTTGTCGTGCTTTTTGGCTTTGTTGTTCGCGTCAAAAAGCAGAGTAATTCGTGTATCTACCACCTCTTCCAATTCTTGCTCTTTAAACATCCTCGGAGTAGGAGGTGTCACAAGGCGGGCACCACGTGCCAATAAAAAAGAACAGACTGAACAGACTTTTAGTACTTCAATAACAACTGAACTGAGAGAGAGAGAGAGAGAGAGAGAGAGAGAGAGAGAGAGAGACGTCATGCGACACGGAGTGGCGAAATTCCACCCTAGAGAGTATTGGCCCCAAACCTTGGCGCCCCTTTCGGTATTTCTTTATATTACTGCTGATTCGCAAAGTACAACAGCCGGGGAGCACCTGCTCTGCAATCTGCGCACTGAAGAGTGCAAGAGAGGGCCCCCAAGGCTCATATTTAAAGGCCCAAAGCCTAAAAGCATCAAATATGAAAAGCTGACCCTAAAAAATCACTTTCCTAAAATTTCGGGATTTCCCTAAAAATCCGCCGCGAATTCCGGAACGTCCGTACAGGTGTCACATCATCATATTTTGATGTGCAAAGTCTTTTGAGTGTGTTCTGCTTTATGTTTAATGCCTTTATGTCACTTGGGGCCCCATCGGACGGGGTCCCCATAAGTTGGTAGGACTTCTTCTTCTGTTGCTTGTTCTTCTTAGGGTTTCTAGAATTAGGGTTTACAAGTTTTAGGGTTAGGGTTTCCAAAATTAGGCTTTCAACAGTTAGGGTTTATGGCAAAAATTAGGGTTAGGGTTTCTGCTCTCGGGCAACCACATCATCTGTAAGTTGGCTCCATTCTTTAGGCTTTGACACGTCAGCAGTTTGTTACAGGAGGTTTCTTGAAAGAGAGTATCGTCCGCGATTACAATATATCTGCAAAACAACTCAAGTTAGCTCAAAAATTTCCGAGGGACAATCAGTTTGCTCTTTTTATTAAGGAGTTAGCTTCTCCTTTCTGCTCTTTTGATCAAGGAGTTAGCTGCTCCTATCGGTTGTTTTGATCAAGGAGTTATCTTCTCCTTTTGCAAGTTTTAGGGTTAGGGTTTCCAAAATTAGGCTTTCAACAGTTAGGGTTTCTGGCAGAAATTAGGGTTAGGGTTTCTGCTCTCGGGCAGTCACATCATCTATAAGTTGGCTCCATTCTTTAGGCTTTGACACGTCAGCAGTTTGTTACAAGAGGTTTCTTGAAAGAGAGTAATCGTCCGCGATTACAGCATATCTACAAAACAACTCAAGTTAGCTCAAAAATTTCCGAGGGTCATTCCGAGGGACATTCCGAGGGACAATCAGTTTGCTCTTTTTATTAAGGAGTTAGCTTCTCCTTTCTGCTCTTTTGATCAAGGAGTTAGCTGCTCCTATCGGCTGTTTTGATCAAGGAGTTATCTTCTCCTTTCGTCCAGATCGGAACTCTTGATATTCCGGCGTAGTAAAATTAGTCATCACACCCAGAACGTACTGATCTTCCACGGGTGTCTTGATGCACTAAAATTACATACCCAGGAAATCTCATCCAATTAGGAATATTCAGTGGTTGGCACATCACAATGCAACACAAATGCTCACATATGCATGTTACAAGACATAGAAACATAAAGCCGCCAATGAACACTCCTCCCGCATAACCTAACAAGGTCCGGGCGGGGAGATATTCAACGACTCCCTCATCACTCCTCCCGCATAACCTAAAAAGGTCCGGGCCGGGAGATATAGAGGCCTTTTATAACCAAACGCCCCCCAGACCGCAGCCTGCGTCGTTTGGAGGTGCTGAGAGTAACCACTGCTCAGACTTCTTAATACTCCTCCCGCATAACCGTCCAGGTCCGAGCCGAGAGTCACAACAACAATTATTTTACAAGCATACAACCAAACACTCCCCAGGCATCGGCCTACTCGTTCGGAGGTTTTCAAACATACAACGAAACGCTCCCCAAGCATCGGCCTGCGTCGTTCCGAGGTTCAAACCAAAACAATATTTCTCACTTCTCCACCCGAGAGTAAAATCACCAATCATTGAAACCAGTATCAAACCAGAGTCAACACAATTCAAATCGGCACCAAAACAGGTTCAAAACAGATACCATCCATTTCAAAGAAATTCCAAACAGGATCACCAAACAAGTTCAAACAGAACTCAAACTTAAAAAACAATCTCGACATCAGTCGAGCTCGAAAAGTCGATTGACTTTCCATCCTGAAACCTGCACCAAAAATTAGGGTTAGGTTCATTCCATAAGGTCGTAGCCGAGCACAGCATGGTCCATTAGCTCTTGGACAGACAGTGTTTCTTTGGCGCGATGGTAGTCAAAGATAGCAATCACACCGAACCTCCAAGGTTATCAACTCGAGAAGAGACATCTACTGAGAGATGTCGAGAAATTTCAAGATATAATCTGCTAGGGTTTCCATGGCAAGCATTTCAAGATACCCCACTCTGCCAGAAGTTGCACTCCAAAGGAAGATGTCAGAAACCGTACAACTTCGGACAAAAAAAAAATTTTCTTGAAAGCTTGCCAAGTACTTGGAGTATGCTGCTTGGTAGCTGTAGACATCAACATCTGCATGGCATTGCTTCCGAGAAAAACAGTGACTTGAAATAAATCTGGATCCTTCTCTTGCAAGTGATCTTAATTGGCTTATGCCCTGTAAGACATGAGCGGTGAAGACGGAAGCGCGTCCGATGCGCGATGAAGGGTGGGAGTGGCTAATAACTTCTGGTTAGAGGGCGAAAAGCTCTCCAATAAAATTCCATCAATAGCTCTGTCTGCTCTTTTGTAGGACCGGTATGCTTTCAGAAAAGCACACGCCTGATGCTCTGATACCACTGTCACAAGGCGGGCACCACGTGCCAATAAAAAAGAACAAACTGAATAGACTTTTAGCACTTCGATAACAACTGAACTGAGAGAGAGAGAGAGAGAGACGTCACGCGACACGGAGCGGCGAAATTCCACCCTAGAGAGTATTGGCCCCAAACCTTGGCGCCCCTTTCGGTATTTCTTTATATTACTGCTGATTCGCAAAGTACAACAGCCGGGGAGCACCTGCTTTGCAATCTGCGCGCTGAAGAGTGCCAGAGAGGGCCCTCAAGGCTCATATTTAAAGGCCCAAAGCCTAAAAGCATCAAATATGAAAAGCTGACCCCAAAAAATCACTTTTCTAAAATTTCGGGATTTCCCTAAAAGTCCGCCGCGAATTCCGGAACGTCCGTACAGGTGCCACATTATCATATTTTGATGTGCGAAGTCTTTTGAGTGTGTTCTGCTTTATTTTTAATACCTTTATGTCACCTAGGGCCCCATCGGACGGGGTCCCCATAAGTTGGTAGGACTTGTTCTTCTGTTGCTTGTTCTTGTTAGGGTTTCTAGAATTAGGGTTTGCAAGTTTTAGGGTTAGGGTTTCCAAAATTAGGGTTTCAACAATTAGGGTTTTTGGCAAAAATTAGGGTTAGGGTTTTTGCTCTCGGGCAGCCACATCATCTGTAAGTTGGCTCCATTCTTTAGGCTTTGACACGTCAGCAGTTTGTTACAGGAGGTTTCTTGAGTGCCGGTTTGAGGGCTGGTTCTGTGGCCTTCCGCCACTGAGAGTGCACTTCGTCAAAAGGTGTCTGAGTCAAAAAAATTGTAAATTTCGGATCCTTCGCAAGGTTGATCATCATCTTTGTCGCATCATCAACCAATTGTCGACGTTCCATCTCTTCAATCTCTGCCTGATTAGGCCGAGGCAGGCCGTACTCTTCGTGAAAATCTTCTTCGTGATCTCTTCCCGCATCCCAGATGCAAAGGAAGTCAACTGTTCGTTGTTGGAATCCATAAGTGTCGGGAGAAAAGGATCGGATTTCCCGGTAGAGGAGAAATCGGTTGCGCTCTGATACCGCTGTAACAAACTTGGACACTCCAAGTCAAGATTCTACCGCGACACAGCAGAGATTCACTTCAAAACAGTTCACAGTTCACAATTGATTCGACACGGCCCGGCGGAGTTCTGTGCCAAGAGGTATTGGCCCCAAAGACTGGCGCCCCTTTTGGTATTTCTTTTTGTATTAATCTGTAACTCTAAGTATAAGGGAGTGGGAGGGTTCTCACTCTTAGAATCTGCGTCCACATGCTCTAAGTTGTGAGAGCCCAACCCACCTATTTATTGATTACAAGGGATGCCCAAAAGCAGAGCCCCAAAAAGCAACTTAAAATAAAGCATCTTATCCCAAAGCTTCTCCAAAAACTTGCGTAGAAATCAGCCCACGCAAAAGCAGCTTCCGTACAGCCTGCCATACGCATTGCCATGTCAGTCTGCTTTTCCGCTTTTCCCGCCGCAAATCACGGAGATGCCGTACACTGCCACTCAGCACCTGCAGCGTGAATTCCGAAATCTACAACCACGGTTTGTGTGTCTGTTGCCACGTCACCCATTCGTGACATCAGCATATCATCGCATTTTACAGAAATCCCTTTCAAGGTTCAAGCTTCTGTCTTTTAGGGTTTCTAGCCACACGGCCGGTGCTTCATAAGTTCTTCAAGTTAGTCCTTTCAATTTCTCTTGTCCACTTGGCCATTTCTCTGTCAGTTGGTCATGCCACATCATCACTTTGTGACACCTATCCTATGGACAAGCCAGTGTCCACCTTAGCGAGGCAAGAGTCTGCCAAGAAAAAGAAAGAATCTATCATGGATGCTTGAGAGTCAGTCGCTGCCTGCATCATCGCCTATGTCATCGCCTACATCATCGCTAGAAGGCTCTAGAAGAATCTAGAAGGATCTAGAAGATTCTATAAGTTCTAAAAGTATCAAGGAGATTCTAGAATTTTCTAGAAGCATGGAGAAGATTCCGAAAGAATTTAGAAATTTCTGGAAAGCTCTAGAAAGTTGAACAAGGATCTAGAAGGTTCTAGAAGAACTAGAAGGATCAAGAATTTTCTAGAAGCTTGGAGAAGATTCCGGAAGAATCTAGAAGTTTCTGGAAAGCTCTAGAAAGTTGAAGAAGGATCCAGAAGGTTCTAGAAGAACTAGAAGGATCAAGAAGGTTCTAGAAGATCTAACCTCCTCAAGAAGAACCTAGAAAGTCCTAACCTCCTCAAGAAACCTCCTCAAGCACTAGTATAAATAGGGGTCTTGGGCCACAAGCCCCTCAGTCTTGCCAACACCAGTTGTGAGCCTCCTATGAGGAAATCCCTCTTCTAGTTCTTATGTTCAAGTTTTGTCCTTGCAATCAAGCCTTGTCTTGTACTCAAGTCATGTAATCCAAGTCTTGTATCTAGCTCTCTTAATAAAGTATTACGTCTTGTAATAAATATTAAGCTGATCATTAAATCCAAGTTCTTGTACATTGTGAGCGCCTCCTCTTGCTCTCTTCTAGCTCTATACGCGCTCATAACAGAATCAAGGAAACCGGATGATAGTTCGTCAGATAATTCCTAAGAAGTAAGGGAATCGGTTGATAATTCATCTAAAAGTTGAAGCAAGGGAATCAGCTGATGGTTCATCAGATAATTCCGACCATTCAAATTGAGGTGCTAGTGGAAAGAGGAGGCCAACGGGGCTACCGACAAGTCATACGGCACAAGAAAAAAATAGATAGGTAAGTTAGGTCCATAGAATGATTTGGCCAAGAGCACGCTTTTGGCTCTCGATGCTAAGTGGATAGTAGAGGAGGACTTCGCAAATTCTCTCAGTTTTGAGTTTGTACCTTGGATATTAGCCGAAAGTTACCGATGAATCAACAACTTGAATATGGTGCCGTGGGGACTGTACAAGAGGGGAGCCACTCCACTCCTTTGTCACAGATTACCTAGATTGAATAAAGTCACTAATTTCTCCTTGAGATTTCAAAGATATTGACAGGCTGAGGATATGTACATTGAATTGAAAATTTTCTTGATTGAATTGATGAATGTGCTCTTTCATGTATGTATTGTTAGAGACATGTAGAAAAAGATGAAATGTCTATAGCATTTTGTCTGATAAATGATTTAGTAGTGCATCTAGACATCTGTTAGAGATAAGCGAGATCTGGATGTGATTCCTAAGTCAATGAGAAATGAATGTGATTCTAGTTCATCAAGATTACTATCTGGATGAGATAAATGGATACTATTGTGAGTGCATCAAGAGTTTTGGATGGATGAGAGCGCTACAAAGGGATCTATGTGCATCAAGAGTTTTCGATGGGATGAGACACGATGTTCAGTGTGAACTAAGTGTGTGATTTGTGAATTGCATTCTCTGTGAATGTACTATCGTGTGGGGATAATCATGGACATGGTTTGTTGCAATGTGAAAAGAAAGGATATGAATCTAATAATAACAACGAGATTTAGTAGATCAAGACGTCTGTGAAAAGATCAGCATGGTCTGGATGTGATTGCTAAATATATTACCATGATCATGATTTGTATTTGAGACCCTCGACAGAAATGTGATTGATCAATGACTGATGTCTTTGTAGAAGTGCTAGATTTGTGGAGTCTAGTACATGGGTGCATAGAGTCAATGTCTACTGAAGAAAGTTTATGTCCTTTCGTTGTTTTGCAGGCGTAATCGAGGGCGATTACAATTCTTTCAGGAGGGGGGAATGTCACAAGTTGGTGACGTGGCGTGCCGAATTAAGGAAATAGCCGAGAGGACAAGGGGCGAAAGAACCCAAAAGAACTGAAGAAGTTGTGGCCAAGGGGCCTCAAATGAGGGGTTAGGATTTTAAAAACCTAATCCACCAGCTTAAAGAACTTATGGAGCACCGGCCGAGGGGCCTAAAACCCAGGAAGGGGGAATGTCACTAGTTGGTGATGTGGCGTCCCCCATTGAGGAAATAGCTGAGAGGACAAGGGGTGAAAGAACCCAAATGAACTAAAGAAGTTGTGGCCAAGGAGCCTCAAACGAGCTGTTAGGATTTAAAAAACCTAACCCACCAACTTAAAGAACTTATGGAGCACCGGACAAAGGGCCTAAAACCCTTGAAAAACAGAGCACAAGGGCCAATGCATATTTCCGTAAATCGTGTTGACATGCTAACGTGGCAGGCTTTACGGATTTTTGTGAATTGTGCTAGTTGGTTTCTGCAGCTTTTCGCGTGGGTTTCTGAGAGCTTTGGGATCAAGTGCTTTTAGAACTAATGCTTTTGTGGCTTTGCTTTTGGGCATCCCTTGTACGTTTATAAGTGCCTAAAGGACCACTCTTCAAAGAGCACCTGGACGTAGAGTCTCAGAGAATAAGACCCTTTGGAGTTGTAGTATGCCATCTGTATAATCAAATAAGTGCAAACTCCCAAAATATTGGGTAAACACCCACCAAAAATAAGCTCCTCTCTGGAGGCCAGGCACAAAAGTAAACCCTCTCCTGAAATAAACACCCATACAGCAAATGTACATGGGTAACAACGGGATTGGGGTTGTTGGCATGTCCACATTCAAATTATATTTTGCATGTTATGTCTCAACTCCAACCGCCGCACAAAAGATCATATTCCCCTCTAGTAATATATATACCTGGATGAATCTAGAATAAGCCCAGATTCACCGTTAAAGAAAAGTGCAAGGTATAGACTCATGGTGGTCACCCACAAAACAATATAATCATCAGCTTCATCATGCATAGTATTGACTAAATACTACGACATCCCAATAACTTCGTCAGTGCTCCCACACACCCACACCACACACACATACGAGCATACATAAATACATACTGAGTTTCTACGATATATCTATCTAGGATGAAGGGCAGACTCAGCCATAATGAAGCCTAGCACTAAAGAAGCATTAAATAGGAAAAATTGGCACAAAAATGAGGTAGTCAACAGGGCATACGCACCACAAAAGATAGAAAGAATTAGCAAAATATCAATTGGTTATAACACGAATGAGAACTTCACAATTGGAAGTCTGCATGTCTGCAATAGGAAAAAAATATATATTCTTAGGTGGTGCTAACTTGGTGTTTTTTGTGTGTGTTCTTGCACTTTGAAAACGTAGGACTCCTAAACTAAGTAGCATATATTATGAGCCCACATGATCTGGAACAATGGAATTCCTGAACCGAGCCCACCATGTGCAATCCCATTATTTGCCATTAATTGCAAGTTTGCGAGGTCACAAATCCTCTTATTTGGTACTCTTAATTTCAACCATATCCAACAAAATGATTAATCAATCATTGGAATGAATGTAGATTTACCCAAATGGATCTCCAACAACAAGGAAAGCAACATCACTAGATTTGGCTTCTTCGAGAATGGCATCTGCACCCTGTTCAACGGTCTCTCTATCAGCCAAGACAACAGGCCGACCATAAAGTTCCTCCTGAACAGAGACAAAACATGAATCAATCAATCAATCTCTCTCTCTCTCTCTCTCTCTCTCTCTCTCTCTCTCTCTCTCTCTCTCTCTCTCTCTCTCTCTCTCTCTCTCTCTCTCTCTCTCTCTCTCTGCGCTTACCAGAGTGGAGATGGCAGAAGGGCCAAGGCCAAAACACAAGAGGGACGTGTAAGCTTCCAGATAGACAGTGCGACAGGTACGAACCACTTGAAGACCCCGCAGAGTGATGTCCTGCTCGTCACCCAGTCCCAAGCCCACGAAATAAAGCATCTTTACTCTAGAGTGAGAGCAACTGAGCAATATGTAAGGCTTAAGAGAGGTTAATCTACCAAACCTCCTCCAGCCCTACCCTTGCTAATTTTGGATAGATGCAAGATCTTAAAGTCTGTTAAGATTGTTCCTACAATGTTAAAAACTTCTCTTCTTATAGCATAGATTTTTCATTGCAAAAATTCGACAACCTTTGATGTCGTCAACTCAACATTGACATGCCTTGTGCGAAACCTACCAAAGAGATGGGCACATATTGTACATGTGCATGTATTCAAGCAATCACATGATCTCTTGAATGCATGGGCATGTTTATTTTGCTAATTTAATTGGGAAGTGCAATATGTTCACTCAACTTTGAAAAAAAGGATGTCCTTTGGTCTCATGAATGAGA
Organism: Adiantum capillus-veneris; assembly: GCF_014529385.1. Taxonomy (NCBI): domain Eukaryota; kingdom Viridiplantae; phylum Streptophyta; class Polypodiopsida; order Polypodiales; family Pteridaceae; genus Adiantum; species Adiantum capillus-veneris. Next base: position 72,500,697 of record NC_140935.1, on the reverse strand, counting down.
ATGTTGCTTTTCAAAGGTGGGATGAGTCAGGTGTTCACGATTAAATGATCAATTTATGAAGGTTTCTGTCAAATTTCTTGATTGTTGTAACTCTAGAGATGCTCATGAAAAAACTTGGAGCTTCGTTTCAAAAATCTTAATGGAAAGGTTAAGAAAAGCCCATGAAATTTGGATTGATACAAACTCTAATGTTTGTTTGGTCAAACAATATAAAAGCATAGTCAAAAGGTGCACGGATATACATCATTAACAAACTCAACACACCTTTGACAACAGCAATGAGATCCTTGGTTCTCTACCTACAATGATTTTTCCCTATGCTTATGAAATTCTTTATGTTTGAATGAGTGTTGGGGCAAGTGCCTTGGCTGAAAAGCAAGGTGGAAGCTTGTGTCCTATGCATTCACAGAGAAAGATAATGTGTCCATGTGAAATGGGCTATTCACAAATGGAGTAGAGAGTGCAATATGTTGTCAAGTCCTAGATAGCAAATGTGGATGTGCCAGCACAATTTCCTTGGAGTGGATTAAGTACAGCACAAGAAGAGGAGTCAAATAATGATGGGCAAATTGTACAACACAAGAAGAGGAATCAAACAATGAGGGGCAAATTGTTTATGGTGCATATATGCAAGGATTTGCAAAAGGCCAAAAAAGTTAATATTCAATCACCAATGGAGAGGCTATCTTCTCGAACGCATCAACCTGAAGAATGTACATAACAACACGGAGTCAAGGTATTTCACACTTTGTTCGAGCCAAAAAAACATAGAATTTGGCATTCATAAGTGAAGGAGAGCGGACGAGATAGTTGAGCCCTCAAACCTCTTGAAGTCTATATGTGGAAAAAGGTTCATTAAATCTCGCATCGATCATCTTGCTAGGGCAAGCCATGACAATTTGTAGATGTAACATGCACAAATTTTGAGCAACTTTTCTCAGTCGTACATTTTAATCATTACACATTTGCTTAAGTAAAATGCTTGTTAAGATGAAAACTCCACAAAGACCTTTGAAAAAGGAAGAGTTGCAATATAAGAATCAAGGTAGACAATACACGATATTATCACATTCTCCAAACAAGGAAAAAAACTCCCAAAGCTATAATTTATACACTTCTTAATAATGTGTAGCATCTAAACAAGAATCATTACCACAAAACACAGATAGAGAGTACACATAACTCTTCTAGCACATAAAAAATAGATTGCTTTAAAATTAAAATTAAAATCTTGTATCGCATATTAATTTTTAACAAAACTTTGCCATTTACATTGTGCCAAGTCTGTGTTGCTTTAAATTTTAATTGCTTGATCATTGAAGTTAGTTTTTCTTTTATCACAAGGGTATTTTTAGTGCATGATATAAATCAAAATAACTCCCTAGTTTGTATGAGCTGACTATCGTAAAATTTGGGGTGCCTTCTAGAATTTGTTGATACAAACTTTTTTTGGCTCGATAAACTGAACATAGAAAGAAGAATTTTGCTTCTTTATTAGTTAAAACTAATTTTCAACCCAAAAAAAAAAACAAATGAATCACTACACAACGTACTAGTGTTTCCTTGCTATGGCACTAGTTATTTCAAAGGTAGTTAACAAAAATAATTCCAAATGGACAACGTTTGTATGACTGATATAGCCATACAAGTAATCAAAGTACAAGGCACAAAAAGTGAAGAAAACATTTCTCACATACCAAACATTCAAAATACAATTGACAACAACTTTAGTGACTTACATCCTTATGATTGTTATGACGTTTCCAGAGGTGCTTCACATTCTTTACCCTTAGATGATAAAAAAACAAGGCTTAATAAGGGTGAGCATGAATGTGAATGTAATAAAGAACAATGTAAACCCTAGAGCGCATGTTTAAGACACCCTTGAAAACTAGTCATCTCCTACACATGAGGGTATGAGCATATATGTAAGGAGTAGTGTTCACAGAAAACCGACCTTTAGAGTATTTTTAAAGGACAAAAATTGAAAATTCCTAGTTAGTTTTGAGGGCCGCCTTAAAGAAAACTGGCTGAATTTTGAGGATTTCAATGTAAAAACCAATAAAAACCGATAGATTTTCAAAGCTCTCCTCTTTTCCATTGGCTCCTTAAAAAGTTTCTGGTAAACTCTGGTAAGAAGGTTTTGTTGAAGTTTTAATTAAACTATTCATGTGTGTAAGAAATTCACATGAGAATAAATATTTGAGGAGGAGAGATTCTAAAGTCAACCTTCCGCCTGAACAATACATTACCTTCTTCAAGTTTGTGATGAAATTCAAGATATTGTTATGCAACCCTGCGTTTATGCAAACAAAAAACTATAGATCTCTCCATTGCAACAAATAGGAGAATTGCTTGGTTTCAAAAACCATGCCTTCTTGGAAGCTTGTCATGAGCAATTTATGGGTGAAAACCTAGCTAGTCAAATAGATTGAAGGGCGGATAGAATTTTCCGTAACCAAGTGAAGCTCAAGAACCTCACAAAGCTTGCTTTGTGCATAAGGATCAAGATATGGAGTGGCATGACTATCGATGCTGACTATGCATGTACATAGATAGATAGGGTCTTCAACATAGAAATGGAAATGGAAGTATATGGAAGTCTTACAAACCTCTTCTTACTACTGCAAGATGAATGGACAAGACCCATTATGCATAGAATCATTGCTCTCAATATCATGACTTCAAAGCCATACTTGATTGATAATAGTGGAAGTACAAGGCAACGGAAAAGAAAAACCCATATAAATTAATAGATTCATATACATTGAGCATTGTTTTAAGATAACCTCGTTATGAATCGACATATTCCAAGTGACATGCAGAAACATGTGAGTCCCCAACATGGAAATGTGAACTTAACTCCTCAGAATTCCTCATTCCTAACATTTGAGATGAAAGTTTGAAGCGCTTCATTGTGCCAATCTCTAGATCCTCTTCATGTCAAAGTTTAAATGACATAGATCCTCTTTGCCTGGCTGAATGCCTAGCTTCCCTTCGAGCAAGATCGACAATTTGAAGCGCTTCATATACAATGGCACTGCGTATTGACCTCTGCACCTCATCTGCTTCCAAATCTTTGTTAAACTACATAAGAACTTCATACATGTCCATTGTATTTTCCTTCATACGATCAATTCTAGTTTGAGAACTGGATTGAACAACAGCTTCAAGATACTTTATACTTTTTTTGTGCCCCTTCAATCCCAACAATAGTTTTGAGTTTTTTAATAAAAATTGCGATACTCAAGAATATGTTAGCTGAACAAGGCAATTCTTCTAGAGCTTGTCTGCCTATGCATGCCCCCATAAGTTTTTTTTTTTATACACAAAATGTCAACTACCTCAACATGCAAATCATGCTTGCGAGGCGGTTTTGATAAAGTATCGATTGGCTTTGCAATTCCTTAACCATATAAATCAATCAATCAAGTTGCGCCATTACTTATGGGTACAAAGCTTTTGCAAGCTTTCTACAAGATAAGAAAATAATGTTTCCCCAACTAGGGGTACAAATAAATAGCACAAAGTAATAAATTGAGAAAAGAAAGCAAAGCATTGTTACCATTATTGCACAAGCACTAAACAGTGCACATCTAGAAACATTCCCAATCAGGTCTTCAGTAGAACCACATCCACATTGTCATGAACCCCTTGCAACAGCAACTCACCATCAAACTTTATAACTTTTCTCTTCTTGCCAGCCCTTAATGTACCCACAAGGGCCTCAAATGTATTTGCGCATTTCTCATCATTGAAGAGTACACCAAATTTAACCTGCAAGATGAGCTTTTTAATTTAGCAAAATTGTGTTTGTACGCGCAGGTGAATGCGTGTGTGTGTGTGTGTGTGTGTGTGTGTGTGAGAGAGAGAGAGAGAGAGAGAGAGAGAGAGGGAGAGAGAGAGGAAACATTTCCCCACCTTTTGTTGCACTGTTGGAAACCAGAGACTTCTTGATAAAGCTTTCAGGTCAGCTACGAGCTAGGTTTCCATCGACAGTATTTGGTAAATTTTTTTGGATATTTGGACGCCTTTTGACATCCATTGCAGGATACTCTACGTTTATGCATTGGGTGATATTCTGGGCATTCTGGTCGATTTGGATGAGCAAGAATGTGGCATTCACTAATGCGGAACACTTTGACGTCTATGTCTTCTGTCACCGCTCATTGCAACAGTCTATATATGACTCTTGCAAACTACATGATTTGGACGCATCTCATCTGGAGCTTTTAGGACAATGTTTTTGGACACTCGGGTTCTGATTTTCTCTGAAGCTTTACCCTTGTGTAGCAAATAAAGTTGTAGTGTCATGAGTTTTTTGGTGGTTTTTCCTTGCATCAGGGGTTTCCCATTTGTAAAGCAATCATAAATGATTTACCACCAAAAGTAAATGTGTGTGTGTGTGTGTGTGTGTGTGTGTGTGTGTGTGTGAGAGAGAGAGAGAGAGAGAGAGAGAGAGAGAGAGAGAGAGAGGATGCTGCACCAAAAACACAATCAATTGACATGCATGTACAGAATGGTTAGAACTCTTTGAATAGTACCTAGTCTTCACCAAATATTGATGTACCATTCATGGCCAAAACTTTTACAACATTTCACCTATGCATTCCCCGTTCCGCAACTTTTCCCAAATGGTAAAGAAAAGACATGCCACTTGCTTCTCTCAAATGAAATTAAAGCCCACTATTTGAGGGCATTAGCGTGCAGAAGTTATACAAAGGAGCACCGTGACTACCATCAGGCATAAAAATCTGAAAACAATCTGCTTTACTGCTAAAGCACTATGACAAAAACGTTCATAAATGGATTTGGCAAGGGTCTGAGACCTTAAAGAATGAAGATGGACGATAAAATCCTTCCATGAAATGGCATGTCAGCAACCAAGCATAATGTTTCAATACCTGAACCATTCCACCTGTCGCACATGGAGAAATACCTTTGTTGCCATGCATGTTGTGAAAACACTAAAATTCTCAAAAGAGCCTCTCAGGTCCATCTCTATGCCATTAATGAACTCAAAACGAAGTAGATCGTTTTCTACGACAATGAAATTTGGATCAAAAGTCCTAGACTCTTGTCCCTAAATAGCTGTTGGTGGCCTTGGCCCTTGACAAAAAAAAAGGAAGGGGAGAGCAGATTATGCTATTCGTAGGCGACGCAGTTGGACACAGAGCATTTACCACCATTCCAGTATGACTCCGACTCCCCTTCCATACACGTCTCACAAAGGAATTCGGAAACAGGATATCCAGAGTCTGGCAACTCTGTGGGGAGACAATGGAGCACATCTACACAGCCTCTTCGACCAAAAATGTTGTAGTACACAGATCAGTTATTTACTATACTGGAGGAGGGGACCGGGAAAGATGGACGCATACATGCCCCATAGTACCCAGGTGCATAGTCCTCGCTCACAATACTAAAGCCATTTCCATTTCCTTAACTCCTATAGTTACCCGAAACTCACCAAAATTACAAATTTTTCCATTTCCATTTCTATTTTTATTCCTGTTTCCCATAACCAGCTTAGACTGCCCTCACATAGATTAGAGATTGAGGCTAGCCCAGCTTCACTCACCCCAAGACCAGAAAGGATTTGCAGGCTATGTACAGTGAAGGTAGCAAGTGAGGAGCATCATGTATGCAGACGCACAGCTTATAAGAGCATTCAGTTGTTACACTACTCTCTTCTCAAGGCAGCCCACACTTATAGTGGAGAACGACTTCAGACGACAACTACTGCTCCCCCTCCTAATGCCTAGAGAGGAGCCATGCTACAGCAGGCAAAGGTTGTCCAGTCCCACAGATGACCTCAAGCACCAAGGTACTCTGCCAGGAGGCTATCTTAGATTGAGAGATCGGAGAGATCTGAGCACGACACCAGAAGGGCAGACAAGAGAGGGTGTAGCAGGCTTTCTAAGATCCTGCTGCTACTCACTGTGGACTATTCACCCCCTACCCACCCATACATGATATCCTGGATCCTCATTTTGATATCGAATGGAGCTAGCTAGTTACATGCCTATCATAATTGTGCTCCCTGAGAATATGATTTCTATTGAGCTCCATTGCTCATCATTCACAATCCCATGCAGTATTCTCAGCTTTTAGTTTATTTTGTATCATTGAGTAGTCACAATTGCTGGCTATCAAAGAAGATATCCATCCTCATCTCCATCAGTATTGCTCTTACCGATCTTCCTGCTTAGGGGCAGCATAGGCTTACCTTTGTGGACATCACTGTTGGCATAGCTACCTTCTCATTGTACGAGCATCTGTTATTGGTTCACATCATCCAAGTTAGGGCAGCAAAAGTAACCAACAAGGGCATCATTGATCCACATTGGAGTTGTTTGAATAGACACATTGACCTCCTTTCATCCGTATCATGTGGACATTGTCAGAAGTAGACCCATTTACTAGTTAGGAGGTGCGTACAGTGGGCATCTCGCATGACGTGCATATAGTTTTAGGTTAGAAGAATCTAACGAGCCATTCCCCGCGTCGATCAGATTCCCAGGTAGGTAAATGTGCGACAGTTTCACCCAGAAACTGACCCCTGGCCAAACTTATTAGTAAATCATTTTTATGATTTATTTTGTTGGGTCTAGTGGACAGTTTGCCCTACCTAACCCTTACCAGATTTATAAGTCAAAATTCAGCCCTATAAAGGAGAACAAGCACCCATCAATTATCATCAAACAAATAGTTGACTGAAATCTAATTTATGATGTCCTTGAAAGAGTGTCTTGCATCATGGCAAAAGTGTAAAAGGCTTTCTTCTTGTGTGGAGTCAAGTCCACAAAACAGGCATGCCTAAGATGCAGCTTTTGCAAATGTAACAACAATCATTTGTACTTTTTTCTCTTCGATCATAAAAAATTTGCTTGTAAACTTGTTTTTCAAATCTTGAGCCCGATTGTAAAAAGCTATGTGCTCCCTCTGCTCAAGAGGAGGCTTGAATTTGAAATCTATGACCACTTAATGCACCAACCTTGATTCTTTAATACAAAGCATCATGCTTCTTGGTTGCCTCAGTGTTGCAAGGCCTTCCGAGCCTTACAACACTGCACACAAGTGTTGGTGGACCTGTACCTCATCAAGTTGAGGGGAGGAGAATACATTATTGCAGCTCAATGAGTTGAGGCCTAGAAAGGCTGCTTGATCTCCATCCTCTCTTCGTTATCGCCGGCATATTGCATGCCATGGAAGAGCTTTACCCTAAAAGCTTAAGAGAAAATTCCTATGCTCAGACACTCGATCTCAAGAAATTAGCCCTTGCAAGCTTTGGTGAGCACCGAGGCTTATGACCATTAGAATTTCATGCAGCCAAGGAAATTTGAATTCTACAAAAATGTAGAGAAATGCAAACAATGATGGTTCTACATCGAAATTGAATTTCAACATCAAATTTTTTTTAAAAAGTTCGATCAATAGATCAATTTTGACATTAAATGGAGATCAACTGATGAACATTTAAGGTGAGGGGAATTCACAATTTTCTACATTTTAATGACAATTAGGTTCCGTTGTTAGACTTGTGGCTTATCAAATTTCATATAACTTTGAATCATTCTACCAAAGCGGTCGACTTGCCGACAATTCATGCAAGGCATGCAACTATCCTAGTGATCAAATCTATGCATGAAGGCTTCTATGTTGCTTCCAGACCTATGCACAAACTCTTTCAAGGACAATCACACACCCATCCCAAGCATCGCAATTTAGATCTTGTTTCGTTACAAGGAAGAAATTCCTTACAAAATGCAGTTTCAAGGGATGCCCTGTGGTCGGCTTATGAGGTGGCTTGAGACTCATTCACCAATTGTAGGCACTACCCTTTAGTGATAAACTAATTTCTACCCCTTTCTCCTCTTTAGGTATGTGCTTGAGTCTATGAATATTCCCCCATTTACGGAGAAAGGTGTCCATGGAATCCTTGTTCCGCTCACATTATTCCACCTTGGATACTGGTGGTGTCATGTTTTTAAGTATATTGCAAGCTTCTAGTTGAGAAGAGGGAAGCACACCATCATGCAGTGCATCACTTGCATAGGTTATTTCTTGAGATTCATACCCTTTGCCAAAGACCCATGAACCCCCTTGTCCTTGTGCACCTCGTTTAACCATATAAGCCATATTCTGCATAGTAGAATTGCTTCGCTTATGAGTGAGAGATTTATGTCATTATTCATGCTTTGAAGTAAACGCAACATTATCTGTATAATGTTCAGTTTGAGATTGTTTTCATGGAAGCATCAAATGTTTTTGGGTAGAGATTCACCCGTGTTTTCAGATTTCAGCCCAGCACCACTCTCAATCATTGTAGATCAGCCGGTGTTATCAGTTTTCAGCCCTTCCCTCGTTGGATCGGCTTGGATTTGTGATTGCTAGCCATCCTCGTTGCGGTCCAATACTTTGACAGCACTTTACAAAACGTGGCAAGAAATTACAGCAAGCTGAAATTTTTGTTTTTGGCCTCCAATTTGCAACAAAACACCTATTCCACACTCCAGGCACCTATAGGCGTCAAAACAGGCCGAAACCCTAAACCTGCAAAAAATTACAGAAAGCTATAATTCTCTGTTTTGCGCTCCGCTTCGTGTGCCAATCACTTATGTGGGTAGCCCTCGAGCTCCCACACTTGGAGGGTCACTTGCTCTTTAAATTAGACGAAATTCCTCACAGGAAATCTCTCTAAATTGTCATGTATAAGCACCCAAGACTTTCTCGAGGCTCCCCTAGCATTACATTGCAGTTTAGGTGTGAAACCCTAAACCTGCAAAAAAAACACAGCAGGCTGTAATTTTTTGTTTTCGCATCATTTTGAGCGAAGCAAACACGTCTACGCGTGTCTCAGAAGCTCCCGCATGAAATGGGACAGTTCCCCTTTGAATTGGATGAGTTTTCATGCAAGAAAACTCTCCGTTTTTGCAATCCTTCATGCTGGAATTGTGCGTCCCTATAGGGGATTAGCAATTAGCTAATCCAATTCTTGTCGAGAAGGCTCTTGCCTTGGAAAACGCACAGAAAATCCCCAGAATTGCACATGGTCATCTAAGAAGCCCAACTAGTGGGGTATTACCATATGTGCAAAGGGGAGAGAGATGCGCGAGATGGTCATCTAAGAAGCCCAACTAGTGGGGTATTACCATATGTGCAAAGGGGAGAGAGATGCGCAAGAGCAAATCATCACGCTACATGAGACAAGGGAGAAGGCAAGCTTACCATTAAAGCTGTGATCACATGCACCCACTACTCACACACACTGTGTAGCACAATGTGATGAAAATCATCCCCTCTTCTCAATTTGGGCGCCCCCTCTTGGGATGAGTCTCGCAAATTCGCCTGGAGCTGCCATGTGTCTAGTTTGCCTCTTTTGAGTTAATTCCCTAGTACCCACCAACTTCTAAGTGTTGCGCGAGGCCTAAATGACTTTCAATTGAGCCTAGACATCCTTTTACTGCTCGGATTTCAGTGCCGACTAGCCCAACCAACTCGTGGACCCTTGGCCTTTACTGCTACGAGTGAAACTCTTGGGCCGTCGGCCGTTTCACACTGGCCATACAATGTCCGGCCATTTGTGACTTCAAAAAGAGGATCCCAAAAATCAAACAAAAATCAAGGGAAAGAAACCAACAACAAAGGTTGGTGGTTGTCACATCCTCGTGACATACCCCCCTCTTGAAATCCGCCAGAAAGGTCATGACACATAGATACAAATGACTTAATAAGACCTTCATAGAAGTGAACATTGTACCATGAACACTTGAAGAGCAATGTACACTTCTATTGCATTGAATCCGTATGTACAATTGATGTGCTAGCTCCATCATTTCCCCTCTTCTAAACACGTTGAGTTGGGGCATATGTAGATTGTAACCCAAAGGTCTCAAGGTAAAGCTGCAATACATTCAGTTACTCTAGCAATTCACACTCTTCCATCCACTTTGCATCCATAGGTGGATAGTTCTTGAACTTCACCAAATAGCGTCTTGCAACCTGTCTCTTAACTTTCTTTCTTTTGGCATGTCCTTCAAAAGACTCGGCTGAGTCCTTAGCCTTCTCTGCATTTCCTGGCCCTTGGAAAGCTTCATGAGTCTCTTTTGCAAAGTACCTCTTTGCTGAATTTTTCTTTGTCTGGCCCCCTTTCACGTTGCCCTAATACCCATTGTCCTCTCCCTTCAACAAGGCATGACCAGTGTTGGCAACTTCCATAAGTTGAGTAACGGTGGCCACTCTCTTCATAATACAAAAGTTTCTAAGCCCTTTAGGCAGCCCACAACGATAGTTCTCAATCTACTCTGTCAGTGGCACAAACCTGTAGAAGGTTACTAAGAGCAACGCTTTGCAGAACCTCCGATTGTACTCCTCGAGACTCTTGCAAGTAGCCGCAGTGAGTTGGTGTCAATCTGTCATGACATTGGCTTCAAATTCATTTGACAGCCATGCAGATGCAGACATTCGCTTAGATGCAAACATTCACTTGAAGTAAACCCATGTGGCGGGTGCCTGCCCTTGCATCAACAATGTCGTCCACCATGTACGCGCATTGCCTTTCAAGAAAGTGGCAACTTTCCTAACCTTGGAGTCTTCTATAAAATTCCTCCCTACATAAGCACTATCAAACTACTAAAGGAAAGTAAGAGCCTTTGTTTTATCCTCAAATCCGCTGAAAGTATCAAACTTCACAGCTGCAAAACCTTCTTTGTATGGTTTTGGCTTTTCGAGTGCTCCCAAACTATCATAGGGAATGGTCTATAACCTAGGCACTGTAATAGGGATCATTGGTGCCCCTTGGCCATTGACATTCTGAGTCACTAGTGCCATATATGCCTTTTGGTCGGAAATACCAGCCATGTCAAAATTGACCAGTGGCACCCCAAACTCGCCCTGATTGTACTGAAAACCTTGCTGCATGCCAATATTACCATACATGGGGTTTGGCATCATGCCTTGCATACCCCCAAAGACTGTTCCTGGCATATATTGCTTGTTTCCACGCGCATAACCAGCCATGCTTTGAAACACAGATCCACCCGCGAAATACCCAAGATGTACCATGGGTGGTGGAAAAACCTATTGCATAGCCTGGAAACTGGTTTTCCTGTCCATTTTATGCAACATTTGGACTCTGAAAGGTGGTTGGTTGAACTGGTAAAGCACGCTTGTAGAATTGGTGTCCTAACCACCTGTTCGTGGACAAAAGGAATTTGTCTTGGAGCCCCAACTAACTCCGGACATGCGAACGCTCCTACCTTGCTAGGACGCATAAGGTACCTAGGCTTCAGCCTCAACGGGCTCTCCTGAATGAGAAAGTTTCCTTGCCAGCTGTGACACTGGTGGCGCTTGCAAAACCAACTGAGAAAACACATTCACAGCAGCAACCAAATGTGTCCTGAACGCATCCTTGTCTAGTTGCCCAGTCATAAACCCTTGATCTTGTGGAGCATTCAAATCAACAAAAGGTACAGACAGGGGTGGTTGTGAACTCTTATCAACCTCAAACACTGGAGGAATAGCATGTCTGTCCTGAGAAGAGGAACCCTCTTCCCTGGTGTCATTCGTCATGTCAGCCAAAGTGTAATTCCAAGTTCTTGTGCTATGTGTGTGCGCCGAAATCCAACCAAGGCTCACTCTTTGAGGTAAAAGTGATTTTGTCCCGGCGACGGAACAATGAAACTGGTCGGCAGAGCGGTAGACTTCATGTTTCAGCAGATCTTTACACTGTTAAACCTTACAACACAAAGGAAATTCACGAATAAACCTGTAATTGGAATTTAACACTTCAAATGAAAACACGGCTTGGCAACTAGAGTGCTTCCAAGCAAATAGCGACACCCTGTAGGCCCCAAAGACTTGCGTCCCTTTCGGTATTTCTTTTTCTTATTGCACTTGAGAAAACCTCTAAACTTCTACAAGTTGTCTCACTTTTATCGAGCTGAAATTTCCCTACTCTAACCCGATTTCAACAGCATAACCATAGCACAAGTCTCCACGGACAAAATCCCAAGTAAACAATGACTTTCCACGCACCTTAGAGCATTTTACAAAACCTGACGAGAAATTACAGCAAGTTGAAATCTGTGTTTTTGGCCTCCAATTTGCACCAAAACACCTATTCGATGATTCCCTAGCTTTCCGAACGCTCCAGGAACCTACAGGCGTCAAACGGGCCAAAACACTAAACCTGCAAAAAATTATAGAAAGCAATAATTCTCTGTTTTGCGCTCCAATTCGCGTCCCGATCACTTCTGTGGGTAACCCTCGAGCTCCCGCACTTGAGGGTCACTTGCTCTTTGAATTAGATGAGATTCCTCGTGGAAAAATCTCTCTAAATTATCATGTATAAGCACCCAAAGCTTTCTCGAGGCTCCCCTGGCATTACCTTGCAGTTTAGGTGCGAAACCTTAAACCTGCAGAAAAGCACAGCAGGCTGTAATTTTCTGTTTCGCATCATATTGAGCGGAGCAAACACGTCTACGGGTGTCTCAGAAGCTCCCACACACAATGGGACAGTTTCCCTTTGAATTAGACGAGAGAAAACTCTCTGTTTTTGTAATCCTTCGTGATGGAATTGTGCGTACCTATAGGGGATAAGCAATTAGCTAATCCGGTTCCTATCCAGCAGGCTCTTCTTGCCTTGGCAAACGAACAGAAAATCCCCAGAACTATACATGATCATCTGAGAAGCCCAACTAGTGGGGCATTACCATACGTGCAAAGGGGAGAGAGAGATGCATGAGAGAAAATCATCGCGCTACATGAGACAAGGGAGAAGGTAAGATTTCCATCAAAGTTGTGATCACCTGCACCCACTACTCACACACACACACACATTGTGTAGCACAATGTGATAAAAATCAGCCCCTCTTCTCAATTTGGGCGCCCCCTCTTGGGAGAGTCTCGCAAATTTGCCTGGAGCAGCCATGTGTCCAGTTTGCCTCTTTTGAGTTAATTACCCACCAACTTTCAACCAAGCCTAGACATCCTTTTACTACTCGGATTTCAGTGCCAACTTTTGCCCAACCAACTCGTGGAGACTTGACCTTTACTGCTGCGGGTGAAACTCTTGGGCTATCGGCCGTTTCACACTAGCCATACAATGTCCAGCCATTTGTGACTTCAAAAAGAGGGTCCCAATAATCAAACAAAAATCAAGGGAAAGAAACCAACAACAAAGGATAGTCGTTGTCACAACCTCGTGACACTAGGATTTCCTAGAGGGCACTCTGCACAGGATGGGGTTTTCATATGCTTGGATTAGAGGAGTGTCGGCTCTCTACAGATGGTCACACAGCGAGGTGCTCTTGGTAGGGGACGAGGGAAGCGCTTCATGCTCACGCGCTCAGTTAGACAAGGTTTCCCTCTTGCCCCCTTCCTCTTTCTCTTCTATGCTGAAGCGATGAGAGCACATTTCTGACTTCACAGGAGGTTGGTGTGCGTGGTCTAGAGCTCCTTATTAGGGGAGACGAGATACTAGATGTGAGTTTGCTAACGACTCAAGCATGTACTTGGAGGGCCAAGAGGCCAATCTGCACAGGTGTGAGCTGGTTCTTGAGGTGTTTTGTTGTGCATCAAGGGCACTGATCAACTGGAGGAAGACTGTGGCTTTCTGGGTTGGCAGTGCTCCTACGCCTGATTGGTCACCGCGAGAGGGCTTCAAGTGGATCCCCCCAGGGACTTTTGTATGTTATCTGGGCTGTCAGGTTGGCTTGGAGTTGTCTCTAGAGCAGCAGACTGCCCCCCTCCTCCTCTCCATTAGGAGGAAATTGCTTCATTTGAGTTCGGCACAAGTCTCTCTGGCTGGCAAAGTTGCAGTGGCAACCAAGTGCTTTTGGCTACTATGTGGTACATCACGTCTTGCTGAATCTTTTCGAGTTCCTGCAGCCAGCTAGAGAGGCTGATCAGAAATTTTTTGTGGTCAGAACGTGACACCCAGTCAACCCGGGCCAAAGTGTTCTGGCAGGTCATCACCTTACCATGTTCTCAAGGAGGGTTGGGGATCATCGACCCAACACGGCAGAGCAAAGCCCTCCTTGGGAAACTTGTGGTTAGAAGACTTCTTCCAAGGGAGGAGCCCTGGAAGGCATAGTTATAGGGAATGGCCATTTTTAGGTCTTCGTTCCCTGTTCTTGTTCCAACATTCCGTTCCGAATCCCCGTTCCATGTTTCAGACATAAGTATCTGTCACATAAAGTGACAATTCACGTCCGTTGCCGTTCCCGTTCTGCGTTCCGATTCCTGTTCCGGGTAACTATGCTGGAAGGAGCTGTGCTACAACGCATTCGTGCTTGAGTCCCTCATATAGGTGACCCTTGGAGCCCGTCCATCAAGGGGATTTTTATAGAGTTCTTGGCAGGAGGACGATCTCATAGCCGAGTTCACGGAGCCCGTCCGGCTATAGTAGTTGGGAGTTGGTCGGTACTCAATGGCTTCTCGGCAGCATGCAGCATGTGCAGCCTGTGGCCATCCATTGGAGAGTCAGTGTCACTGTTTGTGGGATTGTCCATTGGCACAACAGGTTTGGCTTCAGGTTCTTCGGCTGATGCCAGCCCTCTCCACAACCCGACAATACACTTGGGGTGTTGCAGCCTGGTCCCCTCCCACGGGCCCTGCGCTCCATTTTGAGTTGGCTTCCACGAGCAGGATGATAGTGGTTCAGGGGGATCGACCTACACTTCAGCCTGCCATAGAGCTTGTCATGTGACACATCCAACCCTAAGTGTCCGTGGACAAGCTACACCATGACAAGGTTTCCGTAAGTCCAGTTAGTCTAGATTAGAAGTGATCTGGCACTTTTTGTGAGTCTATTCGTAGACCGTGCATGCCCAATCACTTAGTATAGATGCATATACCTCTGGTTGCACACAGTATGATCATCAATATTCCCATTGGAATCCATCCGATTCCATCAAGGGAATTTTCTAGGGCATTTTCCCTATTTTTGACATTTTTCGCTTATTAATTTAAGTGACTTTCCAACAAAAGTAAGTAGGGCAATTTGGGTAAGAAAATATATAAGCAAACCAAAGTTAGCACTAAATGGTATATGAGCAAGGAGAACAGCAGGCCATTAGCGACAGGTTCCCCCCTCTCTCAGCAAGACTCCCCAAGAACCTCTTGGCGTTTTCCCTCACCCAAGACCTAGCGTTTTGCATCATCGCCAGCAGCCCCCCTTGCCTTGGCGTTTTCAGCAGAGACTTGACCGCAGCCCCCCCCTTTCACCTAGCATTTTGCATCATCGCCAGCAGCTCCCTTGCCCTGGCGTTTTCAGCATCAGATCGCAGCAGATAAACCTGCGTTTTCAGCCCTCAAAAACAGCAGCATATCAGCGTTTTCCATCAAGCAATGTAGCGTTTTTCAGCAGCACTAAAACAGCCCGAAAATCAGCAATCACATTCGCAGCAGATTTCAGCATTGAGCGTTTTTGGACAGCAGTTAGAACCACCCCATTTTCAGCCCTATTGTCGTCATCGCCATCCCGGTTGTCGTCGTCGACATAGCCTAGATCTGCATCATCATTGTACCCCTTTGTGCAATCAATCGTAGACCACTCTCGCCAACGAGTGGGGCCTTCGGAAGAGGGTTTTACAATGTATCTGGTGCCCGTATCTCTCTAATCTCTATCTCTCAGTCTCTTGCACGCACAGTGTCCACTCACTTTGTTCGTGATCATAGCACTCTCCATTGAGAACGGAAGGCTCTCCCTTCCATAAGAACTAAAAGGAACCTTGAGCAAAATTGGATCACTCATCTTGAGAAAGAACAACATTCATTCCGCTGCACCTTACATTGGTATCAGAGCTTTGGCAGTGTTCTGTATCACTCAAGGAAAGAACCACAAGAATCAGAAGAATTTTTTTTGCTTGTTGAGGTCGCACGAACCCAAGTTCGCTTGGGCGTGTCGATTCCTAATCGTGTTTTTTAAAGAGTGACAGGAATCCCAAGAAAGAAGGGCTTGTCTAGCCTCCCCTTGTGTCTCTTTTCACTCATTGAGAGCAGACCGTGCACTTAGCAACCGGCCAATCACGTGAGATGGGAAAAAGCAACCTTGGTGTGAGCGCAAGGCCGCCAAGGGGTGCGCCCGCGGAAGGGAGTAGAACTCGGGTGAAGAGAAGATCCTTCTCAAACACGGTTTGCAAGCGAAAGAAAACCTCAAGAACCTCAAGACCCTCAAGAACCCAAGTTCCTCGTGAACTTAAGAACCAAAGATCATAGTGCATGGTCGTCACCCGAAGCGGAATGGATACTTCGCATACAGGTGATGAGCATGAGAGAGGCGACGAAGAGCTCTCCCCACCAAGAGATTTTTCTGACCCTCCCTCTTCGCCATCTACGCCACGAGTTGAACCAACTTCTATGGAGGCGATGGTCAAGTCGATGTTGGACATGATGGCACAACAACAAGAAACGAATCGAGTTGCGTTGGCCAACTAGCAAGCAAAGCAGAACAACAGGAAGCTAAGGACCGTGAGTGCGACGAAAGAAACGAAAGAATTGCCGCACAACAAGAAGCAAATCGCATTGCTAAGGACCGCGAGCGCGACGAAAGAAACGAAAGAATTGCCGCACAACAAGAGGCAAATCGCATTGCTTTAGAACGCGAGCGCGACGCACAAAAAGAACGAAAAGACCAAAGAAAGGAGGAAGCGGCAGCACGAAGCGCGGCCTTGGAGATGGAGCGAGAGGCTCAAAGAGAACTACACACTCAAGAGTTGATTCGACAAGTACTTGCCTCGAAATCCGAACCAGCCAAAGATCGTGGGAGTTCCTCAAGTGGCACAAGCCACGATGCGGATTCCAACCATCCAGTCCACAGAGAAGTTGACTTTCAGTAAGTATGATGGTAAGATGGATGCTACGGTTATTCATTCTTGGTTGCATCAATTTAATGCTTATTTTGCGATAACTAAGAAGACAGGAAATAGCAAGGTTTTGACGGCAGCTATGTACCTTGCCAGTGATGCCATTAATTGGTACCACGCATGGCAAGAGGCACAGCTAGCCGCGCATCTGGAGGAAGCCGACGAACTCACACCCCTGTCCTTCAGTTGGGCTGATTTCCAAAACAAGCTCAAGGCCCGGTTTATGCCACCTCAGTACCTCGCACGATTAAAGGACGATTGGCGCGCTCTCAAGCAAAATGGTATGCCGGTTATGTCTTTCTCTAATCGGGTTTTGCAATTCGGCACTCAATTACGCAAATTGCGTCGTCAGAAGAGCAAAGCACTTATTCTAAGGAAGATCGTTGTTTTCATTGTCACATTAAGGGTCACATAAAAAGAACATGTCCTAAGCTTGAATCGAATGAATCTAAAGAATCCACAGAACCCACCTCCTTTGTCAATGCAATTAATGATAACACGAGTGTGCCCCGAGTTTCTCATGACCCTCCCATTGATGATTCTCTCATTAAATGTTATGGTCATATGACGGGGCAACGTTTTGTCATATTGTTTGACCCAGGTAGTATGCATGATGTGATCAGTCCCTCTCTTGTTGAGAGAGTCCCCGCCTAGAAGTTAGTAAGAGATCTCCTATCGAGGTCTCTGGCTTTGTTCCCGGTATGGACGCTCTCATCATGGAGGAGTTCCTTGGTGTGTTGTTTGCAATTCAACAAGCTGCTTTCACTAGAAGATTTGTTGTCTCTACTCTCTCAGGATGTAATATGATTTTGGGCATTCGATGGTTTCGTGATGCTAACCCTCTCATTGATTGGGAGGCTAACACTTTCACTCTCAATGCCAAAAGTGATTCTCCCATTGTCATTCATGGAGAGGACATTGTTCATTCTCCATCTCTCATTGCTAATATGCAGGACAAGATTGAACGGATTCTTGAGAAGGAGACTCTCTTAGTCTCTTTTTCTCCAAAGCATGACACACGATTTGCATGATTGTGAGCAGCATGATGATTTGATTGACAATGATTAGCATGATGATTTGGATGATAAAGACAAGCATGATGATTTGGATGATCAAGATGTGATTTCTCACAAGCATGATGAGTTGCATGAAGAAGATGTGATTGTTCACAAGGATGATGTGTTAGTTGATGCTTTTTCTAGCGAAGCTAACCTCGTTGTAGATTCAATCAATCACGAAGGATCGATCTTAGCTCTCGAGCCTAGGTCCAAAGAACCCTCACAGGAAGTGTTATGTGTTCGCATGATTGATACGCACGCATTGTTCGAGTGTTTCATTCGTGATCGTTTCTTGTATTTTAGTCAGCATCTTTATGTGATCCTTTTTCCTAGGCATGACATATTGTACGTTGAGCACGTTTCACTCATGAATGAGCACGAATGTATGCGGATTGTTCATGAAAAGCTAGAAAGTATGCATTCAAGGAAGTCGCATTCCATGTCTCTTCCTTGGCACGACACAGTTGTAGAAAGAGCACATGAAAGTATGAGCACGAAGCATGGGCATTTCCGTTGTGAATTGCCACAGTTGATTGCTTTAGATCATAAGAGAAAGATTCGATCTCATTGTTTGCATGTGTGTGGTGAATGGTTTGGCACTCCATCTATTTGTTCATTTACATTGCATGCACAGTCTTTAGCGAAGACAAGGTTTTTTCCATTCACTTTACATGGAATAGGTATGTTCATGGTTTTGTGTTGGAAATGGTTTCAGGAATTTTCAGCCATGGAGATTCTTGAAGAAGAAAGAAGCATGACTCTCGACGAAGTTGAAGCATCGAAGGAGCCACAGAAGACTTTGTGTCGCTTTTGGCGCGGCCCCCAAAGAAGCAAGCGTTGCAGACCTTTATGAAGTTCAAGTACCGCACGACCCACACATCAGAGTGGGCCGGCGAAGAGTCCCTTCCAGGCTTCCGGATGCTGTTGGCAATCTCCCTCGACGCCATACAGTTCGGTACCAGTACCTAACTTTGAAAACGAGGGGACGTCACGTAACACATCCAACCCTGTGTGTCCGTGGACAAGCTACACCATAACAGGGTTTCCGTAAGTCCAATCAGTCTAGATTAGAAGTGATCTGGCACTTTTTGTGAGTCTATTCGTAGACCGTGCATGCCCAAGTCACTTAGTATAGATGCATATCCTCTGGTTGCACACAGCATGATCATCAATATTCCCATCAGACTCCATCACGGGAATTTTCCAGGGCATTTAGCCTATTTTCCCTATTTTTGACATTTTTCACTTATGAATTTAAGTGACTTTCCAACAAAAGTAGGTAGGGCAATTTGGGTAAGAAAATATATAAGCAAACCAAAGTTAGCACTAAATGGCAGATGAGCAAGGAGAACAGCAGGCCATTGGCGACAGGTTCCCCCCTCTCAGCAAGACTCCCCAAGAACCTCTTGGCGTTTTCCCTCACCCAAGACCTAGCGTTTTGCATCATCGCCAGAAGCCCCCCTTGCCTTGGCGTTTTCAGCAGACTTAACCCCAGCCCCCCCCTTTCACCTAGAGTTTTGCATCATCGCCAGCAGTCCCCTTGCCTTAGCTTTTTCAGCATCAGATCGCAGCAGATAAACCTGTGTTTTCAGCCCTCAAAAACAGCAGCATATCAATGTTTTCCATCAGGCAATGTAGCCTTTTTCAGCAGCACTAAAACAGCCCGAAAATCAACAATCACATTCGCAGCAGATTTCAGCATTGAGCGTTTTTGGACAGCAGTTAGAACCACCCCATTTCCAGCCCTATTGTCGTCATCGCCATCCCGGTTGTCGTCGTCGACACAGCCTAGATCTGCATCATCATTGTACCCCTTTGTGCAATCAATCGTAGAGGATTGTACAACGTCTCTAGTGTCGTATCTCTCTTATCTCTATCTCTCAATCTCATACACTTGCACGCACAGTGTCCACTCACTTTGTTCGTGATCATAGCACTCTCCATTAAGAACGGAATGCTCTCCCTTCCATAAGAACTAAAAGGAACCTTGAGCAAATATGGATGACTCATCTTGAGAAAGAACAACATTCATTCCGGTGCACCTTACAGAGCTCATCCCCAAGGAGTGGTGCAGTGATAGAGAGTGGTGTTGGGAGCTCGTCTACGGCATGACACTCTCGTTCATATGGCGAGCCCGCTGCTTTCGCATCTTCGAGGCTCGCCCTATCCCACTGATAGAGACTGTTCGTGACATTAGGCTAGAGCTCGTTCATACACTCAAGGGTCAGTTTGAGAGACTTCAGGGCAGCTCCGACCGCATGCCGGAGCACCGAGAGGCTTTCTTGCGACTTTGCGCCCAAAGCCTTTCTTGACCATGGTTTAGGGAGTGGCTCTTTCCTCCTCCCATCTCGTGATCTAGCCCTCATTGTACATACTTTGTTTTCTCACTAGGAGAGTCTCCCCATGTTTCTGATGTAGCCATCTTTCACAAAGGTGGGTTTGTAGCCTTCAGGCAGTTTTATTAACTAATGAAGGGATCTTTTTCTTGCCAAAAAAAAAACCCATCAGGTAGAATTGTCTAAGGATCGTTGGTGTGAGGTATACTGCGTGGAAGATCAGGAACTTTGGTTTCTTTTATGGGAAGTCGTAGCAATGTCTGTAAAGACTAGCTCTTTCAAGTTTCTTCACGATGTGAACCCACTCTTGCATGTGGCATGAGTTGTCCATGTTGGAAACCACTTGGCCGATGCAATAATCGTTCAAAGGAAAAGGCAAACCCATAGTGTACTTAATGTCTCTGAGGGTGGACCTAGTATACAAGTGTCCCAGCATCGTTGGTTGTATGTTGCAAGGGTGTCCGAGGGGTACATCTTGAGGCTAGACCAAGTTGAACGTATGTCTACTTCAAAGGTTTCATCCACGACGCTCAGATAGAAGGCACTCCCAGTTTTCTTTGTTAGGGCAGCCCACCATGTGAGGGTGACTCACAACAACTTGGATTCCTTCGTGAAGTTACTGTTGCTAAACAGAACATCGAACTATTGTAGAAACTTGAGAGCATTGTGAGACGTCTAAAAAGGTGAAAATTTGATTGTAGCACCACCATTCTTGAAGGGTTTGGGACCAACATCCGTCGGGGGTATTGAATAATAACAATAGTGATCTTGTTGCCCATCAGATGAATAAGAAAGCGAAGGATGAGCAGTAGGAGGTGGTGGTGGTGGTGGAACAGAAGGTGGAGGTGCAACGGTAGTGCTGCTACTTCACAAGTGACATGTGAACATTCTCCCGAAGCCATATGCTTCAAGATACCTCCCAAGAATTGAGAAACATCCTCAAAGCTCTGATGTGAAGAGGTAACTAGGGGATTATGAGAAGGGGTAGGAGAGTAGAGCTGAGAAACAGCGGGGGTAACAAAAGGATTAAGAGAACCCAAATAGTTGTGCAAAGCCTTCAAATCAATCCAATCATCCATCGGGTTCTGCTCGACTAGAGACACCAATTGTCGAGCCGCGTATTGCACATGGGTCTCCTCAAGATGCTTCGGAGTTGAAGGACTTAGTGAATGCTCTCCTTGTCCATTATGATCTCCATGTTCGCTGTCCATGTTATTAGGTTTGCAGAGGGTAAGGAAGCAAATGAGCTTTGATACCACTGTAATCACTTCTAGCTAGGTGATCTGACGAAAGTCACAGAGAAACCACAATCTACAAAACTTGGGAACACTTTATCACTTCAAACAACATTACCATGCTCTTTGACGACTTAGAACTTCACACAATAGGGAATTAGAAGCTCTATGTTTCCCAATCCTGAATTGGATCCGTGTGCACAAGTTCAAGTCATCAGTGTTTAGACCGCGTGCACCGAAATTTTAAGCACATTGCACCTGGCAAGGAATCAACATGAGGTATACAAAACACTATGGATGTTGTTGTTGGCGCGATTATAAACAAGGCGTATTCCAAAGTTCATTGTCTTGAAAATCTTGGACGTGATGTGTTCATAGTGTCAAAGTCGAGAATGCGGAAGCGTAGAGACCAAGGAGAGTGAGCACGAGAGAGAGAGAGAGAGAGAGAGAGAGAGAGAGAGAGAGAGAGAGAGAGAGTCTCCTGAACCAATCAGCCTTAGCAATGAATAACTGAATATGTATACAATGGAGGCAAGGGGTTGCTTATATAGCTACCTCAGTAAATTGCCCTACCCAAGACTTTGACAAATAAGTAAAATAAATACCTAAAAGCCAAACTAAATAATAGGATCATTGGGCAGTTCACTTGAGATGCCAAAACTCACCCTCTCTGCAGCTCATAGTGGACATCAATAGTGAGACCAAGTTGATGAAGAAGCTACCATGGACACCCCAATAGTGGCCACCAACTGGATGCACCTCGATGTTGCTCTCCTCAACTTTGTACCTGAAAGTAATGCCATCTTGAGCATCAGTTGCCTTTGAAGAAACTTTGAACTGTAGACCATACTACGTCCAATAATCCCCATTCATGAACTGTGAACTCATCACGTCCAAAATATAAAACTCAAAAATAATGAACTGTTGGAACACATCCTGTCCATGATCCGACCAACAGCAATGATTTAGCGCGCCTATCCATAGTGTTTTAGACGTTGGATTGGTTCCTTGCCGGATGCATGTGCATTGAACTCCGACCTACGGGTCCAAACACCAATAACTTGAACTCCAACACAAGGGTCCAAATTAAATATAGGGAGCATTGCTTGCCCCTCTCTACCCCTCACAAGCCTCTCTTTGGCTGAAGCTAGTGGTGACACCGAACTTCATGTGACTAAAAGGCGAGAGTCAGTGCCAGTGTAGTCATCGCCACACTAGCAGCCTCCTTGTTGTCCTTCCCCGAGTCACAACCACTGCTTTCCACCTGTTGCTTGCTTTTACCTTTGTCCTTTGTAAAATCTTTGTCTTTGCCTTTGGATTTGCAATCCTTGGCCAAATGACCACGCTTTCCACATTTGTAACAACGGTACTTCGTCCTCTTTCCGGAATCCGAAGCAGCAAGTGTCACGTGCACATCTAACCCTATGTGTACGTGGACAAGCTACCTCATGACAAGGGTTCAATTAGCTTAGGAAGTGTTCCAACACCTTGGTGAGTCTGTTCGCAGACTGTGCATGTTCAGGCACTTAGGGTAGTTGCATTTCCTCTGGTTGCACACAGTATGATCATCAGATTACCATCAGAACCCATCAGGAGCATTTTTATAATGCACAGACCTATTTTCCCTATTTTAGCCATTTTTTACTTATTATTAATAAGTGACTTTGTTGGGAAACTGGGTAGGGCAATTTAGCCAAGCCAATATATAAGAAAACCTAGCGCTAGCACTTTTTGGCATAAGAGGCAGCAGGGACTCCGTGTTCGACAGTGCACCTTCTCAGCGAGACCCCCTCGGCAGGCAACCTAGCGTTTTCAGCCACCAAAGACCAGCCAGCGTTTTTCATCAAATGCAGATCAGCCCCAACGTTTTCCAGCATTGCAGATCAACTTGGAGACAGCAAAATCCATAGCGTTTTTGCAGCAGATGTTCCATCAGCCCTAGCGTTTTTGAAGTTGCAGATCAGCCCTAGCGTTTGCAGTTCCTTGACGACAGATCCCATATTTGCATCAACGTTTTCAATTTTCAACAGTTAGTCTCCGTACTGCAGCCCCCAAACCTAGCAGATCTCACCTTCCCGCAGTAGATCCTCGCCGCACGGTCAAATCAGCAAGAGTTTGCAGATTCAGCCCGCTATTCGCAGATTTCAGCATCTGCGTTTTCAGCGCATCATCATCGCGTCGTCATCATCGCTGTCGTCATTGACAGCAGATCATTGACAGCAGATACAAGATTTGCAGATTTCAACCCTTGGCATTTTCAGATTTCAGCCCGTCTCGTCATCGTCCTCATCGTCGTCGACATCGTAGGCAAGTCCATTGCATTGTAGAGATTTGTGCAATCAATAGTAGACCGCTCTCGCCATAGAGAGTGGGGCCTTCGGAGGAGGGTTTGACAACATTCTGGTGTCGTATTCTTCTCTCTCTATCTCTCAGTCTCAGCACCTTCATTCACAGTGTTTATCCACTTTGTTTGTGACCATTTGCACTCTCTCACTAAAGGAACGGAAGGATCTCCCTTCCATAAATAAAAGGAACCCTTGAGCACAGTTCGGAGCACTCACCTTGAGCAAAGTTCAACCTTCGCTTCCGTTGCACCTTACAGCAAGTGCTTCACCATGTGCTTCCACTATCTCAGAAATCTGAATTTTGCCTTGAGTTACCAACACGGCTTCCTCCTCAATGAGAAAAGAGCTGAGATCATCAAATTCCAACTTTTCCTTTGTGACTTGTAGCCGATGTATCCTAACAAATGTTTCATACTCTTTAGGCAACTTTGTGAGAACCAAAGCAGCTAACTAGGTACCCGTCAGTGCACTCTTCATAGCCGATAGTTGATCATGAATAACTTTAGTCTTCATAAGGAATGATTGCATGGAACTTCCTCGTGGAAAGTGGATGGCAAATAACTGTCCAAGAAGGGTGACTGCTCGCATTGTAGAATCCCGATCGAACATACCTACAAGCTTGAACCACATTTCGTTGGCAGTCTTCAAGGTTTGAAGAGCTGGAGATAGGTCCTTTGTAAGAGATTCCGCAATGGCCGACATTGCCTTCGCATTCGCCGCATCCAAATCGACACACGATTTGAGATATTCATCATCTTGAAGGCGATGTACCTGTTGTGGGGATCCCTCGTGGGACGAGGCTCCGAGTTGTCAACACCATCCCATAAGCCTTTCTGTGAGAACCAGAGTCGCATAATCTCATCTGCAAATGGCAATCCACACTACAAAATCCGTTTTCCCTCTTTGGAGTCCGAAACTCCAAGGTTCATCTCCCAAGCCGCACAAAAACCCTCCAATTGGCCGAATCCCCAAGGCCGTCCAAGACTAGGCTGCAAAACTCCCTCTTTGCTGCCCAAGACTATCCACCAACTCCGGCCAGTAGCGTTTTAAAACGCTGGCTGCACTTAGTTAAACCTGGCGGGCAGGGCAGTTGTCGGCTGTGAGCGTTTTAAAACGCTCAGCGAGAGGAGGGAGGCAAGGCTTGCGGCCGGCAGCGTTTCGGAACGCTCACTGGCTGGGAAGGGGCAAACGCGACGTTTTGAAATGTTGTGAGCAGCAACGGGGGGGGGGGGCCAGCGGCGCCGGGAGTGGAGGTGGTGCCCAACGTTTTGAATTGCTGTGAGCAACACGGGGGGGCAGTGGCACCACGAGTGGAGGTGGTCGTAGAGGGTCGCAGGGAGCTGCGTTTTAAAACGCAAGGGGAGGAAACTGCCGACGACCAAGGGTTCTCTCCACGGGCTCTTTTCTAGGGCAGCTCCGTCACGCCAAGGCTCTTCACGCGCTAAGCTTCCCAAGAAGCTCTGATACCATGTCAAAATCGACAATGTAGAACCGTAGAGACCAAGGGGGGGGAGAGAGAGAGAGAGAGAGAGAGAGAGAGAGAGAGAGAGAGAGAGAGAGAGAGAGAGAGTCTTCTGAACCAATCTACCTTGGCAATGGATAACTAAATATGTATACAATGGAGGCAAGGCGTTGCTTATATAGCAACCTCAGTAAATTGCCCTATCCAAGACTTTGACAAATAAGTAAAATAAATACCTAAAAGCCAAACTAAATAATGGGATCACATTGGGCAGTTCACTTGAGATGCCAAAACTCATAGATCTCGAATGGGGACTCTTGGATGTAGTGTGGTCTATATTCAACTTTCTATGAGGCAAAGTACTCAAGATGGAATTCTTTTTCAGTGACAGGTTTGTGGTTGCAAATCCGAGGTGTATCAAGTAGTTTGTCACTTCTAGGGTGTCCATGGTAGCTTCTACATCAACTTGGTCTTCCTTCTTATGCCCACTTTGAGCTACAGAGAGGGTGTTAAAAGTTTAGGCACCTCAAGTGAATGCCCAATTACTTATTTTGTCTTTTAGATATTTATTTTACTTTTTTGACATGATTCTGGTCAGGTAATTCCTGGGGGTGGTACCTGAGGTCAACCACACTAGTATATAAGAACTCTATCTGCTCTTTGATAGAACCAGTATGCTTTCAAAAAAGCACACAAATAGAGCTCTAATACCACTGTAACGAGAGGGCACCACGTGCCAACAGAAAAGAGCAGACTGAACAACTTTTAGCACTTCAATAACACTGAACTGAAAGAGATGCATGACACACAAGACAGGGAGTGGTGGAGTTCCACCCTAAGAGAGCACTGGCCCCAAACCATGGCGCACCTTTCGGTATTTCTTTATATTGATTCAACTCTGTACAAGCAGGTCCTCCCTTGCTCTGCACTTCCACGCGGGGAATCATCCCAGAGAATGAGCCCATGGCCATATTTAAAGGCCCTTGGCCTTAGAAAAGCCGTACATAAAAAGCATCTGGTTTAAAAGCAAACCACCTGGCTCCCAAAAGCTAGCTCTAATAGGGTTGTTTGTACTCTTTGCCATGTCATCAATTGTTAGTACATTTTGCGGAAGTCCGTACAACCTACCACGCCATTAGTGCAAATCGCGGGCGTCCGTACAGGTGCCACGTCATCACGTTTTTACGCAAGGTTGTGGTTGTTGTTGTTGTTGTTGTTGTTGTTGTTGTTGTTGTGTGTGTTGGTCCTGTTTTATTTAATCGTCTCGTGTCACTAAGGCCCCATTGAATGGGGTCCCTTAGGTTGGTAAAGACTCTTTTAAAAGGGTTCCCAACTTGGGCGAGATTCTTTTAGGTTACTCCTTCTTCTGTAGCTTCTATGGTTTAGGCCCCTTGGCCAGGATCTGCAAGTCGGCTCATGTCTTCAATGGCTTGACATGTCAGCAGTTTGTGACACCTTCCATCATCTTGTGTCTGACTGCGGCATGATCCATAAGTTCTTGCATAGTGGAGACTTTGATCGTGGCGCAATACTCTAGTAATGGAGAAGAAGTTTGCAAGAGTTCTTCTTGCACACATCGGCCAAAGCACTCTTTGAAGATAGAAGAAGGAAGATAAGCATCTCAAAACTTTTGATTGTGATCATCAAGGGTTTGGTTGGTGCACATCATCAATTGATTCCAAGCATATGGAATATTTAACTCGAAAGCAACAATGGGATAATGTTTTGGCAAAATAAATCTTGAATTGATGCCATGTTTTAAGAGCATTCAGGTTTGTAAGAGCACTCCACAATTGCACGACATTGTTCTTGCAACTCGGGCAAGCTTACATTTGTAATAACCCTTGCTGAAAGCAGCATCAAACTGTTGAAGAAACTCGAGAGCTAGTACAGCCACCCTCTTTGAATGGATTGGGACCTTGCATCATTGATGGAGGAAAATAGGGATATGCTTGCCGTGGGATTGAACTAAGAAATGGCCCATGCTGGAGATGGTAGAGGTAAAGAGGTAACCAGCATCGTAGGATGAATTGGCAAAGCAGGATTTTTGTTTACCATTATGCAAAAGATAGCTCTGATCAATGAGGATTGTGGAGAAGAAGCAAGAATAGTAGATATTAGTGGAGGAAGAAAATATTTCAGATCCAGAACTCCATCCAAGTAGTCAACAGTCCAATGGGAATTGGTGGAGCAAATGGAATGGGAGAAATAGGTACCGTACTAGAATTCAATGGTGAGGAAAATTCGCGTGACGCGGTAAAATGCACCCCAAAATAGCATCTGGTGCATATTGTTCAGAAATAATAGCCCAGCAGAAAAGCTGAGCTTTGATATCACTCTAATTGTCCATCAGGCGTATCATCCACTCAATCACAAAACTGTACCAAAATCTGCAATGGGATTGAAATCAAATCACCCTTGAAAATGAAATCAGAACAGTGAGGCCGAGTTTCCCTTCATAGTGTGCTGGCCCCCAAATAAGTGCCCCTGGCGGAATTTCTGTATTCAATAGAAAACTTATAGTTGACCACACACTTAATCTACTTTACAAGTGGCACTGATGCCTCAAATTTATAGGCACTTTGGCCCCAAAAGCAAAAAGTCATCTGCTATGACAGTGCTTACAAGCACTTCAAAATCCTGTGTTAGTAATAATTGAGGACCAGAAAGGAACTCCAATGCCAAATCAGCCATGTCAAAATTTTCCATACGACACTCACCACGTTCATCAATCTGTATACACCCCAAATTTTTCACAGAGATTTGAAGCGTGATTCGCAGGTGACGGAGCTCAGAGCTAAGTGGGCATTTCCTGTGTGTGAGTGCATCTTGCAACAAAAAACCTTTTAAAATTTCTACCACCAATGTGTGGTAGATTGGTTATCCCAGTTTCCTAAAGAAAAAGAAGTCTTGAGTTTGGACCAGTCACTTAGATCTTTGCGGTCTCTTACTTACTACGACATTAAAACTTCTCTTCTCTTCTCTTCTCTTCTTCTTCTTCTTCTTCTTCTTCTTTTCTCTCTCTCTCTCTCTCTCTCTCTCTCTCTCTCTCTCTCTCTCTCTCTCTCTCTCTCTCGTATGCAGGCAAGCAAACACATACAACAAACAATCCATTTCGTACAGAATGAAAGAGCAGAAAGGGTGAAGGCTGTCACAGAGTAAGTTCCATCAGGCTGGAGTGCTCCAAGGCGCTTGATTTCCTCCTTCAGAAGCTTGACCTCCTCCTCTACATTCATCGTGTCGAAGCCGCTTTGTGTGTGCGTGAGAGAGAGAGAGAGAGAGAGGCTAGAGCGAACGCGACTTTATGCACTGGACCAGGTTGGTAGATGATCGAAGGACAAAATTGTAGTTGCTGATGAGCACGCGAATTTTGTGTGACTTAAGCGACTACGACCACGTGAGAGTGTCCTTGCCAGTTTCTAAGAATGTGTGTATTTGCCAGATATTCTTCAACAATCTTAAACTCTAGAGCAGTTTCGCACGGATGCAAGTGCAGGGGTAAATCTCGTACTCAGCTATTTTGGAAGCATTTACTCAACGAAGCTTTTGCAAGTTCAATTCTGTCGTTTTTCGCAGAGGTAGCCCAAGCATTCTTCGTTTGGGAGCTATGCACACCACGGCAAATTGCAGTAGGTCTTTTGCAAGCAGAATCTTACAAATTAGATAATGCACACTTTATTCCCTCGAGCTCGGCGTGCATATGCTCTCTTAATCGGTGAAAATTACACTAGTGACTATAGGTCTACCTTTAAAGCACAAAAATGATGTAAGTGTTTGGAAATTGTCTCCAAATCACATTCTACAAGATTAGTTAGGAGGCTACACACGACATGAAGCACGAAATTACTACAAGTCTTCTTCAAAGTAGATAAATTTTTTGGATTGAACAACAGAATGAAGTTGCAATGAAGATAGATAGACAATAAAAAATGTGAGGACCAAGAATGCTTGTGTTTTGTAAGCACACACTTGAGTTTTGAGTAGAGATTATTCTGCAAACAAGATGATTCCCCCCCCCCCCCCCCCCCCCTTCTTCTCTTCATAACAATTTTCCAACGAGATGCAGCTTAATCGAGTAGCATTCTAGACATGAACCACCCAACAGTATAGATCACACTAATAAAGAATGTTGAAAGCAAACACAAGTCAACTTTGAGAGGGCAAGGAAAGGGAATTGTAAACCTCTACAACATTATATATCTAGTGACTCAAGGGTATTGTAAGTCTTCAAAGGGTGGGTTGTCATCAAAACTTAACTTTGATGAGGCATAATGCATTCAAGCATCAATTATTTTCATTTCATACAATAGTTTTTTGTTTAGAAAGTAATTTTGAGGCTCAAAAATGTGGTTTCCCTTTCTAGGAAAGCAAAGAAAGTGCTCAGAAATGTCATTCATGTAAGTAAAAATGCCTTATTGAACATTCAAAAGCTACTTGTAGATTTTCTAGGCATTGTGAGATGCTTCTTGGGGTAAAAACCATCGTAGAATGATCTCAAATTTCCAGCAATTATGATACGAGGCTAGTGAAAATGATTGGCAGGCTTTAGGAATTGTTCAAAATTGCAAGCAACACGCTCTAATCCAAGACAAAAATCATAAGAAATGTCTGCTTTGCTCTAATCCAAGAGCATCTCCGTCTTCTTCAATGCTTTGTCTTCAATTTCTTCAAGGTCTTCAATTTCTTCTTTGTCTTCATTTTCTTCATGGTCTTTGTCTTTGTATCCTCCGTGGAAATGTATGTTTAAAGTGGTTTTTTAGGCCAAGGGACCTTCAAATTGGGATAATCGGGATGACAGATCAAAGTGTCCAAAATGTAGAGAATGTGCCTTGGAATGTAGGGTTCAAGATGCTCTTGACGCCTGTCCAGACGGCTTGTCAAACGGAGCCCTGATGTGAAAGATATCAAAGTTCCAATTTAAAAGCCTTTGCAGATCCCCGACGAGCAGGGCAAATGGGGACAAATGGTCAGAATTGACGTCAGCATATAGGCATGTGAAGTTTGAATTGTAGGGCATGCCGGTTTTTTCGGATTGCCCTTTGGAGCCCAGACAGGCAAGTTATGGCTTGCGGAATATTTACCGGGGGTCAGGTATGTACTCGTCGTGCCGCGTTGGTAGGCATGCTGAAAAGGATATTTTTTAGCTTGCCAAGGTTCTGGAAGGTTTCATGCGACTTGGGGAGTCATCCAAAATTTGCATCTCGCCAATCAGAGTCATGGGCAACGTGATACGTACAATTCAGGTCGCTTGAACAAGTGCTTATTTCCTCTTTTGTTGTGCAATCAAGCTTTATTCCATGTGTCATAATGACATGCAACAACATGCTAAATGATCCTATGGAAACACTTATGCAAGAAACTACTGCCTCCTCTTCCATCTTGGTCATACTCCGAGAGCCCAAGCGTGCGGTGTCTCTCATACATGTTGTCACAAAGTTCTCACACATGGAGAGGTCTTAGTGATTTAGAGACTCTCCAATGCCAGTGTCTATCCCCTTACAAAAGCACGAAAACAAAATCATCTACATAAATGAGAGTCAAATGCATGCATTACAAAGTTGTGCTTACGTAGGGTTATAAGATTTTAATTTTCTTTGTATAATGAGAGTGGGAGAGGTAGAAAAAGTTCCTTTATCCTTTTGCTTTTCCTTTGACCTTTGTGGAAAGGGGCTTCTTGGTGTGACCGACTGCCAAGCAAAGGCTCCTTGGGCAAGAAGCTTGATGCCTTTAGTGCTCTTGGGGAAGTGCCTCGTCGGAAGACATTCTTGACAAGCGATCGTGGACAGTCAGTATCGCTTATCAAAGCGTGCCGACGCTCAATGGACAACCAAGTCTCGTAGCTCACTTGATAGAGCTCGAGGTTGCTAACCTTTGCACCTATGTTGGAAACCGATGCACAACCCAGCAACTTTCAAGTTTTGCTTGATGGTGTGGGTTCTTTGTAGCGAATAAACGGTTAAGACAGTGTGCAGGCAACTCTTGAACAACCAAGTAGCGTAGCTGAGTTGGGTAAGTCATGAAGCTCTCAAACCCCCCACACGGGTTCGATGCCCACATGCAGCTGCGAGATTCTTCAAATGTTTTGCTTAAGAGCAAAGCAAAGGCACCCAAAAAACTCAAAGACAAAATCCCAGTTTGAAGTCAGTGCATTCGCAAGATCAAAGTTCTATTATGAGGGTCTATCCAAGTGACCACGTGCCCTTGTTGTAGAAGGCCTCCGAAGATAGTGTTGTTAAACTTAGCTTTACAGTCGGCTCACAAAATAAAACACACACACACACACACACACACACCCCTAAACTTAGGTGGATAATTAAGCGAGCTAATGATGTCCAAATTCGGAGCTTGTGGGCTCTAATGAGAGCTGGAGCAAAGGAGAATACAACTAAGAAAAGTAATTATGAGAGAGAAAATTATAATGCTAATGCTACTCTTCTTTCATTAGCCTAACAACGTGGGTAGTGGCACATCCTCAATGAGGGTGCATATCCCATCGTTATTAAACCTCCAAAAGATATAAGTGCAACCTAATATGCAATGCAATAAAGTTTAATTAATGATCACGATTAGCAAGAGAGGAAGTGCTAATGTGACCTAACATAGGGAAATGATTAAAAGATGCTAATTACTACCAATAGCTCTGGTATCACTATCGGATCAAGGGGGATTAAGTAGATTAGCATTCATGCTAACACACACTAATTAACTTGTTGATTACACAAGATGTGTGTGTGTGTGTGTGTGTGTGTGTGTGTGTGTGTGTGTGTGTGAGAGAGAGAGAGAGAGAGAGAGAGAGAGAGAGAGAATATGTAGACTCAAATGTGTGTGTGTGTGTGTGTGTGTGTGTGAGAGAGAGAGAGAGAGAGAGAGAGAGAATATGTAGACTCAAATGATGAATTAACTAGCTTGAAAGAGTGATTACAAAAGGTGTTTTTATATAGCACAAAAGAGGCATCCCCACTTGCCACATGTATCTACTAAAAAGAGAGCTTAAGTTTTAGGATCCACCTTTGTAGGGCACTTTTAGGTGAGTCAAACTACTCCAAAATGGGTTTACTATGCCTAGAAAACTCTCCCATGGGTATACCATGACTTGGGCCACTTTTGGGCCATGCTCCACGCCACCTACGATGCCATGTAGACAGGGGGTGTTCTCACACATTCATTTCCAGGCTAGACCAAAGCCCACGATCCCAACACACATGTACACATGTGGAGTAAATTCCAAAACTAGTGTTATTATTTGTAAAATAAGAAGAGCCTTATGTGGAATATGTGTGCTTAACTTAACAAGATCTCTAAAACTACTTAACTCCATAGTCCGATGATATTGCATGTGTCCAATCATGGATGCACAAGAATAGTACTTACATCTCTCTGGTTAAAATTGTGTGCCCTTATGGTTGCATGTTGCTTCTAACTCGAGTAGCCAAAGATGATTCTAGATATGATAAAGACTCACTTCATATATATATATATATATATAGTGTCCTAATATAGTGAACATGGAGTTGGTTTTCACATCTCCCTTATCTCCTACAATATTACACTTGTATTGTTGCATAGTGCCTCTAGTTTGAATAGCCAAAGGTGACCTTAGATATGACCAAAGCTTTCATCAAAAGACACATAGTGTTCTAAAAATGCTAATAGGGGAGAAAAAATTTAGCAAAACAATTTGTTCTTGCTTGTAGCCGTATATGTATCATAATATTCTGGAAAAGAATATTGATGCTAAATTTGAAATGGAAACACATCCACTGCACCTAAGTGTAAAATAATGATCGTTTGTTGTTTCAAAGATTTGATAAAGGGTTATTTAGCCAAACTCTACAAATTAATAGCATCTATCTTATTTGCAGCTAATAGCTGAAACTAAACTGGTAAACTATCCAATCTGAGGAATATCTCATGACTATGGAGATTTTAGTTGATGATATGAGCCTTGAGCATCATCTTGCTCTCTTACCCCCCCCAGAGCTGAGGGAAATCTCTTTTGGTATGTGAATCCGACAAACAATAGAGCCACAAATTTTCTCTCTTTTCTTGTGTAAAATCAACAACAGATACAAAATTTGTAGAGCACGGGCCCCATCCTGGGAGATTCAATATTTGAGACATGATGTGTTTGTTGTTACCCTTTCTCATTTGCATTATATCCTAAAGATCCTACAATTGCGTCTTCCAATGTCTTTGGATGCAAAATGAGTAAGTGAAGCCTTGATATTAGGATGCCCTTGAACTTTGTGGAACTCGTCTAACCCATCCAACTTAAGAATAATATGGCAATATAGGGAGATATAACTATTTATATAAGATTTGTGCATGTAGCAATTGTCCCATGCCTTCCAATTCTTCTTTGCACTGCTCATCAAAAATTATTTCTAAAAGATACGCCAAAACTACACCCATATCTTGGGCTTTTGTGTTGGTGGAATAGACATCCACCACTTCTATGCATTGCCTTGCCAAGTTAGATTGGATGACGATCTTACGGTATGCATGAGGTCAACTCTCTTCTCTTTAGAGTGGTTTGAAATGAGTTTTTGGAAGCTCTTATAGGGAAAATATGAGCATGATGAACCATACTCCACAGTGTGGAGCCATGTGAAAATGAGGGATCCTTCTCACTCCAATGCTGGTAGTGTGTCTTTTTCCTCCACACCTTATTCTCCTCTTTCAAGTGATTAGCTGCAGAGATAGAATAATTTTTCCATAGATGATGGGTACCTACTTCACAAGGGAAGAGTTTGTATACCAACGGGTACAGAAATTTGGATCCAAATTCTTTATGAATGTCATGAAAGTTCTAGTGCACGGTAACTAGGCATAAAGAAAACTTATGCACTCATACAATGACAATTTTATTGGCCATGTATATAGATGTATGGTCAAGACTATGTCTTGCATTTCCAAAAATGTTAAGTTAATAAAACAGAGTGTCTCAAATTTTTGGTTGTCTCTTACATCCTTTGGAGATTCCCAATGGTAAATGGGAAAGTATCTCTATGGATTTTATTAAGGGTTTACTAACCACTGTATGATGTAATGACTCCGTATGGGTGGTAGTAGATCGGTTGACTAAACTTTGCAAATTTATTTCAACCAAGTCCACGATTACGACTCCAGCTTTAGCAAAGTTATTTGTTGACAATCTATATAGACTATACAAATTTCCTAGCAATATTGTGGATGATCATGATCCCAAGTGTAACTGTCATTTTGGAGGTTTGTGTTTAAACAAATGGGCACACAACTCAATATCAGTACTACAGATCATCCAAAAACAGATGGTAAGACTATGCTAAGAGCATACGTTAGCAAAAAGCAATCCGCTTGGGAAGATTATCTCCCTATTCTTGAGTTTGCATATACTAATGCAAATCATGTGATGACTAGTTTTAGTCCTTTTATACTTATGTACGGTTTTAAACCTAATCACCAGTTACCATGGGGTTGGCAACTAAGAAACTTCAGCAGGTCAAGGGATTTCCTCCGAGGTCATATGGATATGTTGAAACTTGCTCATCAAAATGTTTGATAAGCACATAATAAATACAAAAAATACTTGGCAAGTAGCCTTCACGGAAGGGGAAGGGGTATTTTTACGTGTACTAGAACATTGAAAAAGTCTAAAAATTAGGCAAACACCTAAATGATCTCCGAGATATTGTGGGCCTTTTAAGATACTCAAGCGAGTTGGAGATATGGCTTACAAACTCTCTTTACATGCACACTCTCCTACTCATCTGGTTTTTTATGTAAGTTTAAATGACAATGTCATTGACCAACAAATTTTGGTTTAGTTCTTTGAACCTCCAACCCAGCTGCATGAACGCACATTCTAACCTATTATGATTTACGTACTCATCACCATGCACATCGTCAAGCATTAGTCAAGTGGAAAGACTGACCTGAAGAAGGTGCCACTTGGAAAAACATTAGTGTTCTCAAGAAGAAATTTCCCACCTGTGTTTTGAAGAACGAAAACACTTCTCCAAGGGGGAGTAATGTAAGGCCATAGGTCAAGTCTTAAACAAAGCATGGGGGCTGCCTATAAAAGGGGCAAGAGGTTGGGAGGAGAATAGGTTTTAAGAGCCCAAGGCCTCATAGTGGGAAAATAAAATGGTTTCAAGATCCAATTGTGAATAGGATTCCAATTTGAGAGGATATCCTGCTTAGTCTATTAGCTCTAATTGTGTTTATAGGAGTGAAATTTTCAAGGGTATGACCAAGCTAATGATCAAACACTTCATAAGTGTTGACGGTCATTGATTGATCTCTTTAGACTTGTACTTTCAAGGAAAGAAGCTCTCAACAACCAAGGGGTAGTAACTAGGTTCACTTTACCAAGTTGCTTACAATCACTACTGGTAGCACGATAGCCTATGCTGGTTATCTACCTAATAGTTAAAGTAGTTTCTTTGTAGAGCCTAACCAAGGGGTTCAGATCACTATGGCAACATCCAAAGCTGAGTTAAATATTTGTTTATTTTTGCTAGTCTCTACTTTAGTGTTTAATAGGCCACATAAATATTGGGCCTTTTGAGAATGGAATTTTGGTAATGTGTCTTTGAGGTTTGAAAATTTCCCTTGACCTCCAATGGAATGCATATGCTGCAATGTTTTCATCCACTGAACTCTTCAGATACATGACAAGGTCATGAAGGAGCAAAGGATTTTGGGAAAGTAGTGTACCATGTGCCATTTTTGCAACCTGTTGCTTTCTCTCTTAAATGTTCATTCTGATACAATTGAGTGCGTAGTCCCTATTGAAATAGTTATAGCCTACATGGTAGGATTTTGATTGGCACATGTTGTTAGTCACAAGGTGTGCAACATGGTCTAGGAACTCATGGAGATCGATTTAGCCAATGTAAAGCAAGGTTTATGAGGGTCCCTATCACTCATGTCATTGTGTGTTAACAATCACCTCCACACACAAGTACATCTTGTACTTGATAGATGTCATATTTCTTGACATCTTTATATAAAACATACTCCACATGTGGAGAATATGCACCTCTAGGACTGACATTGGCACCTTTCTCTTAATTATGTGTTGCAGTAGAGTCACTATATGATGGAAAAATCCATTTATTGGACCATTTTGAGGACGTCATATCCAGAAAAATTTCAGAGACATAAATTGTCAAATACCAAATAAGACTTGTTAAGGTTACAAGTACTATTAAACAAAATTAATGGATGATTTTTTAAACTTATAGCAACGCTATGTTTTGTTAATGAAAATGTTTTATTTTTGGTGCTTAGATGTGATTGATTTTCACATTCTATTATGGTCCAATTGTCTTAGCAAGACTTTCAAGTATTTATAGTTGGACGTATTTAGTTTCTTTTTGTAAAGCTACTTACACATTTTATTCCCTCCTATTCCCTAGGGAGAACCCAAATAGGGCCCGGAGATGTGTTAGGGTGCCAATCTCAATGGAGTGAACATATGCAAGGAGTAATCATGAATCAACAATCACCCGTTAGGTATACAATCATTCCACACACCAACTAATCATTCGATGTTTTCTCGATCATATGATCATAGAATGCTTCAACTCAAGGAGATGATAGTGTATAACTTTTAGAACAAATGTGGACCATTGAACCCTTATTTTGAAGGCACTACAAATTGTGGTCCTCCATTCTATAGGTCATCAAAAGATGCACAAAAACGATCTAATAGCTACACCAAAGGCCTAGGATCAGCCTCTTATAAAATGATTAGTATTTAATCTTAAATGTATATAATCAAAATAGCAGATTAATTCTTGCATAACATAGACATGATCCTTCAACAAACATTTTGATTATGCTCAAGAGATAGAGCAAGAGACGAGACAAAAAATGCATCACTACTTCACCTTACTAGCTTATCCTCCTAATCATAGGATTTGATACCTAGGGACACTAAAAAAGGATCTCTAGGCTCAATTTCCATTGGTAATATACAATTACATCATAAGTTGGTGAGCTCCATCTATATTTACAATCATTGTAATCAAATTAGGATTTCAAAATTGGGACCCTAGAAGAAAATTAGCTAAAAGAGGTATTCATAGTCAGCATCTACAACATGTTGCTTGGACGTCAAATTTTGAAGGCTTTTTTTGGGCGTTTTTTTGGACTCAATATTAGGTGTCTGGAAGTTTGGCATCATAGTATATTTGCTTGGGCTTTTGAGTCCCCCCCTTAAGGTGCTGATTTGTAATTAAAAAGAGTGTTCACCTATGCCCATATTTAGAAGTATAATTGTGAGTGACAGTCATGGATTTAATGTAGGTTATGGGCATGTAGTCACATTAGAGTGTTGGGTGTGAGCTTTTATTGCACCCTGTATATGTGAACACCCTCTACCTATGTGGAAGCATTTGTAGACTTAGCCATTTCCAAGCACAATTTGCAACCAAAGATGAGCAAGCTTTATAAAATTTACTCAATTCTCTAAATGAAAATTTTATGCATTATCTTGATGATTATACCACAACACATGAGGCATGGATCACTTTAGAGATGCATTTTGGAGCTATTGCTAGGCATTCCAAGATTGCAGTGAAAAGGAAACTCTATGGATTGGTCATAGAGCTACGGGAGTATGTGTCTTCTCTCATCGATAGGCTCAAAATAATATGCAGATAACTGACCTACATCAAAAGCCCTAATAAAAGAAAGATAACGTCGAAGGCTATTCATGATGCAATTTTGGGAAAATCGTGACAATGCTCAAAGAGAAGGACCCTGCGCCTAAAGAGGGCATTAACACCTTCAAGAGCATTAGAAGAAGCCTACATCCAAAGGCACCAAAGATTGTCACCAACAATTGCTACAATAGAAGCACCAAAAAGAATTCAAAATTCACACATTGTGGATGCACAAATCACCGATTAAAGGATTGCTATGAAGTGAATCATTATTGCGTTTGTGGTAAGAATAACCATGCTACTATAGATGCGGTGATTCGTGAGTGCAAGGGAAGGAGATAAGGGGAAGGAGATGAGGTAAACACATTGTGTAGTGGAGCATTAAAGATTTTTTACTCTCTTATCCTTATTCTCAATATAACCAAAGAATACAAGAGGGTGGGCGCCCGGCCATAACCGACCACGGGCCATTGTCCTGAAACCTAATAATCTCCCACTTGAAGGCCAACGTGGCCCAAGTGGCTAAATAATGTAGGGGGTATTATGTAAAAGTGTACAAACGTGAAGCATGACTGTAGCTTCACCCTATGCCCATCATCTCTATGCAATGTGTGAAGCACTCTAAGGATAGGCTCTTTGTTAGAGCATCCACTTCGGCTCGGCAGATGCCGTACACTTGAGTGTTCCCGCGCTTGGTTTTCATCTGTGTGAACTTTGACTAACTCAATGCGTTTGCTAGCCAAAATATCACATACCACATGATACTTGACCTCTGTGTGTTTTGACTTGGAGTGAAACATGGGGTTCTTTGCTAACACAATTGCACTCTGAATGTTGCAATGTAGCATTGGAGTCTGGCGTATACCAAGCTATCCCACTAGACGAGTTAACCACACAGCTTCCTTAATCGAGCTAGAAATTGCAACATACTGTGCCTCAGTGGTGGAAGACAAAGGGCAATTCTGAATACATGATCTCCAAGAAACTACCGCTCCAGCAAACAAGAAAACATAACCAGATGTGGATCACCTAGTGTCCACACAACCCACATAATCCAAATCAATGTATCCAATTATGGACGCATCATTGTTCCCAAAGCATAAGCACTTGCCAGCTGAGACCTTGATGTATCTCAAGATGTGCTTCACTGCTTCCCAATGCTTTCTGCCTAGATTTTCCCCCATAAACCTGTTGACCACTCCCACTACATATGCAATGACTGGATGTGTGCTAACCATGGCAAACATGAGACTGCCATTTTCCAAAGAATACGGCACCTTTTCCATCTCTGCCTTTTCAGCATCCAATTTGGGACAATCATGCTTGCTAATTTTTTTGTTTGCTACCATTGGGGTACTCAATTCTTTCCCCCTTGCATATTAAAACCTAGCAAGACCTTGTGAATATACTCTTCCTACGAAAGTTCAAGGATACCATGTTTGTGATCTCTCTTGATACGCATACCAAGAAAGTGATGTGCATCACCCAAATCTTTCATAGCAAACTGCTTGCTTAAGGCATCCTTGAGAAGTGCAATCTCATCTTTTAACTTCCTAGCTATGAGCA
This sequence comes from Adiantum capillus-veneris, assembly GCF_014529385.1. Lineage (NCBI taxonomy): Eukaryota > Viridiplantae > Streptophyta > Polypodiopsida > Polypodiales > Pteridaceae > Adiantum > Adiantum capillus-veneris. The sequence continues at coordinate 72,461,171 of NC_140935.1, read as the reverse complement.
TATCATCCACGTGCATAATTAGAATGATGAGGGGACCATTGTTCAACCTCTTTGTGTACAAGCGATGATCCTCTTAACTTGGTAAGTAACCTTGGGACTGAATGTACTTATCAAAGTTTATGTACCATTTTTGTGAGTCTTGCTTTAATCCATACTAAGCTTTCTTGAGTCTACACACCAGTTCTACCCGTGTTGGATTCTCACGCTTTATCTCAAAACCTTTTGGCTGTTTCATGTAAACATCCTCTTTAAGATCCCCATGAAGAAACATTGTCTTTAGATCCATTTGGACCAATTCCAAGTCCTCGATAGACCAAGCACAAGACGCAATGTAGTCATCTTGACCACTGGAGAAAAGATTTCATTGAAGTCCATGCCTTTCATTTGCTTGAAACCTTTTGCAATCAATCTAGCCTTATACTCAGGCTCGAGATCATCTGTGATATACTTCTTCTTGTACACCCATTTGCATGGCAATGCTTGTTTACCCGCAGGTAGCTCAATCAAATCCCAAGTTTTTTTTGGCTAAAATCAAGCTATACTCAGATTGTATTGCCTTTTCCCACTTCAAGCTATCGTCCATTTGAATGGCGTCTTTTTAGCAAAAGTGGGTTCACCGCAATCAACGACTAGCAAGTAGTTTAATCTTGGCTCAAAATTCTCACGTGCACAACATGTACAAGTAGATCTCTGAAGTGCTTGACTGCTGGATTCCACTCTTTCTAGAGCAACATGTGTGTTTGTACTAGTGGAAGGTGCATCACTAGCACGTCCAGCATTTTGTGTAGCTGGTGGTGAGGAAACATTCTCAAACCGTACTCTGTGATGCTCAATGTCTTTCACTTGCTTTTTATGCATCTTAGACTCATCAAATATCACCTGTGAGTTGTGTATAACCTTCTTAGATTTTGGATGCCAGAGACGATATCCCATCTCTCTGTCCACACTATATCCCTAATGAAGATGCACTTGTGTGATTTGGGGTCCAGCTTTTGTCTAAGCGCTTTTGGCACGTGTGAGAATGCCTCACACCCAAATACATGTAATTTGTCATGATTGGGCTCTTTGCCCGTCCAGATCTCCTGCAAAACCTTGTACTTTAGTGGTGTACTAGGTGACTGATTGATCAAGTAAGTAGTTGTTATAACAGCTTCTCCCCAAAATTCTTGAGGTAAGTTGGTCGTAGACAACATAGAAGTGACCCATTCCTGAATGATTCTATTCATTCTCTTAGCCACACCGTTTGGAATGGGTGTGTAAGGCATGGTAAACTATCTTCTAATGCCCGGTTTACTACAAAAGTCCTTGACCTCGGAGGAGATGTACTCACCTCCATTGTCACTGCACAAAGCTTTAAGCTTTCTACCCGATTGGTCTTAACCAATGCTAAGAACTTCTAAAAGACACTAAAGATGTTGTTTTTCTACTTCAAGAGATAAACTTACACCTTTCTAGTAGAGTCATCTATGAATGTTAGGAAGTATAAAGCTCTCCCTAGAGACTTGACTTGCATAGGTTTGCATAAGTGTTTATGAACGAGATCTAGAGGACTCCCTAATTCCTTGTCCAAAGGTGCTGATGTCAACCTAGTCTATTTTGCATAGATGCAATGCTCACATAAAGAGAAGTTAGAGCGATCTAGCACAGGGATACAAACAAAACGCTTCAAGACTTTCATTCCCTTTTGAATCATATGTCCTAGCCGGCTATGCCACAACTCTATAGACGGCAGCTTGGCTACACTAACAGAATTCTTTTTCAGAGAAGAGACATAAAGTGAGTACAATGAGCCATACTTCTGGCCTTTAAGCATGACCAGATTTCCCTTCTGATAATCCTAGAACCATGAGAGAATATGGTAGTGTAACCCAAATCATCCAGCTGTCCAGAACTCTGTCGATTTGGGTACATGTCTGACATTATGGAGCATAAACTCAGTGCCATTACACATAGAAAACTTGACGTTGCCTATGCCACATATATCATGCTCATAAGAATTGTCTAGCCTCATTGTGCCATGTGTGGTAGTGTATGTAGAAAACCACTCCTTGTGAGGAGTCACGTGAAAGCTAGAACCCAAGTCCACAATCCAATTCTCGCATAACACTCGCCAAGAGCTAACAATGCATTAGCACTCAAATCCAATGTGAAAATCAACACATCATTTGACACTTCAAAAACCATTTCAATGGTTGGAGACTCAACAACATAATTTCTTCAATTTTCATGCTACTTTTAGGTTTGTCAGACTTCACTTTCTCTTTGCCCTTATCACGCTGCATTGTGAGGCAATCTTTCTTCAAGTGCCCCTTTTTATGGCAATTGTAACACTCGACATTTTCATGTCTTTGCCACAACTCTTTCTATGACCTTGCTTGAGATCTTGAGAACGACCGTGGCTATGACCACGTTACCTTTCCTTGTCATGATTGCCACTAGCCACATATGCATCACCATGCCCACTCGCATCAAGAGATTCACATCGAATCTCCTTAGTGAGCAACGCACCAGCAACATCGCTGAAAACTAGCTTTCCATTGGGTGTATAATTTCTTATGGATGTGTTGAAGGTATCCCATAACGATGGTAGCAAACATAGCAAGAAGATGGCCTTCATTTCATCATCAAAATTGATCCCTTTTGAAGTAAGCTGCAAATACACGTTGTTGAACTTGTTGAAGTGAGAACTAACATTACTGCCTTCTTTCATGTTCATGCACATCAATTTATTCATCAAGAAAATCTTGTTTGAGGCACTGTTGCCAGCCCAAGCCTAACATAGGGCATCCCACAAATCTTTGGCATTGGTCTTATCCATTATGTCAAAGTACATTGATTCACCAAGGTGTAGGCGAATGGTCGCCATAGCATGCTTAGTCAAGTCATTCCACTCATCATCAGTGTATGCATTCTCTCTTCTTGCATGCAAGGGTGCTACCAAGCCTTTGTTGATCAAAACATCTTGCATACACTGCCACCAAATGACAAAGTTTGAGCCATCAAACTTTTTGAAGTAATACTCTTCTCTTTCGGAAGCACTACTTGCAACCATGATTAAGAGAATGTATCCAAAAAGTTAATGGAAAATTGCCTGGGATAATTTTAGTAGAGTTTCCCCTAGAATAGGAGAAAAAACTCAAACCAAAAGTAGTAAAATCAATGTGTAAGAACATCTAGAAGTGCCAAGAATGCATAAAATGGACTCGCGAGAAAAATTTGACAAAGTCCCCTCTATATGGGGAGCAAACTTTCAAACTCGATAGACCAAAAGTAATGTATAATCTGCTCAAAAGAGCCACTGGGAATAAATAGCTCAAAGCCACTGCTGTGTGACCGTCAACTTGACGTCAAAAGCACAAGAAACAATCCAGATACATATCCTATGGCAAGGGTACCATAAGAGGGGAACTCCAGCTACCTGTATCACCAAAGGTTTAACATTTAAGAATATGCTAGCTCAAAGAAAACCTCACGCTATCGACCCTCCAAAGGATAATGCATACACTAAAGGACTAGCCACAGTTTTAGAAAGGGCTCTTCTGGTCCGAGTCTTAGAAACAGACAAGAAAATTGACAAAATAGCCAAAAAATTTGCTCTACACATAGTACAATAGGTAGTGTCCGCAACTCAACGACATGAGTGACTGCACTCAAACAGAGGCCTAGAACTGCTGCATGCAGTAAAAGTGATCCCTGCAGGGATATCTGCTCTCAAAAGAGCTAAATAGCACTATGGTGTGCTAAAGCAAACATGCATTTGGCAACGCATTTGTTCGTAGAGAAACTACTATCAAAATGACTGCCAAAATCACTTGAAAAGCGCTTTGTCTGTATGTGTCTAAAAACCTGGAAATTGTGTGTAAACGAGCTCAAAATCCCCTTGTAACCTGCGTGTTGGTGTCGATATGTGCCGATTTCCACCATCGAATAAAATGCGCTAGTCAAATATCCGCAAAGGTGCTCAGTGCCAATGTCTAGTGTCACTCCTCTTTGGTAGAGACACCTCAACCGTGCATGTGGCAAGCACAGTTGTCCACGAGAAATGGTCGTCCCCGGGGGAACGCTAGTAGATGTCAAAAATTCACCCACGTAAAGAGTGTCGACGATGTCAATGTTGAAGAATCATAGATGTTGAGGACGATGCCGGATGTGCACACACTCTATGTGTGTGTCGGAGAATGGATGTCGATTATCCACAGTTGGAGAGACGAGGCCAATGTTTGAGATGTGGTGTCAGTGTCGGAGTCGGAGCCGGAGCTCTCTCTCTCTCTCTCTCCCTGTGTGTGTGTGTGTGTGTGAATGCCTGAGAGTGGTGTCGATGTCAATGTCGGAGCTGAAGATGCTCACAAACCCAATCACTCTCTCTCTCTCTCTCTCTCTCTCTCTCTCTCTCTCTCTCTCTCTCTCTCTCTCTCTCAAGTTCCCTCATGGCCTCTCGGGTGTGTGTGTGAGTGCTCTCTGCACCTGGAAGAAGAGATGTGTGTGATCAAAGGGGGGGGGGGGGGGGGGTGTTGTCGAGGGCTTTTACTGGGATCGGTCCCTTGCACACACCAAAATGTGTAGCTTAAAACTAAAAAAAATTCAAAGTTGTCAAGAAAACCTCGCTGCAGCTGTCGGACGGTGCCGAGATGGGAGTGTGACATTGTTTGAGAGCTCTTGGGTGCCCAAGAAGGACGAAGCAGGAGATGTGGCAACTCTAGGAGTGGCAGCCATTCCTGCTTGATCTCCCTCTCTACACACTCACCAACAATTTTACGTAGAAGTTTGAACCCTCTCTCTCTCTCTCAAAGGTTTGCCTGTTTGATTGTTGTGCAAATCCCCCCCTTTCTGCTCGGTTCTACCAACATCGTTCGATTCCCATGCATTCCATTATTGTTGCATTCAAAAGCTCTGAGCCCGCAATTGCACACTTTTGATTATTTGCTCCTTGGTTGCTTCAAAAAGGAATTCTCGTTTGTTTCCAATTGTGCTATCCAAGCACTACTCGACTTTCACCCTGCTCAGTTCTAAGCCTTTCAATTCATGCCCGTAGCAACTCGGTGCCGGATTTGCTGCAAATGCCTTCAAGCCACATATCCAAACTCTCAGATCTTGCAAAGCTTCCCAAATCTCATCTCCATGTTCTATTTGGGATCGTTGTATGCGCCAGATTGGGATCGTTGCACGTGCCAGATAACCAGGGAGTGGGATTGGGGTTCCTGGGCTCTGATACCACTTGTAGATGCGGTGATCCGTGAGTGCAAGGGAAGGAGAGAAGGAAAAGGAGATGAGTCAGACACACTATGTGATGGAGCATTAAAGAGTATTTACTCTCTTCTCCTTATTCTCAATATAACCAAAGAATACAAGAGGGCGGGCTCTCGAATATAACCGGCCACGGGCCATTGGCCTGAAACCTATTGTGGGCTTGAAGACAACAAACCACAACCACAAGAAGGTAAAGAAAATAATTCTTAATACTCAGAACTCGGAATATGAAGACAACCATGTGGGCTTAGTCTACAATAGCGATGCTATTTAAAAAAAAATCAAAGCACTTTGTGCACCAACCCTCATTTTGTGTATGAAAGCTTATATGTCTTCTTGGTGTTTGGGAGACTTGTGTGCCTCATTGTAGTTTTTTTTAGGAGGAGGATTGTGTAAGTGCAACAAAACCCACAAGGGTAGGCTTGTTGGGTGTGAGATTTTGTTGCACCTTGTGTATGTGAGAACCCTCTACCTATGTGGAAGTATTTGTAGACTTAGCCATTGTGTGAACTTCCTCTTACGTGTAGGCAAGATACATGTAAAGCATAGCCTTTGAAGGATGCATGGCCGCCACATGCATGCCTTATTGTATACTACTATGTCAATAGGCTGCTTCTTTTTATATACCTATAGAGAGGCGCTTTGTACAACTTCATGTTTAATGAATCATTATTATTTTGTAGCCATATACTCTTAGTGCATTGATAATTGATTAAGTATTAGTTTAAATCTATTTTAATAATGTGTTAACCCTCATGGACACCCTATCACGTTCGAGGACAGACGCCTTATTATTTATTTGATTGAGTCATGAACCGGCTTTGTTGGTCCAATAGGTGTGGAGGTGATCGCCGATGAGTGGCGCACCACTTATCTTATTATTACAGTAGTTTTGCAACTACCGGCTACTGTGGGCGCCATGTGAATGGGTCAAACTCTTATAAAAGGTCCATTTGACCTAAAAATCCCCATTCTTTGAGGTGCAAGCTAAGAAGTGCTCTTGCTCCAGCTCTGTCTCCTTCTCCTTCGTGTGTTCACGGGTGTGTGTGTGTGTGTACTTGAGAGAGAGAGAGAGAGAGAGAGAGAGAGAGAGTGATCAAGCATTGTGGCGACATTGACGACGACTCCTTCTTCTTTGCAGCAAAGGATCCTTCACGACGAAAACATTTAACGTGAGTGACACACCATTAATTCTTTGAGCTTGCTAGGACTGTCTAGTTGTGTGCTTGCAACCTTTCGAGGCTCGCATATGGTGCACAGGCAAATTCCCAGCCTGCACATTTTTGGCGTCGCTGTCGGGGACTGCCTTACACTAAGCTTGAGGAGCACTCAATGCTACCTTAAGAAGCCTTCACTTCTGACATTTTTGGTTTTTTGCTGAGTTGTGTGAGAACTAAGTGACTGTAATGTGCAGTTTTAGCAGGTTTTTGTTAGAGTTTTTTTAGTGGCTGTAAGGTGAGGTTTTAGCAGGTTTTTGTAAGCTCTCTAAAGTACTGTATTGTACTTGTTTTTCTTAGATTTTTTAGATCTATAATGTACAAGTGTTAGCAAATCTGTTAGTTAGTGTTTAGACCAGTAATGTGTAGTAGACAGTAAGCAGTACAGTAGACAATGAGAAGGTTAACTGTCTGTGAGTGTGCAGTTATGTGTTAGACAGTGTGTGAGCAGAGGCAATTAGTGGTAATTAGATGTGTTAGCTGCAAGGAGGTTAGACAGAGCTCCTAGGAGCTGTTGTGTGTCTGCATGAGCTCGTAGCCCACTCGACAACATTATCCTTTGAAAATATATATTTTTTTAAAATATATTAAAAAAAAACGCTCGAAAATATTGAGACCAAAAAGAAAATTTGAAAACAAAAAGAAAATTAAAAAAACCTTATCTTAAACGGAAGGATTGGATCAGAATCATTTCCCCGAGCCCGAGCCTGAACCCAGGCCTAGGCCTCAGTCTTATGATATACTATACACAATACCTTATATATAAAGACAAGGACCTCGAGTGAAGGGAGGGCATGTGGGACAGGTTCCTCAAGTCCTTCACCATCCCCTTCACACTCACCCTTTGGATTTACTAATTCTAGCCCTCTTCCTACCTAGGAAAAGACTATTTTTAAGATTCCGAGGGCTTTACGTAATGGAATCGGGAGCTGTAAAGCACGGCACGTCCCTCTAGCCAAGATGCTTGTTTTGAGATATCACACACCATATTTCGTGGCTTGGTTAGAAAAAAAGGATCTTAAAAATAAAAAAATTGAGGGTAAATTTGGGTTGCAAACACCCAAAAAACTAGGTGAGCGGCCTTCACGGGCACTCACCAACACTTCTAGAGTGTTGAGGTCACATGCACCTACGCTCTAGTTGTGTGGTAGAGGACGATAACATAGAGAGAGTCTCCGTTTACGCGGGCACTCATTATTCCTTGACCTTAGGCTCTATGCCCTCAGCAATAACCCAAGGTAGTACCACTCAAGACCCACATGAATGAAGGGGGTGGGGAAGTAAATTTTCCATTAATGACCAACGTAGATCCCATCTCCCAGAGAGTGTGCATGTGAATATTCAATTCACTACACCACTTGACTCTTTAGAGCTATTCCCCTATGAGATTATATTACCTGATGGTAGAAGCCTTGCTGAAGTGCAAGAGGTCGAGTGATATATCATAGCGGCTAGGAAAAAGGAAATCCAGAGCCTACACAAGGCAGATCATCGAAGAGAGTTAAACGCGAAGGCCCCTGTGTCAACATCCATGATAGGCGAGCAATCGAGTGCTCTTGAATTAGAAAACACTAAGGGTCAACCCATAGAGAGCCACATTGCATCTAGTTCAAAGGATACCCCTTGCACCTCAATCATTGATGGAGCATTTTTAAACAAAAACTAATAGTATGAACTACAAACAAAGACTTTAACCGACCTATACACAGGTCACACCTATCACGTGGGTTGGTTAGATATCCTACAATCCACAACAGGTGGTACTAGTGTAGAGGATCAACAAAAAAGAGTTTGTGATGTCATCCATAGGGTTATTGAGCTCGAGAGGCAGAACAAGGGGATCCACATGCCTTCAAAACGGGTTTCATAAGATTCTTGGATACAGAGAATGCTAGGCAACCAACTCTATCACAAATGGAGACTCCATCGGTAAGTATGATGGATCCTCCATATATTGTTTTGCCAGGGGTCTCAGTACAATCTGAGCCCACAAGTGATAGCTTTACCTTTCCAAGTTTAGCTCATTTTTCTCTTGATGACACCATGGCTACCATGCCTACCCCAGTGATGGGCATGACAAAAAACATGCCATGGACCTCATTTGTTAGTAAAGTACTGCTACATGGTGGCTCAATGTCTGCAACAGTACCTACAAGTGTGTATCAATCATATGCACCTATAGGTCCTCGTACTCATATAGCTCCTACCCCTCCCATTGTTTCAACAACTTATGCTCCACAACCACAATATCTAGGCTCTTATTTCAATGGACCATAGTGGCTAGCATTAGCATGTCAAATCCCATGTCTGCTATGCCTAGCACCACACATATGAACTTTGGGCCACCACATGGCACAACACCGTAACGAACTTGAAACCCAAGGGCGGCATATACGCCAAGCCCAATGCCAACCCCCATTCCACATGTAATCTCGAGTGCGCCTGTTCCCACTATACCTGCTCACTTAGGTGACTTGGCAACATCTGCTCAAGCTATTGGTTGATCCACTAGTGAAAATATGTATAACACACCTGATAGAGAGCCTAGAAGTAAGGTAGTACAAATAGCCAAACTCACACAAAAATTTAGTGGAGACGGGGATGTGAGAAAGCATATTGAAGTATTTGAACCAATATGCGATTCCCTAGGAGAACACAATGACCTGCATAAGAGTAATTCTTTAAGCTTGACCTTGAGTGAAAAGGCTGGGGATTTGTATAGAACCCTAAGAATGGAAGAGAAAACAATTTACCCTACTCTTACGAGACTATTCTTGAAAGAGTACATACGAGAGGGAGTACTTTGGGGTGTAGCATCTCAGCTCTAGAAAGCCCAACCAGAGGAAGGGGAGTCCGTGAGAGACTTTATTAGTTGATTGAAGCATTTGAATTCTTGTTGTAATCCAAATGAGCGCTTCAATAATAACCAATTGCATGATAGATTCATTAGGGGAGTACGACATGAGGATATCTACAATGGCCTAGTCATTAGAGATATCACCACTTGGGAAGTAGTCACCACCAATGCTATCCGATTGGAGGAAAATTTAACGATTCAAGGAGAGAAAGTGTCTGTTGAGCCTACATCTACTAGCTCGCAAGCATCGGGGCATGAGCCAATGACCATAAAGCCTATTGTTAAAGAGCCAAAGATATCTGAGATGAATTTAGCAGACCTCACCAAGGCTATTCAAGTGAGTCTTAGAGACATTCGTGCTCCACAAAACAATCATATGTATCCAAGAAGAGAGAAACAATGGTGCCCAGTTTGCTATAGTCCGCATAGTACCAGTGAATGCCCTATTTTTAGAGTAAACTTTAATAGAAATTGCAATGCATGTGGAAGATATGGTCATCAAGCCAAGGATTGCATAGTATTTAAACCCACAATGGCTAATAGACCAACCTTAGCATGGACGAACACACCTCGAGTGCTTGCATTGATGCCGGCCCCACCTCTTGAACAAACGTCACAACACATGGTCCCTAGGGCCCAAAATGTTTTTCAAACAACACCCTTACCACCTCCAGTGCTAGGACCGCAACCCCCACATTCGAGAATCACGTCTATTAATCAAGTGAGTCATCTATTGTTGGTTTGGAAGGTTGTGAGGAAGATATAGACCCTAATATTGCCTATGGGTTTGATGCACATGAAGAAAGTCCACAATATTATAGGGAGGACTATTGGGGACAAGTCAAACCTGTCTATCAAGTAGCTGCTCTTGCGAAAAGAGGCCAGAAAATCAATTACACTATCAAGAGACCACCTCTTCAATGCTATAGTGTGGAGGTCCACATCATGTAGCCAAGTGTCCTATTAGGCTACAAAAGAATGCCACACTAATGCAAACCAATCAAGCGAGCACGTCTACAATGCCGATATTCATGTGTAATCGATGTGGCATGATCATTTGATTGCTCAATGTCCTACTAATCCAAATGCACCAAAGATAATGCCATTGAATTTAATTGAGGTTACTGAGGATCCAACACAAAGTACACTTGTGGTACTAGTGAATGTACTCACACGATCAATGCTCCAAAACCAAAATTATATTCTTGAAGAAAGAGACACAACAACGATTGCCCAATCTAAGAAGAAGAAAAAAACATGAAGGAAGAGATCACAAAAAGTAGTGAAGTCAGACCCCGGTTCAAAGACCAGCATAGGGATTGGTGACGACCTCGTATATATGAATGATGCTGAAGAGGATTTTGATATAGGTGAAATCATGGAGACCAAAACAACCATTAGAAAAGAAAAAAACAAGAAAGATTTGTAAAGTGTGAGCTTTGTCCTAAAGTGTGAGTCAAGGAGAGGAGAGTGGATTTATCCCACATACTGTGGAGCAAGGCTGTAGAGACTTAAAGCTCATATCATAAATGAATAAACAACAACTTCATTTTGCACTACATGCTTGTCCATGGTGAGCTTGTGCTAAGCTAAGTCAATACTCAAGATTGTGTTTATGAGTCCAAGCTAATTCTATCTTGGAACCTAATTCACTTGAGTGATAACCTTGCTTACACACACACTCACGCATTGACGCTATGTTTCTCTTTCATCCACCCTAGCTAGCACGATCCAATTCCTAACAAGATTTTCATGAGCCGCAATGGCTAGGACCCAGGAAGAAGATAGGAACTTACTCAAATCCTACAAAGGAGATTGAGCAAGTCCAGCAATTAAGATTTTGGTAGAAGATACCCAAAGGGATCTAGAGCCAGCACCTAGGCAGATCCAGATTACCGACATAGTGTTCCCTACGCAAAAGCAACCCCACAAAGTCCATAGACCACTAGCCATACCTAGTGTCATCCAAGAAGAAAGTGACTTTAAGTCATGGGAAAGTGGGCGTACTCCCTTCTTGTTGGAGAGAATGTTTACAGAGGGGCTACCTGACCCTATCAAAGAAATGAAGATCCCATCTTCCCCACGTCAAGGGACTGAAGCCCAAAAGGTGCCGTTAAATATTGCCAAATTGATGGATTTCATGGCTTTAGAAGTTAGAATCACCATCATGTCCAATATATACGAGACCCCGAGCTATTCTTAGCTCTTCGAGCTTTCCTTAATGGAGAATGAAAGTCGGGCTACCGCAATTTGCACCAGATGGATGGAGCTAGGGAGATGCCAATAGAGGAGGAACACTTAGATCCACGACTTGATGAGAACTCTGTTGTTGAAATACCTGTTAACAAGTTGGGACAATACTCTAAAGGCAACGATGAATACAATGCGACCATACCAATCACTAGCAAGGGATTAACTGTGAAGGGAATCCTTGATGGTGGCGCTGGGGTTACCATTGTGACTAAAACTTGCTGGGAAACTATGGGAAGACCTCACCTTGGGACTACAAACATAGTGGCAAAGATGGCCAATGGGACTATTGTTAAACCTATTGGGATGCTAGAAGATTTCAAGATCAAGGTATTTGGACACAAAATAAGGAATACCTTCATTGTCATGGATTTTTGCAAGCACACTATGTCATCTGAGATGATCTTAGGACTTCCTTTCATGAGGGAAGCAAAAATGGTGCACGACTGGTCTAAAAATGTCATAAAATATAATATCTAACTTTACCAAATGACTAAAGACCATACATACTTGTGGTAGCTAAGTCTCCCGAGCACCAAATGGATTAGTCATCCATTCTAGAATGATGTCGTAGGGTAGAAAGGGATCCTCTACCCGCTAAGAAACATGGACTAATGACTCGGCTTTATCTTATATACCTTATAGTCGAGGAGGACTATGATTTCAAGAGAGAGGTAATGTCATAAAATATAATATCTAACTTTACCAAATGATTTTCTCATATTAAACTGATCATTTAATATGGGAAGATAAAAGGAGAACAAGAGTTAGGATATAGATATGTGCTTTTAGACCTATCTCAATAGGGGACCAAAAAGAGAAATGGTTGCATCTCAATAGGGGTCCAAAAAGAGACGGTCTACCAAAGAGCAATGTGCAAATGTGCTTCTAGATTTACCTCAGCAAGGGACCAAGAGGAGAGATGGTTACATCTCAATAGGGGTCCAAAAGGAGGTAGTCTATCAAAAGAGAAATGTGCATCCAATGGAGATTAAAAGACTTTAGGGTTAGCTTCATTAAAGACCTCCAAAAGTTAGTGTTAAAAAGTCCTTTGACCTTAGGCAAGCTGACCTTGAGGTGGGAACCCTACCCAAGCATGAGGTGCTTGTTGGTTTGCTAACTAAAGTGCTTAAAATGTTTCTGGGAACCTTGCCCAAAGCTTGAGGTGATTTTTATGCTTAAAATGACTAAGGTGCTTGAAGTATTCAATTCAAACCAAATGACTTAAGAAGCATAAAAGACACCTGTTCAAATGATCCTCCACTAAGTGTATTCAATTCAAACAGAGAGAGAGAGAGAGAGAGAGAGAGAGAGAGAGAGAGAGAGAGGTGGACCAAGCATGAGAGGGGTCTATACTCTCCCACACACACGCACATTCTCTCATTGCGTGGAGTGCAAAGTGCAAGAACTCCATCTCCTTCTCCAAGATTGTTGAAAAGTGGAGAGTCTACACCAACAATCTTGGCTATGAAATGCAAATCCGACCAAGAGACATGCTTCAATGCTTAAGCTTTCCATCTTCTTCATCTTCATTACTATGCTATTATGCTATGCTAAGAAAGAAGAGTGATGATAAGTGAGGAACTATTCCTTTCTCCTATGAATGATTCTTTTTACTCTTCCCTACCCTCATTCCCTGCTAGCTCTCTCCACCTTCATTCCTTTCTCCTATGAATGATTCTTTTTACTCTTCCCTACCCTCATTCCCTGCTAGCTCTCTCCACCTTCAAAGGTGTTTGAGGCCTTGGGATAGTTAATGCTTTTTGCAAAGTTTAAGTTATGCTCGTGATGCATGAAGCTTTCCATCTTCATAGCATCACCAAGGTCACAAGGAACAAAAACATTGTATTGTACCAAGTCTCTCTTGATGGGAGAATCTATAATACAAACGGATTTGGGAGGGGGGACCGGCTCCAAGTAAATTCGGTCCTCAACTATTGTCATGCTCTATAATACTCTCTCTCTTGCAAAAGGATTGTTCATACTGAGTTAATTAAGTACTATGTTTATGTTGCTACCATCAATTAAGTTCACCCTCTATGTTCTCTAAGTGATTTTACAAAAATGCTTAATCTAATTCTCTTAATTCTGCTATTCTCAAAGTTCATAGGCCATTTCCATTACATTGGTATTAGAGCGTTTGGTTTCTCTTCTCTTGCTTAAGAAGGGAGGTCCTTAAGTAGCCTATAAATGGTTGATTTTTTAAATTATATTAGGGTAAGTGGGATTGAGATCTATTATCTATTTTGTTGAGCCCACTATGTAGGATATGGCGCACACCTCGGGAGGTTTGATCTTAATAATGGGGTCTTTTTAGACTTTCCTATGGCTTTACCATTATTAAGCCATAAGAAGTCTTAAAGGAGCCATCCCTTGGCAATTCTGCTATGTTAGACCCACCCCACTACTCTCTAAAATTAACCAATTGAGCCGTGGGTATAGACACTTAAGTGCTTATTTTCAAAGGCTAAGAGGAGTAGCAACTAAGATTTTGAAATATCTAAGGATACACTAAGTAAACACATAAGTATAATTAGCATGGATGACAATAACCAAGAGAGTAGAATGAAAGGAGTAGCAACTAAGATTTTGAAATATCAAGGATATGCTAAGTAAACACATAAGTATAATTAGCATGGATGACAATAACCAAGAGAGTAGAATGAACATTGATAACTTTGATTTTGCACATGAAGGTGCTAATAATGATGCCCCATGTTGATCAATTATCTTGTTACTAGGTTGAATCTACTAGGTTGCATCAAGCTATGGGCAACCCTACTTTGCAAGCCGAAGTTACCCAACAACTTTGTGCTTATGGAATTTCCCTTCCTCTCAAAGAGGAGAGAGATTTTAGGAGGCCTCTTGGTGAGACTCCCAAAAGAAGACTCTCTCCCATAAGTGAGGAGGAATCCAAAGAATGATAAAGAAGTGAATTCCTAAGTTACTCTAAAGATGTGGCTCCATAAAGATGGTGGTCTGAACTATTGCCAACTCTTCCCAAGAGGAAAACGGTCAACACACAATCCTTCTCCTCGTCACTCCAAAAGGGAAGAGAGGAAACAGAGGAAGGAAAGGTCAAGAAAGAGGTCACCCTCTTCTCCTTCTTCTTCACCTTCCTCCTCTTCCGACGAAAGCTATGGCTATTCTCCTAGAGAATACAAGAGGGGAGGAAATTGCAAATCATATCTTGCATGGCAACGGTCCCAAAAGCTCAAAAAATTCAAAGAGGGAGGAAAGAGTATGGGCACCTTTGGTGCCACTGACAAAGTATTGGCCTTCATCCAGCAATTTGATGTGGCCTTTAGAGACGAGGGCTTCACAGAGTCCTCCAAGCTGTGCCACATAGCTATGCACTTCCAAAAATCTGCTTGTCAATGGTGGGCTAGCCTTCGTGGCAATGATGAGGCCAAAGACAATGAATCGATTCCTTGCAAGCGATGCAAAGGACAAAGTGCTTATCGAATGGTGGAGTTTGAAGCTGCTCTTCAATGAGTCTATCCACAAATATGTAGACAAGTTTTGGGATTTACATGTCAAGGATAGACTTCTCCGAACAAAAGCAACAATTTTGTGTTGTATTACCTGAAGAAGAAATGACCGAGTATGTCAACTCACAACAGCCTAGCACTATCCCCGAAGCCATCCACCACAGTAAGGTTGCTTCAAGGATCAATTTCCAACAAGAGGTGAGAAGAAATTTTAAGCCCATGGAAAACAAGGATAAAAATGAAGCTAAAGGGAAGAGTGATGCTCAAAACTCTTCCCAAGGAAACACCAACACCAACAACAACAAGGCCAAGAAGAAAGGAGCTTACAAAGGTAAAAATAAGCTCTCTCCTGAAGAATTAGAGGCCTTTCATAAAGACCATAAATTCTTTAAGTGTGGGGAGCAAGGACATGGTTATCGTTCTTGCCCCAAAAGAAATGTACTCAATGACACTCCTAGAGCTTCCATGGTTGAAGCTCCAAAAGAGGATACTCATTGCAAAGGCTCATACCTCTCCTATGCTTGGGGAAAAGTAAGGGAGCATGTTGCCCTTATTCTCTTTGACCCTGGCTCTACTCACAACTTCATATCATCGGAGTTGGCCACTAAGTTGGGCATTCAAGCTTTCAAGATGGGAGATATTGTAACCTTCGATGGAGCTTTCAAGGGAGAGCAAGCCTCCGTTACTCCCTTGATTGGGAATTTGGCTTCATGTCCAAAGTTACGTCGACAAAGAAGACTATTTTTTAATCTCTCTTCTCCAACATGAGGATGTTATCCAAGGGGCACCATGGTTCAACCGCATGGCTACCAACATGAAGTTCCCTGAAAGGAGAATCTATTTCACCTACAAGGAAAAGATCATGTACATAGATGCTAATGATTCAGGGAACACCATATCCCTGGTAAGATATGTTTGCTTTTGATAAGTCAATGAAAAGCTCTGTTTTTCTCGTAAATGATTTTTGTTAGAGAATTTGTAAATGATTCTAATGTTTTCACAAGTAGCAATAAAGGGAATCAAGAGGAATTAGAGTTGTCTAATTTCCTAAATGGATTCCAAGATGTTTGCATTGATGACATCCCTAGTGAGCTATCTCCAAAATGAGGGGATGATGACCATGCAATAGAGATTCTACTAGGAAGCTCAACGCCCAATCAACCTTCTTCTTGAGTTTCACAAGCTCAACAAGAGGAGATCATGAGGCAAGTGCATGAATTGGTGGAAAAAGGGATGATGAGGCATAGCTGCTTTCCATTTTGTTCACCAATACTTTTAGTGCAAAAGAAAGATGGCACATATCACATGTGTGTCGACTATAGAGCACTAAATAGGATCACTATTAAAAAAAAAAAAAATTCCCGTGCTGCGGGTAGAAAATCTATTTGATAAGCTACAAGTTTTGGTCTTGCAAATGCTCCAGCCACATTCAAACTCACAATGGACAAAAATCTTCAGGCCACTCAAATTCTCTTCAGGAGTACAAGTGACACCTCCAGGTAATCTTTCAAGTTCTGAGAGAGAGAGAGAGTAAGCTTTTCATTAATCAGAAGAAAAGTGATTTTTTTTTCTACAAGAGATTCAATATTTATGTCACATTATCTCTTTCACCGCCTAACAAATCTCCTTATAGAGTTTCTTAAGCTTAACAAGAGGAGATTATGCGGCAAGTGCATGAGTTAGTTGAGAAGGGCATGGTTAGGCCTAGCTCATCTCCATTTTGATCTCCTATGCTACTAGTGCAAAAGAAAGATGGCACATATCGTACGTGTGTCAACTATAGAGAACTAAATAGGATCACTATCAAAAATAGGTTTCTCGTTCCACGGGTAGAAGACCTATTTGATAAGCTACAAGGATCCACCTACTTCAGTAGGATTGACCTAAAAAGTGGCTATCATCAAATAAGGATAGTTGATCAAGACATTGTAAAGACCGCATTTTGCACTATGTTTGGTCTTTACGAATACATTGTGATGCCTTTTGGCTTGACCAATGCACCGGCCACATTCAACCGCTTGATGGAGAAGCTATTTAGGCCTCACCGAACCTTTACTGGAGTGTTCTTTGATGATATCATCATCTACTCTAATTAATTAGACGAACACAAGCAACACCTCCAGTTAATATTTCAAGTTCAAGAGAGAATAAACTTTATGTTAATCGAAAGAAAAGTGAAATTTTCTTACAAGAGATTCAATATTTAGGTCACATTATCTCTCAAGATGGTATCCAAATGGATCCATCAAAGTTAGAGGTAATAAAAGGATGGCCTAAACCAAGGAATCTTCATGAATGAAGAAGCTTTATAGGTATGTGTGCATACTATAGACACTTCATAGAAAAGTTCTCACTAATAGCAGGACCATTACATGACCTAACAAAGAAAAACGTTAGGTACACATGGCCTGCCAAGGAGAACAATGCTTTCGAAAAGCTTATATCTCAACCTGTGCTTACATTACCGGATCTCTCAAAGCGAAGATTGTATATGTATGGATCCATCAAAGTTGGAGGTAATAAAAGCATGGCCTAGCCCAAGGAATCTACATGAGCTAAGAAGCTTTATTGGTATGTGTGCATACTATAAACACTTCATAGCAAAATTCTCTCAAATACCAGGACCATTGCATGACTTAACAAGGAAGAACATTAAGTACTCATGGATTGCTTAAGAACAAAATGCTTTTGACAAGCTCAAAGATAAGCTTACCTCCCAACTAGTCCTTATGCTTCCGGATATCTCAAAGCCATTTGAGGTGGAATGTGATACTTGTGGTGATTGCCTTGGAGCAGTTTTGCTTCAAGAAGGACATGCCATAGCATATGAGAGGCGAAGGCTCAATGCCGATGAACAGGTCTTGGGCATAGACACATGGAAGCACTACCTCTTGGGGGACTCCATTCATCCTACAAATGGATCATAAAGCCCCAATAAATTCATGACGCAAACCAAGCTCTCCGACAAACAAACGAGGTGGGCAAATTTTCTTTCGCAATATAATTTTCATATTGCTCACATTGCTGGCAAGCACAATCAAGTGGTCGATGCACTTTAACAATGACCAAAGGTAAATGTGGTGTCTATAGCAACTCAAAATAAGCTATCTTTTATGATAGATGAGTATGCTACTGACCAAGACTTTAAGTAGGTAATTACAGCCTTTGCATTAGGGAAGAATAAAAGAACCATTCACCTTCAAGGATGGTTATCTTCCAAACAAAAATAGGCTATGTGTTACTCACCAATACAATAAGAAATTAATGTATGAATCCCATGCTTCTCCTTATGCGCGACAAAGAGGGATTCCATAATCTACTCTTCGAGAAGTAGAAATGTATTTATATTGGTCTACCATTGTTAGAAGCTGGACACACCCCACGGCAATAACTACTCGGAGGATTATTATTTTTGTAATTATTCATTCATTGAGGAAAACCTGATTTTTCACCTTGTAATTATTGGGACTTACGGAAGTTTCCAGATTGTATCCCAGTTTTGATAGTTAGATTGAGTAGATGGTTGATTTTGGAACTTTAGGGTTTGAGAAATTGTAAGGTATATATACCACTTTTTGACCTTAATGAAAAGATCTTTTGTCATTAAAAAAAAAACAAGTTTGAAGTCTGTGAGTGAGCGTACTGTGTACGAGAGAGAGAGTGTGAGCTTCATCTTGACGCTACGTGTTCTCTGATGGTCGGAATCGAGTGCGAAGAAGTGCAGCGTGTTGCCCCCGACGAGAGCTACAAGCCGATACCTACATTGCGCGTGTACGGTCCGGCTTTGCGAGCTCCTTCTACGAGCTTCATCGGGTGCTTGGGTGAGCATACGTTGTTCGATTTTGCATTGTAGCATATCCACGCGTTCACATTGAGTAGAACTACACATTAAGCACTTTAGATTTTGGAAACGAAGACCTACATATTTCGGCCAGACATCCTACATGTTTCTGCACCAGGTCGGATTTTGGTTCATGGACCTTAGGGAGAGCTACCTATTGGTATTAGTAGGGTCTCCTTCAAGTTCTATGGTGTTTCAAGATTGTTTGATGTGTGTTCGGCTCTAGAAAGCGTTGTAGGAAGTTTCCTCTTATGCACTCTTGAAGGCTGTGACTTAGACAATTGGTAGAGACCTCTTTAGGAATTAGTTAGGAGTTGGTCGAGTGTAGGTTGACACCTTATGCTTGCTTCCACGCGCCTGCGGGTCAAGCTTCGTCCTTAGCTGACATTACATGTTAGGTTAGTTCTCGCTGTGCTGACGTCCGTCGCGGCGTATCCGTCCAACATTGGCGCCCCTGCCGGGGACGAAAACCTTAGGTAGGTGACCGAGACTAATCCTTGAGGATTGGGATTTTTGGCTTGCCAAGAGTCTCGCTTTACATTTGGATAGGATCAGAGGGTGGATGACTCTCTAGGTTTTAGAGGGAGTCTAGGAAGTGTGTGTCTGGCCTAGATCCTTCGACTTAGGTAGATGAGGTAGACTTAGGTAGTTTTAGGTGGTAGTCGAGTTCTAGAGTAAGAGTTGGAGTGGTAGAAGCGGTGAGAGGAGAGCTTGAGAGTCAGGAGAGGCCAAAAAGCAACCAAAAACACCATTAACACCATTTCACATGATAAGTAGGAGTAGAGTAAGTAGGACATCATGATTCAGTATCTAGAGCATTTCATGCATGTACACTTGCTTGGGAAAGTCATTACAAGTTTGTAAAAGACGCAAAAAGACGCAAAAGTGTGTTTGAAAGCCTAATTGAAGTCCAAAAGTTACTGTGTGTTTCTGATAGATCTACAGAGCATCAGGAGCATTCCTGTCAGAAAAAAATTTAATTTTAAGCCAGGAGACATCCTACGCGTAGGATGTCTACAGGCTAATCTGGGAGGAATTTTTGGATTTTGAGTTAACCAGTGTGTTCAGAAGGTAGGTTTTACCCTAATTTCATCTGGAAAGTGGAAATTTGGCCATATCTTGACAGGATAAGGCCAGATAGACTGAAATTGCCAGACATCCTACCCAAATAGTGTCAAAATATTATTTTGAGACCAAAACCAAAAGATGGCTACATGAGCATGTCTTACATGATATATTGAGTGACTGAAAGGGGTTTCACCTCATTTGGGTGAGAAAATTGGATTCAAAGCGGACTTTAGCACTTTTGACTGAAAAAGGCAAGAACAGCTGAAATTTGGGACTTTTGACATCCAAACCAAAATCTAAGCATACCACTGGGTTACTGACATCAAGGGGAAGCTGTGGGACAAGTATGGGGTCAAACAGGCCAAAAAGACATCCTACGCGTAGGATGTCTTCTGAGTGATTTTGGACTCCAAACTGAATTTTGAGTATACCAAAGTGATCAGCAACTCAAGGGGAGCCTGGGCTTGGAGTTTGAAGTCATTCTGATGAAAAAGACATCCTACGTGTAGGATGTCTAAAGCAAAAAATTGAAGCCAGACTTTGACTTTGAGCATAGTAAGGTGTTATATAGCCTAAGGCAAGCCTCCTAGTCAATTTTGGTCCAATTTGGAGTTGATTAGACTGATCAATATCAGCAACAGGCTGTCGGAACAGATTCTTGACTCATTAACCAGCTAATAGGTGTCCAAATCAAAAAGTAAAAGCAGCTGTAGGCTCAACACAACAAGGGGAAACAACAGTGCAAAAATCCAGGCAAAACACAGCAAGAGACATCCTACGCGTAGGATGTCTATTGGGGCATAGTGCAAAAGAAATTTGACCTGACATAGACAGTGAGATTCCATTTGGCTTAAGGGTGCTAGAACTTCTTTCAGAAGTGAAATTGGACCTTGATTGCCCATTCGACGAAGCAAAGACTGAATTCAGACTTTTTTCGCGTAAATTGACCAACATCTGAGGGCAGTATTGTTTCAGATTAGCAAACCTAATCCAGAACATCAGCAGTGTATAAAATACAGTAGTGGTTGAGATTAACTCTCCAGTTATACCAATCATTACTAAGATAACCTCTAGCAGATAAATGATTTGATTCGATTGCCAAAATTAAAACGCTTGTGTACATGTATATTCAGCAACAAAGCAAGAAGTTGTGCAGAAACTGACCCTTTGCTAGGTGAGTGGTTGGAATTGTGATAAATTGGATTGATAAGTTTGATGAATTTAAGATCAGGAAGATACATTGTTAGAGACCAGAAGGTGGCAGGTGACCAAGGTAGCTTAGTGTCCACCGAAGAGAGTGTGACTCAAGCAAGGCTAGATCCGCTAGCACCGATTATTGAGGAGGGTAGTGATACTGACACTTCGTCAGACAAATATTTCTTCATGATGGGTAGTCAACAGCCAGGAGGTTTCACCTATGATGGACCTATGCGAGGAGGAAGCACCTCCCAAAATACTTTGAATGATTCCAAACTCACGGTGATCTTCTTAGAGGGAACAAACTCGAGAGGAGCCCTAGTCTATTCTGACTATCGAGGCCACAAGTGCATTTGTATCGAAGAGAGGCCAGCTCAAAGATTGGAGATAATCCGAGTGTATGATGATGGAGATAGATTCCGAGACGAAAAGGGGAACCACTATCTAATAGTTAGTAACCCTGAAGATTACAACAGATATGGAGATAACGTGGCGAAAGGGAAAATGGTTTCAGAAGCTCAAGAACCGCCACCAAACATTGATTGGCCCGGAGCTATCTTTATGTATGATAAAAAAACAACCAGGGTTCCAACTTATAACGAGAACGTGGGAATCTACAAACATGGGAGTGAGGGTATAGTCTCTTACTTTCGCAGCAAAGAACCATACGTAAACGAATTAAGCAAAGACAAGGTTCTTTACTTATTCTCTTATGAAACTGCTACGGGGAAGGGCATAGTTTTTGTTGATAGATACGCGCGAGAATACCAACGTATTCTCCCAGAGGAGGTAGAGAGGGCACTAGGTCCAGGAGCATCAGCATATGCCCCTGAGGAAGTGCCCAGAGCCACCTACACCCCAAGCAAGTCAACGAATCCTTTTTCAGATGAGTATGACGCAACCTCACATTCCACCCGACCGCAAGCATTCAACAACCAAGACCAACCAGCAAACCAACCATCATTGCAGGCATGGCTTCGACAGAGTGCAACAATGGAATTAAATCGAAACCGAGATGGTTATCAAGCCGCACGAGGGCTCAGGTATTTGCAAGAACCACCACTCTATTCAAGGTATCACGCAGAGAGTAAGCCACCCTTAGAACGAGTTCGAAGAGAAGAACCACCTCCAGCGAGAACCGTTAGAAATTATGGCTTAGGAGCACCATTGGGAGAGGAACCAGCCTATTACAGAAGACCTGAGGAGGTGTATCGATTAGGACGAGGGGATCCAATGATGAGTTTTGTAGACCATTGAAGAATTAGACCTTCTCAAGTGCAAAAATGGGTAAACAAGAAATACACAGGAAGCAGAGACCCAAGAGATCATGTAGCAGCCTTTGTGCGTGTAGTTAGAGCCGAAGATGTGTTAGATTTCCCTACCCAATTTGCAGGGTTTGGACTAACCCTAGAGGATGATGCTGCCACTTGGTTCGACTCTGTAGAGCGTAGAGACTTTGAGTCGATGGAGGAAGTGTTTGACGAGTTTATCGAGGAATTCTCTCAAAGGGGAATAGCTCATAATACCGTCTCACAGATTCATAAATTCAAACAGAAAGATGGAGAATCTGTACGAAAGGCATCCCTAAGACTAAAAAGATATGTTAAGTTCTGTCCTGTTGAAGACTTATGCTGATATTCATCCAAGGACTAAGGAATGCAGACCTCCAGAAAGACTTACATATGAAGAGGAGCACGACGTTGAATGAGTTGACCAAGGAGGCTCTTTACTTTGTGGACAATTGTGCGGTCTACAAAGAAGCGGAGTTCAAGGACCTTGACGACGATTCGTCTTCACAGCAAAGTGGAAGCAAGTCTTCTAAGATGACACCGAAAGGAGAAGTAGCGGTCAACCAGGAGCAGCTCGTAGATGAAGCGCTAAAAAAGATCAACTTGTACGCCAAACCCCAGGCTAAACAGCCCAAGTGGTGTGTTATTGAACAAAAATTGACAAACCATGGGACCGAGGAATGCTATTATAACAAGGGATATGTGAGAGAGAGACCTTACACTCCCCAAGCTCCAGTAGCTTCCCCTCAAGTTCCACCGATGCCTAGATATCAAGCAGGCAATTTACCAGGACCTATAGGAGTAGAAAGACCACAACCGGTGTTGGGGCAACAACCACCCCTACTAGGATTATGACCAATTGGTATAAGATACACACCAACATAACTGAATCAGAGGATAAGGCTTTGGTACCTATGCATGCATATTATGAAGATCCAAATGGATATGCAAACGGTGTCTATTATCCACCGGAAGAACCCTCGACACTAGAACCATGGAGCATGATAGGAAACACAGGACCACCAACTGCTGCACAGGCAGCAGGAGAAGGAAGATATAGCTTGGATGAACAAACATTGTTGTTCATAGCCAATGGAGGCATGGGCGGACAGAGACATGCTTACCAACAAAGAGGAGCTCAAGGAGCACCTCAACAACCCAAGGGACCCTGTTACAAGTGTGGTGGAGACCATTGGTTGAGAGACTGTCCTCATGATGAAATCATTAGAGTCAGTGCGTATTGCCCAGAATGTGAAATTACTCATTTGATTCCCGATTGCCCTAAAAACCCGAGCAAAGGAGCAAAAACCACCTTGAACATGTTAGAAATAGTACCGTCTAGTGGAGGATCAGAAAATGAAACAATCATACCTATTCAGGCGGTAACACGAGCCCAAGCTCAGAGAAGGACGAATGAACCCATAGTTGAAGAACCAAAAACCGATGCCCAAAGTTCAGAAACGAAGAATCAGAGAAGCACTTGGAAAGCTAGAAAGACGCGTAGGAAATCCAGGAAAGAACGAGAGCAAACAGCCCTATCCGAGGAGTTGAAACATACAAAGGACAGATTGGAGCGGTTAGAGGATCTAGCTAGCTTAAGCTCACACACCACAGCAACCATAGCACCCAAGGAAATAGCAGAGCCCAAAAGTGCAGGATCAGGAGGATCTGTACTGGCAGACAAGGTAAATGAGCAGTTGAATGCGCTTCTAAAAGATTATGAAGCTCGACTTAAAAAGAACCAAACCCAGGAGCAAAGGTGGATGACTTATCCATATGCAGAAATAGAAAAAAAGAGGTTGGATATGTGTAAAAAGATGATCGAGACGGCTCAATCGTTGATGGAAGACCCGCTGGGTAAACCTGCAAATTGGCATGAGGCACCAGCTCCAACCCCTATCCAACCAACTTTAGAAAAACATGTGGAAACAAAGGAAAGACTCACTAATGCCTATGAATCCAGAGGAGAGCCTATCATAGTGCCAAATACCACCGATGGGACAAGTGACGGGTTCTAGCCCAAAATAATGGCAGAAATGGGTAAGGGCTGTAATGGTCTAGACGATCCGTGGAAGCAAATCCGTGAGGCCAACGAGGCTAATAGGATGAGTAACCACCTGAATAGCACGAGAAAAGAAAAGAATGTGATCTTACCTCCTATTGAAGAATTTGAGGCAAGGTCGCAATTGAACTTTGAGATACATTCACAAGGGGGAGACCAAGGATCAATTAGTTCGGGGCACAACCAGCCAGATTCGTTGAGAACTTTACCCTCTTACCTAGGAGAGTATGAAGCTAAGTCGGAGGTGAGAGCAATCCCATCTCAAAGACTTTCTTCTAACAAGGTGATAAATTCGTAAGGATTGATTGAGTTGTTATCCACCCCGGTGGCATGCACAATCACGTTAGCAGAACTCCTAAGGTTAAGGCCAAACATGTGGACCACAGTAGGAAAATGCCTAGAAAAATTTGGAGTGAAAGACCCCACCTTGAAGCTACAAGAAGGGATCAGAGAGTTGGACAGGCCTCAACTAAACACTAGGCCAGTACCATTGAATAAGGTTGGAGAATATTGCGAGGGAGAAGATGGAAACACCACGCTACCAGTAGAATTCCAAGGAGTAATTTCCAAAGCTATTCTTGACAGTGGAGCGGGAGTTGCTATCGCCACCAAGGAAATCTGAAAAAAATGGGAAAAACCACCTTTGAGGGCTACCAGAATGAAACTGCAATTGGCAGATGGGTTCATGGAGAAGCCTCTAGGACTCTTAGAAAAAGTGATTGTCACTTCGTGCGGAATCGAGTATGATCATACATTTGCAATAGTCGATTTCGACAAAACGAACAATTATGAGATCATCTTGGGACGACCATTCATGCGACAATTGAAGATGGTCCAAGATTGGGGTTATGACCACATATACCTCAGACATGGCGAGACAACAACTAAAATACACCTGAAAGACCATAGTTACAAAGATGTGAACCAAACACCTGTGGAAGAGTTTGATTCGGCTACAGTAGCAGGATCAGAACTACCAGCATGGTTAGGGCAACCAAAAGAGCTATGGATGTGCGGAGCTTCACATTGTGGAAGCTTAAGAAGAGAGGAATGCGTCTTAGAAAGAGCAATTGAGGACAAGGAGTATATTCCGAAAGCTTTCCCTGAAGATGCCTTGGAACCTCTAGAATGGGAACACATACTAGCAACATTGGATGTCTGTACCATTACCGACAGTCTAACAACAAAATTTTGCGATAAGGATGGCTATGATGTGTTACCCTATTACATGGTAAGCGTTATACCAGAAAAAGAGACAGTAGAACCACCAGAAAAAGAAGAGTTTTACAACTCCTCTGAACATTTGGAAGTAAATGATGATGCAGATAATGAGTGTTCAGACACCTCAAGTGAGCGTGGAATGAAATCGAGAATATCAAGTTTTATGATTTTGCTAATCAACACCCTAGACACCAAGAACTCTATAGGAGGAAACGAGCAGGAAACAAAGCTAGAGAGAACCTGATGCCCAGGATAAAGGTAAAACTCACTATTTGATGCTTGCAAAAGCAGAGGATTGTGTAAAAGATCAAATATCAGGAAGATTCTCAAAAAATGGAATAGAAAGAACGCGAGAGGAAATAAAGCAGGTACGAAAAGCTAAAACCGAAACAAAATCACAAAAATCTCAAAAATAAAAAAAAGAAACAACAAAAGACCAAGAGTGGACCAAACTGGAGCGTAAACAGATATACCAAGAACTAAAACGGTCTATGAGAGAGATATGGACTATTGAAGAAGGTAGTGATGGTAAAGGGGATTCAGAAAAGAGGAACATGAACGTACCATCACACTATCGGAAATTTACTATCCAGGACAAAAAAATCATCATGACACCACCAGTCAAGGAAAGAACCAACCAAGAATCTTACGATGGGCCTGAAAATGCAAAAAAGATAGACCTCGCAGAACCAGGTGAAAAGCCTCAGCCGGTCTATATAGCTAACGATTTAGAGCCGGAGGAGGAAGGACAGCTAACACAACTTCTCAAGAAGGATAAATATGTGTTCGCCTGGTCCTATAAAGACCTCAAAGGAGTTGATCCATTGATATGCCAACATACAATTCCTTTGAAATCGGATGCAAAACCTAGCAAACAACGTCCTTATACATGTAATGACACATTTGCTAAATGAATCAAAGAAGAGATTGATAAACTGATGGAAGCTGAATTCATCTATGAGATTGAACATACAGATTGGGTGTCACCCATTGTGGTAGTTCCCAAAAAGAATAGAAAACTGCGAGTGTGTGTAAACCTCAAGAAGGTGAATGCAGCAACCATAAGGGATAATTGTCCCTTGCCAATCACAGAACATGTACTTGAGTGAGTGGCCGGGAAACGGGCTTATTCCTTTCAGGATGGGTTTTCAAGATACAACCAACTGGCAATAGCAAGGGAGGATCAACACAAAACAACGTTTGCCACAGAATGGGGGATTTATGCATATCGAGTTATGCCATTTGGCTTAACTAATGCACCAGCCACTTTCCAAAGGTTAATGACTCACGCATTCAAGGAATACGTAAGAATATTCTTAGAAATTTACATGGATGACCTGTGTGTACACTCTCTTCTACGAGAGGAACATATTAACCATTTGCAAAAGGTCTTTGAAAAGTGCAGGACATATCAAATCTGTTTATGGTTAAGCAAGGCCGAATATTAGGACACATTGTCTCAAGAAATGGCATAACCACAGACCTAGACAAAGTCAAAGTCATTGTAGACCTACCCGGGCCTACTAATGTGAAACAAGTGCAATCCTTCATGGGACACTACGGATATTATCGAAGATTCATATACATGTATGCGGTTATCGCACAACCTCTGTATCGTTTGCTAGTCAATTTCGAGTGGACCGAGGAGTGTGAAACTTCATTCCAAAAGCTGAAGGAAAACCTTATATCAGCACCTGTACTAAAAGCACCAGATTGGGAAAAGATATTCCATGTGCACATTGATGCTTCAGCATATGCCATTGGAAGTATTCTAGCTCAACCTGGAGACGGAACAATGGATTTTCCGGTGTGCTATGCGAGCCGACAGTTAAACAGTGCAGAAAAGAACTACACAACCACCGAGCGAGAAGGGTTAGGAATGATTTATGCTGTAAAGAAATTTCGGCATTATTTGCTTGCAAACAAATTTGTGTTCTTCACAGATCATCAAGCTCTTTTGTACCTAGTAAATAAACCTTGCAATCCAGGGAGAATCGTACGCTAATTTATTATATTTCTAGAATTTGACTTCACAGTGGTGGTCAAAAAGGGTAAAACCCATCTACGAGTGGATCATCTTTCAAGGATACACAACGGGAAAGCTCCTGAAGGAGTCGATGATGAAATAGCAGATGCTTATCTTTTCAACATTGAAATGGTACCCAAATGGTCTCAGGAAATTGTTAGCGTTCTTTCCTTTGGAAGTGGGTTTGATAATACGGAATGCAGATCCAAACATCAAACAATTCGACAAACAAAAAACTTCCAGTTGGTAGCATGATGGCTGTATCATTTTGGATCGGACCTAATCCTACGATTATGTATAAATCCGGAAGAATTCGAGTGCTACCTTGAAGAGGTACATGTCCAGGGTTGTGAATTTCATTGTTCAACAGTGAAGACACACCATAGACTGAAACAGTTAGGGGTTTATTGGCCAACTATGGATGCGGACACACATTCTAATGTTACCAATTGTACTATATGTAGTGCCAAACGACCAGTGGATCACGCAACTTTGTTTCAGGTAAACATAGCACCTGCATGGAGTCAATATATTATTGACTTCTTAACCACCAGGACGTTCCCTGAGAACATCACAAGAGCACGGAAAAAAGCTATAGAGCTGGAAGCTTGTGACTTTCAGTTAATTGGGAACCAACTCTATAGGCGAGGTAAGGACAATCAACTTAGAATCTGTGAAAGTGAAAGCGAGTACCTGCTGATTCTAGAACATGCACATAGCGGAATAAGTGGAGGCCATTTTTCGGGCGATAAGACGGCAAAAATTGTCTTAACCGCAGGAATTTGGTGGCCTACATTGCACATGGATGCTGAAGAGTTTGTAAAGCGTTGTGACGCATGTCAACGCACCAAGGTGCCAATAAAAAGAGATGAGATGCCATTACGGCCAATAATGGGAGCAAGAACATTTGCAAAATGGGGCATTGATTTTGTGGGACCTATATCACCCCCTGCATATCGCACCCATACCCAATATATCATTGTGGCCTTAGACTATCTCACAAAATGGGTCGAAGCCAAAGCAACACAAAAAGATGATGCACGCACCACGGCACAATTTTTGTATGAGAATGTTTTTGTATGTTACGGGTTACCAATAGAAATTGTCAGTGACCGTGGAACACATTTTCTCAATGAAGTCATTGAATATCTGCAAGAGGAATTTGATGCATGGTTTTTAGGACCCCTTCTGAAGATGCAATAAAGGCACAGTCTATTGTTGGGGAGATGAAGATACTCTAGTCCAAGGGATCTCGAAAGAGAAGAAAAATCTACTTCACAAGCACCAAAGAGTAAAAAGTGCCATGGACAGAAGATACGTGGGAACGAGCTCTTATGCATGCCTACAACCTATATCTTACAGAATAGCCCATTCTAGGTGTGAATTTCTAGTGAAATTTACACGAGGATGTTCGTGTGGACTCACAGCACAGCATACTCCGTTTTCACTTTTTTACCGACAGTAAATATTTTTTACCACAGTAAATATTTTTTACCTACAGTAAATATTTTTCACCGACATGGTAAATACAAATCACTTTTTACCTACAGTAACTTTTTTTACCCATGGTAAATATTTTTTACTGAACCATAAGTATTTGGTAGGTAACA
Source organism: Adiantum capillus-veneris (assembly GCF_014529385.1). Taxonomy (NCBI): domain Eukaryota; kingdom Viridiplantae; phylum Streptophyta; class Polypodiopsida; order Polypodiales; family Pteridaceae; genus Adiantum; species Adiantum capillus-veneris. The sequence continues at coordinate 72,431,795 of NC_140935.1, read as the reverse complement.
GTTCACTGTTACTAGAAGCAGTGATTGGGCATCAACAATGCAGTTACAGGAGGAGAAAAAGGGAAAATCTTATGGTAAAGGTGAGTCAACACGGATAAAGACTTTTGAGTTGAAAAGAGACATGCTGATTTTTTCAAAGAACACATGTCAAAAGAAGCCATGGTTGAGGATTTTTTGAGAATTTGATATTCAGGAGGACCTAGCAGGTCTCCCCCTGACATGTGCAGAACCTCCAGTTTCAACAGCCACCTTACCTGCTCTTAAATGCTGGTCAAGGCCTTATCCCCATGTGTCACAATCAGAAAAATCAGCATTTACCCTCCCCTCTCACATCACTCTAGAGAATATCTTGATGGTGACATATCAGGTGACCTCAATCTGTTGACCACCCTAAGCAAAAAGTAACCCCAATCAGCGGATTTAAGCATGTTTATCCCTAATCCTAAACCCTCTCAGAAACCTATATAAGGAGGCCTTCTCTCACTCAAAACCAACACTTCACCCACTTCACCAAGCAATGAAGCTATGGCGACATTGCTCACAACGAGGAGCTATGGATGGAGCTCTACTCTCTCTCCCTCTCTCTCTCTCTCTCTCTCCCTCTAGTATGCTACATTACTAGCCCTAAAACCTAAATAAAGAGTCTTCTCTCATGCTCCATGGCCACCATCCTCGCCATCATTCTCTAAGGTATTGATGTGTTGCTAGTAGGATCATACCTACTTGCTGGGTTGATTGTTTTTGACAAGGGATTATGCCATCCTTGGCTTGCTTCTCTATATCCTTGTTATGTATGATCAGATGCCGTTGTATTGTTAAGCTGATGTCTTGTGTATATATATGCTACATAAGGTCCCTAAGCTTCGTTTCTATGTGTTTTGCCATATGTTTTGATGCCATCATAATGCCAGAAGTCTCACTTGCCTATGTGCACTATGTGTGAGGTCCCTAAACCTCTTAATTTAGGGTGGTGCCCCCTTTGTTTTGTTCTTTGCTTGTTTGCATGAGGCGTGGTTTGTGGAGTGTGCACGAGTACAGAGGCCACCCGATTGCACTGCTCTTTTTCCTGCTATCATTTTGGTGCCCCTACTGAGGAGGGCTACACAGACATTCAGTCCACAAGCAATGAAGATGTGCAATCTACAACATGGACGAATGGCGTGAGGAGTTTGCAAATTGGAGAACAGAAGAGGAGGAGGCTTTAGAGGCCTGAAAAGCTTTCATCGCGGTCTTGTTACCAGGTTGCAGTGTCATTGAAATTCAAGAAGTAAGTTCTTCTACATGCCTTGTTCGTGATCGTCACCAACGAAGGAGAGTGAGAAGAAGAGCTTGATATACCTCTCCTCTCAACCTATGAGTGCTCCAGAAACCTCCAACGCACACGAGCTTGAAATATTCTACATCAACATACACGAAGGTACTGTGACACACATTAAGGGAAGAGAAAGCATCACCAGACCTCTCTTTCCTGAGGAGCCGACTAAGAGGAGGAAGATCACCTCTACACCTAAGTGGCCCAAGGCCGCAGCGCGTGCTCAAGCGTAAGGTAACATTTGGCTTAATCTCATTAATAAGGGATTACATGACCACTACAGGCAAGAAAAAGGCTAGTGAGCAACCAACTTCAACCTCCAACTTGCAACCACGACTCTCACCCCTAAATCCTCCTGAAGCAAAGAGGCGAAGGATTGCCTACAAGATTGCCGCCCGTTTGCGAGTGCTCCCAGTGCACTTTGTGAATCCAGACACCACCAATCCCAAGCCAACCTCCTGTCCGCGTGAAGATCACTTTGGATATTGTCCAAAGTGCTTTGGAGACCGGGTGAAAAGCCTCCCTGCCCTACCTTTGCTGCTAATTTTCAAGAAGTTATCTCAATCTAAGGAAACTATCTTAGTTGATAATGTGCTGCACATTAATGGTGTCACTTTCATTCGTCATGCTGATTATGGTAATAGCATCCAATTGTTGCTTGCTAAAAGGCTCAGCATTGTACAAAGTGTTGCCATCACGCCTTATGCCTTCACAGATGCATCAGAAAGAGTCGAAGTGATCCGAAGTGCTGACCTTCTGTGGCTGATCAGGCTCATTGGTCCCAAGGTGGTGCAACTAAGCTAGGCTCTTGTGTGTAAGTATGGATGCCAATAATGAGAATGATGATCCCCGCATGTTTCCTTTCCATTTTGTGCGTCATATCCGTGTGAATATTTGTATTGATAGAAAAATCTTTTATCAGCAAAGAATAGCCCTGTTGTTTGGAGCCGAGAGACTTGGGGAAATCTTGCGCTCTCCTCATCCTGTCATTCTACCCTTACTAGACTATTACCATTCCTTTGATGCGTCGATCTTCATCCTATTTTGAGCTAAGTTGTGCTAAAGCTCCAAATTGTAATTACCATACTCTATTTTAAAATAAATTGGAGCTGTTTGTGTAATTGTTTACTCTCTCACTTATGGCCTTCCCTAATTTTTATGGTAAGCCTGGGGAGTTGCTCCAGACTTTTTGGATAATTTGGAAATGGCCTTTCTGGTATCGGGAAGGGATGACGAAGCTACTAAGTTAAGGGCCTTTCCTTTGGTCTTGAGGGAAGGTGCAAAATTATGGTATCAAACTTTGGCACCTGAAGAAAGAAGAGACTGGGAGTCCTAAAAAATGGCCTTCATCGAAGAATTTCGCCGCCATGAGCCTCCAGAGGAGATATGGAGACAGCTCTTAGAGCTACGCCAAACATCACCCAATGACTATAGAAGCTATGAAGGAAAGTTTTCCAACCTGTGGGAGAAATGGTGTGCATCACTAGGTGAAGGAGAAAGGGCGCCAGAATGCCTAAAGAAGGACTGTTTCCTAGCAGGGCTTTACCCCATCCTTCGAGAAAAGGTAAAAGGTAAATTCCCAGATACCTTTGATAAAGCTATGACTTATGCAAGGGATAAGGATAGGAAGTTAAAATTCCAAGCTCAACTACAAGGGGGAATGGAGCCTCCACCGCTAGCTCAACCTACGGTAAGGGTAGTAGCAGGGACAGGAGCAACAGACCAAGAGTCCTCTCAACAAGAATTACTTCAACAAATCACCAATCAACTAGAGAGCCTGTCCATCAATCTGGTTCAAGGTGTAAGGGCTCCCCAGCCAGGAAATGAACGAAATAGACAAGAAGGACAAAGGAAAGCACGTGAGTACATTTGCTACAACTGTGGAGAGGTAGGTCACGGCATGTATTATTGCCCCCATCCACGACGCTATCAAGAAAATGGTAATCAAAGACGGCCTCCTCGCCAGCAAGTCACTCCTCCTCGAGCTAGGCCACTAAATGGACAAAATGCACACGTGGCTCCACCTATCCAAATATTGAGACCCCCTCCTCCACCACCACAAGCACCAGCAGAGATCCCTCCACTACCATCGGGAGGGGAGGACAGGGCTGTCTCTGTCATAAGTCTTGACAATGGTAAGGATAAAGGAAAAGAAAAAATTGGAGGAAGCTGTTGCCATGCCAATAAAGAGAGTTAGGAGACAAAGAACCGATGAAATGGAAGCTTCAGAGCCGGATAAAGGGAATGAGGGTTCCTCCCAAGTGATAGGAGACAAGAAAAGGAAGATTAGGTCAAGGAGGCACATAGGAGTAGAAGACTTTCCACTTGGGGTAGGATCCATACCTTATGACCTGGTAGCAGATGTGAGTAAGCAAGGACCAAAGATTTCATGGCAGCAACTCCTCCACCTTTCCCCAAAGATGCGTAGAACTTGGTCTAAGATGGTCAGCACCAGGAGGGCTAAGGCAAAGTCAGTTGGGTCTATTAGTGCAAGAGGCATGAAGGATATCGTGCCAGTCATTGATGCAGAGATTAAGAGTCAGCGAGTCTCCAATGTGTACGTAGATGGTGGAGCCGAGATTTGTGTTATGACAGAGAAATTAATGCACAGGTTGGGTTTGGAAGTAAATGAGCAAACTTCCTTACAAGCTAAGATGGCAAATAATGTAAGGGTGGCTTGTGTGGGAAAGGTTAATGGAGTGAAGGTTTCAGCTTTTGGTGTTGCAATCTCAATTGATGCTTATGTGATCCCAACTAAGGGGGAGGGCTATCCGCTAATCCTTGGAAGACCTTGGCTTATGGCTATGAAAGCTAGGCAAGATTGGGAGACAGGTTCCCTTGAGTTGCGACCAAATCATAAGGTAGGTGGCAAGCAACAAAAAATTGTGTATGACATGAAGCAGGGTAGACAACAAGACCTAGAGATGGAGACTTCTATGGATGAATGGAGCACAAGCAGCTGCTCTTCATCTGAGGATGAGTCATCTGAGGAGGATGCTAGCTCTTTGGAAGTCATGGGTATAATACTGCGAAACCCAGAAGGAGAAGGTGGCCAAGACTCTCTAAACAAGGAAGAAGCCACTGGCTTAGAGGAGATGCTAGCTAAGGACCTACTAGAAGAAGAGAGAGAACCCTATTTGCAGGTACTAAAGAAGCATGCTAGCCTCTTTATAACTGATTACGAGCACATTAAAGGAGTGACGGTAACCCAACACCGTATCCAATTAAAGGAAGGTGCCAAACCAGTGGTGCAAAGGCTAAGGAGATTAGGGCTAGTGCAACAAGATGCACTCTTAAAAGAAGTAAAAAGATTACTCAAGGCAGGATTTATCTACCCAGTGGAAGATTCTGAGTGGGTGTCTCCAGTTGTGGTAGCACCAAAGAAAAATGGGAAGTGGAGGGTATGTGTGGATTACAAGCCTCTAAACGCAGCCACAAAAAGGGACCATTTTCCTTTGCCTTTTCAAGATGAAATACTAAATGAAGTGGCTGGTCATGAAAGGTACACAGTGTGTGATGGGTACTCAGGCTACTTCCAAATCAGAATTGCAGATGAAGACCAAAGAAAGACTACCTTCATAACACCTTGGGGGTGTTTTGCTTATAGAGTTATGCCTTTTGGTTTAACTAATGCCCCAGCTACTTTCCAGAGGTTTATGAACTTGGTGTTTCAACCTTACTTTGGTAAGTCCATACGAGTCTTCATTGATGATTTTTGCATTTACAGCTCTAGGGAAGTACATCTGTCCAAGGTTGATGAAGGTTTCACCCGTCTGGCCCAATTGGGTGGGCAATTGAATAAAGACAAGTGCCACATAGGTGAGAGCAAGGTCACTCTACTAGGCCATGTTGTGTCTCAAGATGGTATTGAGGCTGACCCTGAAAAGGTAAAGACATTGTTAGCTTTACCTACTCCTTCAAACGTGAAGCAACTAGTCTCCTTCATTCAAAAGGTTCGCTACATGGGACGATTCATACATCTCCTTTCTCAGGCAATCTATCCTTTGCAGCAGCTCACTAAACACACTACATTGACATGGAGTGAGGAGGGTGAAAGGTGCTTTCAAGAAGTTAAAACCATTTTGAGCTCATTGCCTGTCGTCCTAAAACCCACATGGGGTGAATTATTCTATGTAAATCCTAGTGTAGGTCCAGAAGCTCTAGGAGCTGTCTTGATGCAAAAAGACCCAAAGACATCTCTCATGAGACCAGTCTACTTCTCTAGTAGAGTGATGACAGCTGCTGAAAAGGGTTTCAGCGCAAATGAGCAATTGGTGCTAGCTCTTAAGTTTGCAGTGGAGAAGTTTCGGGCTTACTTACTTCCGAGACAATTTGTGGTGATCACAACTGAGGAGGTTTTTCCATATGCCCTACAACACATGGAATTGTCTCAAAGAATAGCAAAGTGGGTGGTGCAGCTTCAAGAGTTTGACTACACACTACAAGTAGAGGATTCCATCCGTGCTTGTTTGGCAGATGTCCTCACACAAAGGTGTTATGAGAAGGCCAAGAAAGAGGCACCTAGTAAGGTACCGCCTATCCCGGAGCCTGAAGTTCTACTGGGAGCACACAGTTTGTATTTCGATGGGGCTTACAAGAGGACCAAAGACAAGGCATCAGCAGGCATAGTAATATTAGGTCCAGAGAAGGAGAAGATCTTTGCAAAAGGGTTTCATCTAAAAGAGGTTCATTCTAACAATGAGGCAGAGTACCATGCCCTTGTTTTAGGGTTGCAATGTTGTCTTTCTCAGGGCATCACAAAGCTAAATGTTTTTGGTGACTCCATGTTGATTGTTAAGAAACTGGTTGGTGTATGGGCCTGTAAAAATGACAAATTGTCTGTTAAAATGAGGGAAGCAAAGGCCTTGTTGAAGGGTTTTAAAGAAGTTCGAGTGCACTTTGTACCTAGAGATCAAAATCGAGAAGCAGATGCCTTAGCAGGTGAAGAACTACAAACTCTCATAGTAGGTGCTATCCTTGTGAAAAGTCCTTTATACCAGGGAAAGGAGGAGCTGCATGATTTACTTTACTTTCTTGAGCATTGTGAAGCACCCTCTGGTATGAGTAAAAGTGAACGTAGGTGGTTGGCAAAAAAGGCTACCAGCTATAGCTTAGTGAATGAGGACTTGTATTGTAGAGGGAAAGATGCTGTCTTAAGGAGAGTTCCTGCATCCCAAGAGATAAAGGATATTTTGTTTAGTTGTCATGAAGGTGTGTGTGGTGGCCACTTTGCACAAGAGATTACTAGTAGAAAGATTTTACAAGCAAGGTTCACGCGGCCAAGCCTCCATCGAGATGTACAACATTGGTGCCACACATGTGAGGTTTGCCAAAAAGCTGGACCAAGGCGTCTTACCCATGAAAATCAGCATCCAATCAAAACCTATGGACCATTTGAAAAATGGGGGATAGATGCAATAGGGCCACTACCTTGCACTCAATCAGGGAAGGAATACATCATTATGGGGGTGGAGTACATGACCAGATGGGCAGAAGCTCGTCCCACAAAGCGCATCACAGCCAAGGACGTGAGTGATTTCATTTTTGAATGCCTTTGTTGCCGTTTTGGCACACCTTTGGAGATTCTCTCGGATAGGGGACCGGGATTTCGAGCTGATTTAGTCGGGCAATTGATGAGCAAGTTAAAAATCAAGCGCATGCACTCTACACCATACTACCCTCAATGCAATGGTCTTGTGGAAAAGGTAAATGGTCTTATATGTAAAATCATCACTAAGCAAGTGCATTTACATCCTAAGGCATGGGACAAACACCTAGATGCAGCACTTTGGGCCTACAGAAAATCCTTTAAAACATCCTTGGGGTATACACCTTTTCACTTGGTTTACTGGCAAGAGGCACTATTGCCTATAGAAGTGGAGCTAGCGAGCCTCCGAGTTCTAAAAGCACATCAAGAGGATAGTCAAGAGAAGCAGGTGGAAGGAAGAATCATCGATTTGGAGAGGTTAGGGCTAAATCGAGAGTCAACAGTGAAGTACTATGCAGCCCAGGCAGAGAAGAAACGAAAGAAGTTCAATCGCAACCTTGTCAAGAAAGGTATCAAGGAAGGTTCTTTAGTGCTCAGATACGACAATCGCTTTGATCGCAAGAAGGATGGTAAGTTATTGCTTAAGTGGGAAGGCCCTTTTGTAGTGATACAGAGGTTCTCAAATGGTAGTTACCAACTAGGTGACCTAGATGGTAAGGTACATCAGACCCCGGTAAATGGTTGGCGATTGAAGGCCTACCAATGTCGTCTTTCACAACCATATGCTGGTGAAATCAATGCTAAGGATGGTTCAGAGGAGAGCTCATCATATTCGAGCTCCAACTAAGGTAACAATCATGTACATAGTCGTTTCAAAAAAAAAAAAAAAAAAAAAGAGAAGACAAAAGAAAAAAAAAAAAGGAAAAAAAGAGAAGAAAAAAAGAGAATGCTACTAGTGAAAGCGGATATTGACAATGGATGGGGTATGGCTTTCAAGGGTCTAGGAGACCAGTTGTTAGTCATGGATGGATACAATTATTCATCAGAAAGGACTAAACAGGGTGCATCAGCCAAGAAAGCAGTAACATGGAAAATTCAATTGGTACCAGGTGGGTAAGTATTCAAGAGAACCCTATTGTAGCACAACCTATAGCTAGAGGCATCAAATACCTCTAGCTTAAGGGGGAGGGCTATATGATGCATGGTTTTTAGGACCCCTTCTGAAGATGCAATAAAGGCACAATCAGTTGTTGGGGAGATGAAGATACTCTAGTCCAAGGGATCTCGAAAGAGAAGAAAAATCTACTTCACAAGCACCAAAGAGTAAAAAGTGCCATGGACAGAAGATGCGTGGGAACGAGCTCTTATGCATGCCTACAACCTATATCTTACAGAATAGCCCATTCTAGGTGTGAATTTCTAGTGAAATTTACACGAGGATGTTCGTGTGGACTCACAGCACAGCATACTCCGTTTTCACTTTTTTACCGACAGTAAATATTTTTTACCACAGTAAATATTTTTTACCTACAGTAAATATTTTTCACCGACATGGTAAATACAAATCACTTTTTACCTACAGTAACTTTTTTTTACCCATGGTAAATATTTTTTACTACACCATAAGTATTTGGTAGGTAACAGTTCACTGTTACTAGAAGCAGTGATTGGGCATCAACAATGCAGTTACAGGAGGAGAAAAAGGAAAAATCTTATGGTAAAGGTGAGTCAACACGGATAAAGACTTTTGAGTTGAAAAGAGACATGCTGATTTTTTCAAAGAACACATGTCAAAAGAAGCCATGGTTGAGGATTTTTTGAGAATTTGATATTCAGGAGGACCCAGCAGGTCCCCCCCTGACATGTGCAGAACCTCCAGTTTCAACAGCCACCTTACCTGCTCTTAAATGCTGGTCAAGGCCTTATCCCCATGTGTCACAATCAGAAAAATCAGCATTTACCCTCCCCTCTCACATCACTCTAGAGAATATCTTGATGGTGACATATTAGGTGACCTCAATCTGTTGACCACCCTAAGCAAAAAGTAACCCCAATCAGCGGATTTAAGCATGTTTATCCCTAATCCTAAACCCTCTCAGAAACCTATATAAGGAGGCCTTCTCTCACTCAAAACCAACACTTCACCCACTTCACCAAGCAATGAAGCTATGGCGACATTGCTCACAACGAGGAGCTATGGATGGAGCTCTACTCTCTCTCCCTCTCTCTCTCTCTCTCCCTCTAGTATGCTACATTACTAGCCCTAAAACCTAAATAAGGAGTCTTCTCTCATGCTCCATGGCCACCATCCTCGCCATCATTCTCTAAGGTATTGATGTGTTGCTAGTAGGATCATACCTACTTGCTGGGTTGATTGTTTTTGACAAGGGATTATGCCATCCTTGGCTTGCTTCTCTATATCCTTGTTATGTATGATCAGATGCCGTTGTATTGTTAAGCTGATGTCTTGTGTATATATATGCTACATAAGGTCCCTAAGCTTCGTTTCTATGTGTTTTGCCATATGTTTTGATTCCATCATAATGCCAGAAGTCTCACTTGCCTATGTGCACTATGTGTGAGGTCCCTAAACCTCTTAATTTAGGGTGGTGCCCCCTTTGTTTTGTTCTTTGTGGAGTGTGCACGAGTACAGAGGCCACCCGATTGCACTGCCCTTTTTCCCGCTATCAGAGTTCATGGTCATACATAGGAAATCCGCACCATACCATCCACAGGCCAATGGGCAAGCTGAGGCCACTAATAAAACACTATGCACGGTTCTCACTAAAATAGTGTCAGAATCAAGAACAGATTGGGATCAACAGCTACACTCAACACTATGGGCATACAGGGTAGCTTACAAAACATCAATCGGAACAACACCATACAACATGGTGTTTGGCCTAAATGCTATACTACCCATAGAGTTTTTAATTCCAACTCTACGAGTAGCAAAAATCTTAGAATGGACAGGGCATGAGCTCTCTTCAAGAATTGATGATCTTGAAAAGCTAGATGAACTCCGCTTACGAGCTATCGCTTCAATCTATGCTAAAAAGAGAAGACAAAAGGAATTTTTTGACAAACATGTGCGTACCAAAGAGTTCAAAACATGTGATTATGTACTTGTTTATACCTTGAAACAACATGCCAAGAAACTTAAAAAGCAAGGGATGGGACCATTTGTGATTAGTGATCTATCACAAAGTGGAGCTGTCAAGCTTGCTACATTAGTAGGTGAAGAAATGCCAAACTGGATTAGTGGATGTCGACTGAGGAGGTATCATCTACCACTCACACAGGAGATGCTCCAACAAATTCATCAAGGAAAACAAAGAATGAAGGAAAAACAGAGAGTACGGGAGGAAGCTCAAGCCGAAGCACAAGAACGCATTGCAAAAAGACGGCTTCTGCGACAACAACAACAAAGTGGACCACCATTGCGAATCAATGCCATTCGACTGACGAAGTTGGAGGAAGAAACAGTGGAGCCAATAATTGCGGTCAAAGTGGGCAACAATCAAGTTGAATCAACAGCCTTGCTTGATTCGGGTGCTCAAGAAAATTTGATCTCTTACGGATTATACCAACAGCTCAAAGTCACAGGTCAACTTCATCGTAATCCTCAAGTGCTGGAAAGTAGCACATCACACCCGTTGAAAACATTGGGATGGACTATATTGCATGTATAGATACATCAATATATTTACCCACACAAATTCTATGTGGTGACAGATGAAAGCACACAACACCCAATGATGCTGGGGGCACCTTGGCAAAAAGAGTACAATGTGCAGATAGATTGGAAAGCATAGGCAGTCAAAATTCAGCATGAACATGAACAACAGGTGATAGCTTTTGCTCAACAATACCAGCATGATTAACTGCAAGCCATGCAATCACTGGAAACAAAGCCAACAACACAAATGCCATTAAAGAACAACATGATACCTGAGACCAACAATCAGGGAAAAGCCAAACATGCTAATTACAGACATATGGAGTCACCAGCAGCAATGCAAAGATCTAGGTTACCAACACAAGGAAAACAAGTATGGATGGGTAAGGATAGAAATTCCATGGCAGAAAAACAACAATGCAACAACAAAAATCCAACAAAGCAGATGGTTCAACCACAAACCAAGGGCACAAGACAGATATGGATCCCAAAGAAAATGCTTAGCCATAACCCAAATGTCACTCACATCTGGGTACCAAAGCAAAAGCAAAAGGAACTCCCTTCAGTACAAGCAACAAAGGAAGGCAGACAACTGCATTTCAAAAAGGAAAACCAACTTATGTGGATGCCAATAAACAACAAACCAGCGGCGGCCAACAAGAAAGTGACAAACCATTTACAAAAACTGGCAGCAACAAAATACCAATGGAAAGCAAAGGCAATACGGCCCATAACCATTACGGCCCAGCAACTTCTGTCCTTAGAAACAACTAAGACTCTATCAAGGCAATTGCCGTTTGCAAAAAAGACAATTAAACAGAGAGCGGTAGAGTTATAGCTGGTACTTGCAAAGAAAGAAGGAAACCTCGACGACGAATGCCAATAAGCATCTTGTTTATTCCCTTCTCTTGCACAACATTAATTTTTCCATGCATTGACCGAGTATGCATAAAGTAGGGCCACATTAATCGGCCAGGCATTAGCACAAATTTTTTAACCTTTGCACGGCACATACTTCGAGGCGATACCTCTTTGTCCGGGAGGACTCCGGCTAGGAGGGGGGGAGGTATTCTAGAGGCACTCTCAAAATGCGGAACCAATAACAGAAACAACAAAAAAAGGGCATGATTTTCGACCATTTTAAGGGTTGTTGTTGATTGCGAAATTTTCTAGAGTAACCCAAGTATATATGCCCTTATACAGCATGAAGCTACAGGTATATGGGGCCAAACGCCAAATCAAGCCCCTAGGTGTGTGTATATAAGTAGAAATAGCTATTTTTCAGGCAAAATATTGGTAAAACGGAGAAATCCGGCCATAAGAATTGCATGTGAGTGTATATAATGTGTTGCAATGATGTTTGTGATTTATTATGATTTTTGGAGATTTTCTGGGTTTGATTTGCCATTTTCCTTTTAATTTTGCTAATTTTTGGCAGAAAAACTTCAAAAATACAAAAAGCAGGTGAAAAACAGTCGTAATGAAGAACAAAAAATATGGGGATGATCAGTGACTATAGGACAACCTATGGTACACTGGGGGTGCAATTATGAGACTGGAGTGGAAAGCGTGTTTTGGCCAGATTTTTACCGAAATGCCAAATTTCCGGTAAACAGAGCAAATGGAGTCCAAATCAAGAAATTTTTGAGCCTAAACCGCATCTCGCAAGAAGATAGGAGCACATGTCAAATTTCATGAAAAGTGGTTCGGGGACCTTCATTATAAGAAATTTTCACCCTATTTTTAGCTCATTCTCACTATTGACTTTGTGGAGAGAGCTTCTGCCACCTAAAGCGGATCGACCTTCCAGCAGCTTCTACGACGTGCACGACTACCCGACGAGCTCCAGACATGAGAGGTAGGCTCACCACCTTGAGCTTTTCGCGCATGTTTGTCATTATGTCACGAAAACTAGCGTAGGGGTCACACACAAAGCGGCCGATAGAGACCTACAAGTAGAGACGGCGGCCTAACGGCTAACCGGAAAGCAGCAAGACTTCATCGGCAGCTTACCCTAATCTAGGAGACCAGTCCTGGATAGCCAAAGGCAGTAGGAAACCATCGGGAAAAACCCTAATTCCCAGAAACCCGCAAGAGGCCACCAAATGGGAAATTGGCGAAACGGCGACCAAATGCTACCAAAATTACTGGGTAGGATCATCTCGACATGCTCGAAAAGCCTATATGACCCGCATGACCAAAAAGTGACCCGAAGCGGCACTAAACTTTAGAAACGACATCAGACACACAAAGTGTCAAATTGCACTTGCGGCCAAAACGCAAGTCCGTTTGCCACCAAACTTCACGAGCGGCTTTCCTAGACCATCAACAACCAAGTCCTATGGTGGTAGACCACCACAAATCTTCAAAGGTATGTAAACGCAACCATGGGTGCTTCTAGAGCGACAAATTGCCAAATGGAGCTCCGGTGAAGCCAAAGTCGACAAAAACCATATGGCAAGGATCCCCAAGGGATCAGGAAGCTATGGAGACCAACATCAAGAAATTTCATCGCCAAAAAGCACTCCAAAAGTCAAAGAACAGCTCGGAGGCTCTAAAGTCCACACAGGGAGTTATTCTCTATCCATTTGACTTTTTTTGTTGAAATTAGGCTCAAAAGGGACTTAGGGGGGCCAAGGGCAAGCACTGGGATCACCAGCACTTAAAAAATCACCAGGAGACATCCTACACATAGGATGTCTCAAGGGAACTTTGTGGCACAAACTCCAACATTTCTCATCCTGCACATGTTCTGAATGACATTTACAAGCTATCCACCAAGTTTCATCACATTTGGAACAAATTTGACCTCATATGCATGAAAAAACGCAAAGTTAGGGCATTGAGGCAATAATGGGCCATAGACCTACCAAATCTTGTCCAAGTCCCATGAAACTTGCACAGCATATTCACCAACATATCAACAAACAATCTGTGTGGTCAGGGAGAAAAAATGATGAAATAGACATACTACGCGTAGGATGTCTATTTGACCTTTTAGACATACAAGGGATGATTTATCATTCCAGATCCAATCACCTCATCATCAGGAGCCCATATATCAAGTTTGAAGCCATTCTAATCACTTTTGACCCCCACCACCTTCAAAATACACTTTTTGAGCCCAAAAACACCACACAGAGCCTTACAAGCATCAAATCTTGTCCAAATTCAAATCCAAGAACATGGCCATGTTCTATAGGCCAAGGACAACCCACAGAACAAGTTTCATGTCATTTTGATGAAAAAAGACATCCTATGTGTAGGATGTCTCCAGCATAAATTTAGCCTTCTGTGCAAAGAATGACATCATGGGAGCCAATACCATGGTGCAATAAGCCCATATACCAATTTTCAACCCATTTGGACATCAATTGCTACCTATGATGGACATTCTACCCAAATTGTGACCTAAAGCCTGAATCAGCCCAAAAATCCACTTTTTGATATTCAAATTCAAATCCAAGCATATATCCATGTTCCATGAGCCTTACACTATCTGAATGTCAAGTATGAATCAATTCTGATGAAAAAGACATCCTACACGTAGGATGTCTAGATGGAAATTTTAGGCCAGATCTGCACTGTGAGCACATGCACAGCTTCACAAGTTCCTTTTAAGCTTTATTTTCAATTTTCAAGTCATTCGGATAAGTAAAACTCAGTTTCGCAGCTAATATGGAAAAAACGCTAACTTCGGACTACTGAGTGCAACAGGATCTATGGCAGCCTCGAAGTCACCGACAAAGAAGAAAAGAATGACCATCAAGGATTATCTGGACGAAGTGGAACCCTTTGTCATTCCAGAAGGAACACTGAAGCCCACTAGAGGATCTGTTAGAGTCCAACGACCTAAAGATATACCAGGGAGTGTTCAAAGACACTGAAGGCAATGTTATAGAGCTACCAATGCTGCCGAGAGAACTCAATGAGTTTGTACGAAGCAAGATGTCCGGCTACTTGGAGAAAATTGATCTCCACAACTACTTCGAAGTAATACCGGCAGGGGTGGACATCAAAAGAGTCTGGGAGTTTGTAACAAGCATCAAAGAGGATGGAGTGGCCAAGGTAACAGATTTAAAAGGTAGACCAAAAATAGAGATAATAATCACTGAGCAGGTTGTAGCCCATGCACTAGACCTCTCCAATGAGGGGGACAATGTAACAAAAAGAAGGGATGAAGTCAAGGTGTACAAAGAGAAAAAGGCAAATTACACCTTTGAAGACATTGCCAACCCAAAGGTGGCAATCATGAGCCAGTTATAACGTTTACTTGGGCAATGACAAAAGGCACCCCAAAGATAATCAACTATGCGGCATATGTACATGACAGCTTAGTAAAGATGGGCAACAAAAAGCCAACCTATATAGTGCTAGGAGAACTGATCACCAAGGTGGTTTATGGGGCACTACACGCTAAAGGAGGGTGGCCTGACCCCCCATCTCAGAATGATTGGCTGAGAGTAAAAGAAGACAAGGAAGATGAGCCGCAAAGGGCGCCAAAGGTGGCAACAAGGGCAGAAACTGCTAGAAGAACAAGAGAGCCAAGAAAGAGAAAGAAAAACAAAAGCAGACAGGGATTTAAAGGGCAAAGCTGCATCTTTACCAGCCAGCCCTAAACCCAGCCCACAGCCATCACCACCGCCCTCACCATCTCCTAGCAGCCCCCCGCAAGAAGATAAGGAGGCTGAGGACATACAAGAAGAAAGGCAAGCAGAAGATCAAGAGCAAAGACAAGAACCTGAGCCAAAAGAAGAGGCCAAGCCTGAAACTGAGCAAAAAGGATTAGATGAGGCTTACTATGCATTTCTGGACTTGCTAGCTGCAGGCTATACGAAGGAAGAAGCCGCCACAGTCGCATTCGACTTGGCGAGGACAGCGCCTAAAGAACAGATCAAGGGCATCAGGCTAGTGGAGCTAAAAGAAATTGCTACAGACACGGTAGCCCTGAACCCACCCTCCAATGACTGGGATGTGCTGATGACAAAGCTAGCTGGATTGAGGGCACAATCCATGGCTTCAGAGAAAGAAATGACAACTCTCAAATCCATTGAAGAAAAGATCAAAATGAAAGTACATTCTCTGTATGCACAAAGCCACGAGCAAAAGGAGAGAGAAGCCGACCTACAGGCCAGATCTACAGGCCAGCTTGGCAAGGGCTCTACAAAACTACCAAGCAATGGAAGAAGCAAATCAGGAAGCAGCAAAAAGAATACAAGCAGCTGAAGAAGAGTGTCAACAGCTCAGCAAGTCATTGCGAGATGCCGAGAAAGAAAGAGATAATCTGACACTATAGCTGGCAGAAGAAACGAAAGAAGTAGAGGCCATGAGGAATGCCAAGGAAAGAGCTGAGATAGAACAAGAAGCAAGCCTGGATGAAGTCCTTGAGCTCAAGGACCAACTAAAAGTCAAAGATCAAACCATCCAAAGGCTGTGAGCATCACTTGCTATAGTCAGAGCTACGAGCTCGACTCAAATCATTTCTCAGAGTCAACTCTACGAAGAGAAAATGCAACAACTTCAGACAGAACTGAATCTCGAGAAAAAGCAGAGATTGATGATGGCTGAAGGTTCTATAGTCATGCAAACTAGAATGGAAGAGGGCCAAAAAGCCCTGCAAGAAGAAGTGGAAAGAATGAAGATAAATCTCGAGGAGGTGGAAAGAATAAACGCCGAACTTAATGACCTCCTCGTGAATATGGGCGGACAAGTTGAAGTGGAAAAGAAAACACTCCTCAGGAAAATTGAGGAGTTGAAAGGCCAGCAAGGAGGAGAGGCAGAAAGCTCAGGGCCAGCCGCTAATGAGGGCATCGACCTCAAAAATGTGGCAGATCCTATGGACACACCTATGCAAGAGGAAATCATAGCAGGATCCTCTCAAGAGCCACAGGATCTAACACAAGAAGAGGAGGAAAAATTGCGTAAGGCAATAGAGGAAGAGCTCAGAGAAACCACGAAGGAAGCTTTGGAGTGGGAGGAGAGGGTCTTCAAATCTATGACCATTCAGAAGATCGACGCCAGCAATCTCAGGCGCGAGTGGCTTCAACCCTCTCTCCCATATCCATTGTTGAAATAAGAGGCAGCTACAATAAACAAGCGGATCATAGAAGAGCCAGCTGTACCTCTCTACAATGCAGACACCTCAAAGCCAGAAGGAGTTAATCTTATTGTGGATTCTCAGCCAAAGTGGAGGAAGGCCTGGCTTACAAAGTACCCACAATACCTAATCCACTTGGTAGAGGCACCTAAAGATATCAGAGACAACCTCAACTTCTGTCCTCTACCAAGGATTAGGACGTGGAAGGCACAGGAAATTCTGCAAAGAAGCCAACCCACTTGGCTGAACTACCCAAAGCTGCCGGGATTGAAGGCAAGTGAGAGAATAAGTGTCCAATACATGGTGAAAACCATAATGGGCGCCATAAAGTTGTTCACTGGCTCAGATGACCTTACATGCATTATGATGAGGAAAATCTGCAGAACCATCTTAGCAGTGTTCGAGACCTTCAAGCCAAGCCAGGTGACCGACAACATATTCTTCTTCCAAGATACATACAGATGCGCTTATGATCTGTCAGGTCAGCCTTCCAAGGAGGTGATACATGCGCTGTATCAAAGGATCATGTTTCTACCATCCTATCACCTCCAGGATTTTGAAGAAGCATTCTATACAGGGTTCTTCACCATAAATACGGACATTTTTGGCCCAACAATGCTGAACTTACATGCCAGGTACGAATCACTACTAAAGATGCGAGGAACGATAAGATGAAGCAGCAGATCAAGGCCATGTCGGGGACGACATGAGCAAGGAGGGGGGGAGTGTTAGAAGCTGGACACACCCCACGACAGTAACTACTCGGAGGATTATTATTTTTGTAATTATTTATTCATTGAGAAAAACCAGATTTTTCACCTCGTAATTATTGGGACTTACAGAAGTTTCCAGATTGTATCCCAATTTTGATAGTTAGATTGAGTAGATGGTTGATTTTGGAACTTTAGGGTTTGAGAAATTGTAAGGTATATATACCACTTTTTGACCTTAATGAAAAGACCTTTCGTCATTTAAAAAAAAACAAGTTTGAAGTCTGTGAGTGAGCGTACTATGTACGAGAGAGAGAGTGTGAGCTTCATCTTGACGCTACGTGTGCTCCGGTGGTCGAAATCGAGTGTGGAGAAGTGCAGCGTGTTGCCCCCAACGAGAGCTACGAGCCGATACCTACATTACACGTGTACGGTCCGGCTTTGTGAGCTCCTTCTACGAGCTTCATCAGGTGTTTGGGTGAGCATACGTTGTCCGATTTTGCATTGCAGCATATCCACGCGTTCACATTGAGTAGAACTACACATTAGGCACTTTAGATTTCAAAAACGAAGACCTGCAGATTTCGGCTAGACATCCTACATGTTTC
This sequence comes from Adiantum capillus-veneris, assembly GCF_014529385.1. Lineage (NCBI taxonomy): Eukaryota > Viridiplantae > Streptophyta > Polypodiopsida > Polypodiales > Pteridaceae > Adiantum > Adiantum capillus-veneris. The sequence goes on along the minus strand of NC_140935.1, from coordinate 72,413,901 downwards.
TTCACCAGATGTTTTGGGTCGGGATTTTGGTTCATGGACCTTAGGAGAGCTACCTATTGGTATTAGTAGGGTCTCCTTCAAGTTCTATGGTGTTTCGAGATTGTTTGATGGGTGTTCGGCTCTAGAAAGCGTTGTAGGAAGTTTCCTCTTATGCACTCTTGAAGGCTGTGACTTAGACAATTGGTAGAGACCTCTTTAGGAATTAGTTAGGAGTCGATTGAGTGTAGGTTGACACCTTATGCTTGCTTCCATGCGCCTGCGGGTCAAGCTTCGTCCTTAGCTGACATTACATGTTAGGTGAGTTCTCGCTGTGCTGACGTCCGTCGCGGCGTATCCGTCCAACAACCATGCAAAGTAAACATACAAGAGTATGTATCAAAATGCGTGGTATACCATAAATTGAAATTTGATTGAGGGAAGCAACTAGGATTGTTTCAAACGGCAGGCTTAGCAAGAAAACACAGTCTATGCCTGTCAAAAAGACTATTAAGGCACATCAAACGGCAACCCTCTTTAGATCTCAAATTTTCAAGGATCATGGATTACCAACATCCTAAGTGTCAGACAAAGATCCTAGAATGACCAGTACTTCCTAGAAAGGTCTCTTTGAGAATCTAGCAATTATATTAAATTTCTCTTTTGGCCTATCATCCACAAATGGATGACCAAAGTGAAATAGCTAATCTAATGATTCTTGAATAGCTAATCTACTAAAAGCCTATATCATGGAAGTATCTACCTCTTATAGAGTATGAGTACAATGACATTGTACATACTTCTATGGGGAAAGCATCTTTCGAGGTTAAAAAAGGAAGATCCAAAAGTCCCTCATTACTTAAAGTATATGGGAAGATCTTTGTTGTTGATGAATATAGCCGAGACTCACAAGAATCTTTTCCAAAGATTAAAGATGTTATATCCATTTCAAAGCAAAGGCAAAAAGGGCTGTTGCTAATAAGCACAAAAGAGCCTTAGCCTTTAAGGAAAATGATTGGGTCTTGCTAAAGTTTCTCAAGGCTCAACTAAAGCATACTATAGGCAAGAATCCTACGAGCCACCAAGAGTATTATGCTAAACTAGCAAAAAGATACTATGGTCCTTTCTTTTAAAATTCTTAAGCCAATCAATGAGATGGCTTATTAGTTAAAGTTGCCCAACCATTGGCTCATTCACAATGCTAACCATGTGAGCCTACCCAAGCCTTACAAAGGAGAGCCACCAAAAGAACCAATAGTGGAGGACCTGCTAGAGATCAAAGATCAAGAAGAGGTGTTGCAACCCGAATCGATTCTTCGACACAAAGACAAGGTACTAAGAAACGATAACATTATCCAATGATATCTTGTTAAGTTTAAGAATTATCCTTTTAAAGATGATAGAGGGATGCAAGGAACCTAGATTAAGGATATTATGAACCTTGTCAATGCTTACAATGCTACACTAGAGTAAGCAAATGAAAATGCATTTTAAATGAACAATGTTGTTGTCTTATAAGAATCATTATCTTTCTTTTAGTGTGAACAAAATTTAAGAAGTATGCATGCTTAGGATCCTGTTTGTGATGACGACGTCTCCCAAACACCAAGTAGAACTTGTCACTCTACTTTGGAAGTATGATATGGAATAAAGAGCAGACATGCTTGCGGTAGCTAAGTCTCCCGATTAGTCATTCATTCTGGATGATGTCATAGGGTAAAAAGGGATTCTCTACCCGCTAAGAAACATGGACTAATGACTTGGCTTTATCTTATATACCTCATAGTCGAGGAAAACTATGATTTCAAGAGAGAGGTAATGTCATAAAATATAATATATAACTTTATGAAGATAAAAGGAGAACAAGAGTTAGGATATAGATATGTGCTTCTAGACCTATCGCAATAGGGGACCAAAAGGAGAAATCCTTGCATCTCAATAGGGGTCCAAAAGGAGACGGTCTACCAAAGAGCAATGTGCAATAAGTACTTCTAGATTTACCTCAACAAGGGACCAAGAGGAGAGATGGTTACATCTCAATATGGGTCCAAAAGGAGGTAGTCTATCAAAGAGAAACGTGCATCGAATGGAGCTTAAAAGACCTTAGGGTTAGCTTCATTAAAGACCTCCAAAAGTTAGTGTTAAAAAGTCCTTTGACCTTAGGCAAAAAGCTGAGCTTGAGGTGGGAACCCTACCCAAGCATGAGGTGCTTGTCGGCTTGCTAACTGAAGTGCTTAAAATGTTTGTGGGAACCTTGCCCAAAGCTTGAGGTGATTTTTATGCTTAAAATGGCTAAGTTCTTGAAGTATTCAATTCAAACCAAATGACTTAAGAAGCATAAAAGACACATGTCCAAATGATCCTCCACTAAGTGCTTGAAGTATTCAATTCAAACCAAAGGACTTAAGAAGCATAAAAGACACATGTTCAAATGATCCTCCACATGTGGCTCTCATGATGTGTTTGAATCCTATTGGATAGGTTTTAAAGGGATCCAATGAGAATTTAGATGCATAAAAATAAATAATTAAGTTCTTTCTCTCAAAGAGGAAAAAGAGGACACATGTCCAAATTAAATAATTAAATAATACGAGCGAGAGAGAGAGAGAGAGAGAGAGAGAGAGAGAGAGAGAGAGAGAGAGGTGTGGACCAAGCATGAGAGGGGGTTGTACTCTCCCACACACACACACACACATTCTCTCATTCTGTGGAGTGCAAAGTGCAAGAGCTCCATCTCCTTCTCCAAGCTTGTTGAGAATGGAGAGCCTACACCAACAATCTTGGCTATGGAATGAAAGTCCAACCAAGAGCCATGGTTCAATGCTTAAGCTTGCCATCTTCTTCATCTTCATTACTATGCTATTATGCTATGCTAAGAAAGAAGAGTAATGATAAGTGAGGAACTATTTCTTTCTTCTATGAATGATTCTTCTTACTCTTCCCTACCCTCATTCCCTGCTAGCTCTCTCCACCTTCGAAGGTGTTTGAGGCCTTGGGGGACTGAGGCTTGGGATAGTTAATGCTTTTTGCAAAGTTTATGTTATGCTCGTGATGCATGAAGCTTTCCATTTTCATAGCACCACCAAAGTCACAAGGAACACAAAGATTGTATTGTACCAAGTCTCTCTCTTGATGGGAGAATCTATAATACAAACGCCTTTTGGAGGGGGGACCGGCTCCAAGTAAATAAGGTCCTCAACTATTGTCATGTTCTCTAATACTCTCTCTTTTGCAAAAGTATTATTCATGCAGGGTTAATTAAGTACTATGTTTATGTTGCTACCATCAATTAAGTTTACCCTCTATGTTCTCTAAGTAATATCACAAAAATGCTCACTGTAATAGTCTTAATTCCGGTATTCTCAAAGTTCATAGGGCATTTCCATTACAAAAAACCATGTTTACTTGCAGTTCCAAGACTCTGTCATTCGAGTTGATCTTGTAATATGTCGAGCACATCCTCTAGGAAACATATTTATAATTGATCATATATATGATACCACAGTTCACTCGGCCCCATTGTAGTATTGTTACACGTGTAAAATGGACACTGATGTTGGGGAAGATTCTCCTTATATGGATGTTTTGCCTGGGATGAGTGAGTCTGGCAATGTGGATTGGGTCCACCTAGAAGCAACCATAGACACTTGGGGAAATAGGGGGACGACTTGGGTAACACCTGAGGGGGACAAAATGCCACCATTTGTACCTTTAAATATGATAGGAGCAAAGCACATAGCTTCTGATGACCTACCAAAGGAAGGCTTGACTGACATTGGAACCAGTAGTGTCTCAAAAGACTATAGCCCACACAATTTGGAGTCAGAATCATCAATTGAAATTGACTATGAGGACAAAGAATCTGAGTTAAATCCTGGTGCAAATGTGGGGACAAACCATTCAGGGCCCAGTGGTACCCAAGATGACAATCTATCTGGAAGAGGAGAAGACACGAGTAGCGATTCATCTAGTGATTCTTCACTAGAGATTGGCTATAATAAAAAATTAGACAAGAAGAGTAAGAGATATAAGAGGCAATGATATACAGCAAATGTGTGTGCTAGAATAAATGAGAAGGAATCTACCATAGAATGGATTAATTATATAGGGGCATGTGATGCTCATCAAAAGCTGGTAGATAACTGGGGTGAATACTTCAAAGTGTTATGTGGTGTAGTGCACAGTCCATTGACATTGCATAGCTAGAAGCTACAGAGAAACCAAAGTTGAGCCGTACCATAAGGAGACGAAAAAATTGAGAGTTAGCTTAACAACAAAACGAAGCGGAAGAGAAATCACAGTCCATAGAGCAACAAGACCCCATAGATTTATATCCTGTACCTGGTCATTTCAAATCCTACACCACAGAGGAACTTAAGGTTGTGTATAAAATGGCCTAGAGAACACCTATCAATGGAAGTAATGGAGTCTATGATGATCCAGTGATGGTTAAGGAAAGAGAGTTAGTAGACCCTGGTGAGGAGTCCAAACCTGTTTTCACTGCCCAAGATCTGACTGAGACTGAGGAGTATGTACTTAAAGAACTTCTCAAGGAATTTAGGGATATATTTGCTTGAACATATCATGATATGAAAGGTGTTCCACCGTTCATGGTGCAGCACACAATTTTCATGAATAGCATGGCTAAACCAGTCCAACAACAAACCTACCCTAGAAATCCTAAGTATGAAAAAATTATTCAAGAAGAGATTGAAAAGCTTGTCAAATGCAGATTCATAAACCCTATGAGCACTCAGAATGGGTGTCTCCAATAGTTATTGTGCCAAAAAAGAATAGGAAACTCAGAGTGTGTGTGGATCTTAAGAAGGTCAATTCTGCCACTAGGAGAGACCATTAGCCCTTTCCATATTTGGAACATGTGCTTGAAAGAGTTGTAGGGAAGGAAGCTTATAGCTTTTTAGATGGGTACTCTAGATACAATCAAATCACAATTGCACTAGAGGACCAAGCTAAAACTGCTTTTATAACTGAATTTGGAGTTGGATTTTGGCTTAACCAATGCCCCTGCTACCTTCCAAAGATTAATAAACACTACTTTTAGAGAATATTTGAGGGAGTTTTGTGAAGCTTTCTTAGATGACCTTTGTGTCTATTCCTCTTAGAAAGAACATCTATCATGTTTACAAAAAGTATTTGAAAAGTGCAGGTTGTATCACATCTTCTTAAACCCTTTCAAATGCCAATTTTTGGTTAAACATGGAGTCATTTTAGGGCATATAGTGTCCAAAAATGGGATTTCCATAGATGAGAGAAAAATTAAAGCCATTGCTAATTTTCCACCACATACAAACTATAAAGGAGTTCAAAAGTTCATGGGCCATGTTGGTTATTACCGGCGGTTTATTTTAAACTTTGCCAAGATAGCTTGTCCATTGTACAAACTTCTTACTGAGTTCCACTAGACCATGGATTGTGACCATGCTTATGAGTCGTTGAAAAAGACCTTGACAAGCACTCCCATTCTACGACTGCCTAATTGGAATGTAATTTTCCATGTGCATATTGATGCATTAAACTTTGTTATTGGGTGTGTTCTAGCTCAACCATGATAACATAAATTGGACAACCCCATTAACTTTGCAAGTCGTCAATTAAATGATGCTGAGAGGAACTACACCACTACAGAGCGGGAAGGTTTAGCTATGATTTATGAAATAAAGAAATTGTGCTACTACTTTCTTTCCAATAATTTTGTTTTCTATGTTGATCATCAAGCATTGTTATATCTAGTAAATAAACCTTGCTCCACGGGAAGAATTACACGATGGTTGTTAATTCTTCTTGAGTTTGATTTCATTGTTGTGGTGAGACCCAGTAAAAAACATGTCATGGTGGATCGCATACCCAATGGTAAAGCCTCTACTGGAGTTGATGATGAATTGCCCGATACTTCCCTGTTCTTAGTTGAGATCATGCCTGAATGGAGTGAGAACATTGTGAACTTTTTAGCTAATGGTTTTCCACCAAAAGAGCTTTGTAAGGATATAGCTCAAAAACTGTTAAAAGAATGTGATCTTATTCTCTAATTGCAAGAACTCTCTACAAGCTAGGGAAGGATGATATTCTTAGATGTTGTGCTTGTGAGGATGAGTATTTATACGTACTGTAAGAAGCCCACATGGGTATAGCCGGAGGGCTAGAAAGGTGTTGCAATCAGGCTATTGGTGGCCTACCTTATTCAAAGATGCATCACTTTTTGCCAAAGGGTGTGATGAATGCCAACATTACAAGATCACACAACGAAAGGATAAGATACCCTTACATCCTATCAAGGTGATTCAACCATCTGAAAAATGGCTTTTAGAATTTGTAGGCCCAATTAGTCCGGCAACTTGTAACACTCAATCTCGATATATTATTGTTGCCATTGAATATGTGACAAAGTGGTGGAAGCCAAGGCAACACGCAAGGTTGATGCAAGGTCAACTGGCAAGTTTCTCTTTGAGAACATTATTACAAGATTTGGTTGTCCCTTTGAAATTGTGAGTGACAATGGTACACTCATTTTATAAATGGAGTGATAAAGGAACTCACTACAAACTTCAGGATAGCTCACCATAAGTCTACGCTTTGTTACCCACAAGCAAATGGCCAAGCTGAGAGCACGAACAAGACCTTAATTTCTATCTTCACAAACATTGGAAGCTCATTGCACAAATTGGGATTAGAAGCTGACATGAGCTCTATGGGATTATCGTACTTCTTGCAAAGTGGCTATTAATTGTATACCATTCAACATGGTATATGGCCAAGAAGCAATTATTCCATGGGAGTTTGTAATTCCTAGTCTGCAAGTAGCTTCACAAGAAGGTTGGGACGGTAACCATTTAATTGAGCGTTTATATATCCTTGAAAGGTTGAACGAAGAAAGGCAATTAGCTGTGCAAAATGCACTTGTGGGGAAATCTAGGAGGAAGAAATGGTTTGACCGTCATCTAAAGAACAAATATATTAAGGTTGGGGATAAAACCCTTATGTATGGAATGTGAAACGAGAAGAAAAAGTTGAAATATGCGGAAAAAGGACCATATAGAGTATGCGAAATCACCCCACAAGGTACCATTCATGTGGAAAATCTTGATGGAGTTGAAACCATTGGATTCCTCAATGGGAGTAAATTTAAAAGATACTATGATCCTTTAAGCCAAAAGGAGCTACGTGCCATCCATAAAAAAAAGGTAGACAAAGCACAAGCATAATTGAAGAAGATACAAGCTCAAGCTGAGGCTAAGGAGTGACAACAACATATTAAACGCCAACGAGGGGCCAACCTTGGAGTTACACATGCATTTCACCTTGAAACAGAGGATGATTGGTTGGACTCTGACACACCTCTATGATACCCTATTGAGCTAAATAGCGCCTATGGGAAAGTGCTATATAACACCTTATTGGACAAGGGTGCTAAATATAATCTATTGTCATATGGAGTGTGGTGTCAGTTAAGAAAGCCGTCTCTATCTGAGAGTACTATCCAACTCAAGGGTGTCAACAAGAAAAAAACTACACTTTTTGGAATCTGGCACACTTATGTCAGTTATGACAATGGGGTTGTAGCTCAAGAATTTTTGGTCATGCTTGCTCAAACTATGGAAGGCAATATAAACCTAGGACACATGTGGATGACAGCGATCAAATTGGGGGATTGGGAGTGTCACAACTCAAAAATCAACTCTTAGCCTTGCCACTCAAGCCATAGTCCCTAAGATATTATCTCCTGAGGAAATAAAATCCAGAACATTGCATGTCCAAGAGGTTGAACCATATATCCCTATAGCCCAAATCTCTAGAGCTTCAACTTCTATAGTTAAAACAAAAAATGAGACACACAAGACCCATTGCAATATAACTAGGAAAATATACAAATGGATCCCTTAAGCTTCTTTAGCAACAATTTTTGATGCTAAAAAACGAAAGCCTTGTAAGATACACCCCGCTTACTCCAAGAGATGTAAGAAAATGTTGCGCTGGATTGCTAAACAACTATTGGAAGCCCAAAGCTACTATAGAGGAAATGATCAAATCTGGGTGCCAAACGTAAATTGTGTTCTTACCTGTCACCTGACCATGTGAGGCAAATCCTATAACGATAAAGCCAATTGAAGATCATGGGAAGGGAAAGATCACAGAACACTATACACATGATCTGGAGCTAGTTTAGGTACTCAACCAACAAAGGCTTGTTTTGCTCAACTAAAAAATAGAAAAAAAAATGAAGCTTCTTGCTCTTCATGTAGTTCATATACGGAAATAGAAGCTTCGACACAACCTCCACCTACCATTATACATCTCCATACAAACAAGAAAGTCTTTGCACCTCCTGTTGTAAGTTCACCACCTACAACAACGTTGCAAATAAAATCATGGGAGAGTACCTTACCACCCTTGCAACTAGATGAAATGCCTAGGGTGGTCGTGGTCAAAGTCTTCACCCATAACAACTTGGAACAATTGGTTTCAAAAGGTGACGACATTGTTCCAATAGGTATGATCTACCTAAGGAAGGGGGAGTGTTTGACGACATCCATCATTCACTTGCGCCCCTTTCAACCTTCCTCCCTGACCTCTCAATCTTCCAATCTTAGGGAATGTATATATATAGCCCTATACTCAAGAAAACAAAATTAAAAAATTAAAAGAATAAGAGTCACCAAACAAAAAGCTAGAAACCTACAACTTCTAGTACATGACCCAAAATTATAAAAATGCATTATGCACAAGGACACGACCTTTTGAAATGACCGTTATAATATTTGCACACTAATCATTATCTATCTGTGTGTACAGATATGGCTAGTACGTTAGACTCATCCACTCCTACCTTGGGTGAGAGGTACCCTCTTTACTTTTCACAAGTGTTTCACATAGTCTACCCGACGCTTGCCTATGAATGGGATTTGGTAGATACGCTAGCATGTGAGAGGAATTTTGAGAAAATAGAATGGCTGATATGTCTCTTGACCACGACTGATCCATACTTAGTAGAGGACATCTGTCCAATTGCACAAGCTTACCCTCTTGACCAAGATGACTATAGACGTCTAGTGATGTTCTTAGTGAACATTTGTGCCCATAATGATGAGGAAGAGGTACATGATTACACAGATGGCGCGTATGGTCTCATAGATGATGACTTTGTTTTTCTTGATGATGACCAGGATAGGGGTTTAGACCTAGGGCTACCCGCCCATCTATTCAATATCCTTTTCCCTTGACTCTCTAGGGGGTGCAAATAATTAGGTTAGGGTTCCTTATGTTGTTTGATTGTGTTCAATAAAGGTTGGTGCCTCTTCCCCCTGATGTGCCTCCTAGAGGTATTCCTTGTGTTTTCTAGTGTGTGCAAGAATGCATTGTAGTTGTTGGGATTTTGAGTCTTTGTCTAGTTCACTCTTTGAATCGAGCACAATTATCAACACCAACAGGTGTTTCTTGTCCATTAGCATTGCCTCTTGTCTTCTTTTTAGCATCAATGTTTGTTTTCTTTAAATGTGATTGATAGCACAATATTCAACACATTTTCTTAGATCAAACATTAGATTCTATATAATTTTTTGTCATAATCCCTTGTCTAGGTTTAAGAATCAAGCAGTCTGATTAAGCTAGTTTGACCAAGTTAGGAGTTAGAGATCTTCTCTTAATACCATGGGGAATGCCTCTTAATAACTAATGGTTACTTTAGGTTCTTAATCCGATTTAGACAACATTGTGTGCAATGTACTAGGGCTTTCTAGTGGGCTTAGTCCCTATTGACCTCTAGGTTAAGTATTATAAAGGGAGTTTACTAGTGTGATGAGCCTTGGGAGGGAAACAATGTCATATGATCCCCCAAAGCTCAAAATTGAAATGCAATGACAAACAAAAAAAGTCAAAAGTGCCACAATGTAAAATCTTAAGCTGTAAGAGAAATCCCATCTTGTTTTGGGACTTCACTCACATGTATTGCCTATGGTACTAGAGCCATAGAGGTTCCCAGTGTGGGCGCATTTTATTGAAAAGAAAAAAGCCCAAGGCATACAAAATAATCACACATATCAAAATTGATCAAGGTGAAAAAACTTTGGGGGGTCGAAGAAAAGGGAAAAATCAGGCGATGATTTCATGAGCAATTCCTTTTATCGTAGCTTAACTACAAGGTCTTCTAAGTATAGCTTCTATTTAGCCCTTGAACATAAAATACTTTGCTTTTGCAATTAAACAACTTAATTGATCAGAGAGAATTGAGAAGCTTGCCCTTGACCTCTAGTGCCTCTCGACTGTTAAATTAGCGACCTTAGACTTGTTTATTTTGTGACCTTTACAACTGCTTATTGTTTGATTATATTACAATTTAATGTTTTACTGCTAACAAATTGTTTAATACTATGTTACCACTCAATTTGTGTGTCTACAACTGCATATGATTTTTAATTGTATATGAGAATGCAATTACTATGAAAATTTTGGTTGATTTTACAGTGATTGAAGAAGGCTAAGGACATGTAATTACTATGCCAATTTTTGGTTGATTTTGCAGTGATTGAAAAAGGCTAAGGACATTCAACCTTAAATGCTTTTCCACCTTGACGAACGAGCTCCATATCAATAGCTTCTGAGGACGGAATCTACATCAGGAAGGGGGGCATGTTTGTAGAGTGTGCAGGTGATGGAGAAGGTAGGAAAGAAGACTATGCACACATAGTAACACACATCGAAACACACACACACAATAATTACCCTGCAACAACCATTCAACGTACTGCTCACACTCTTCTTCTTTTTGAACTATTATCCAAAGTATATTTACAACATAGTATAGTCAGTGTTCGGCCGCCCATAGCACAACAAACATATTCTTTAACATCATATTCTTTAAAACTCCCCCTCAAGCTCAGAATGAGCTTGCATATGATGGATTCCCAATGCTTCATGAAAGTAGCAAAACTTCTCCTTTCCAAGAGCTTTTGTAAATATATCTGCAACTTGATCATTTGTCTTCAGATACCAAATCAATATCACCTGCCAAAACTTTTTCTCTAATGAAGTGATAATGTACTTCAATCTGTTTGGTGCGAGCATGGTAAACTGGATTCTTTGCCAACATGATGCTGCTAATATTGTCACAATATATAATGACACTATCAAGATTGTCAAAACCAAAGTCTACCATAAGTACTCTCAACCATGACTCTTTACATGCTGCCAAAGTTGCTCCATGATATTCAGCTTCTGTACTTGATAATGCTACAGTTAATTGCTTCTTGCTACTCCAACTTATGATACCATTGCCAATGGAAAATGCATACCCACTTGTAGATCTTCTATCCATAAAATCTCCTACCCAATCTGCATTTGTGTAACCATAAAGACAAAGCTGCCCACTGCATCAAGATGACTTTTACATGGATTTTGCATAAATTGACTCACAACACCCATTGCATAACTCAAATCTGGCCTTGTTATTGACAAGTGAATAAGACTTCCAACCATCTTACGATACATAGTGACATCCTCAATGTAATGTCCATCATCAATCAACTGCACATTTTGATCAAGAGGTGTATCAATAGGTTTGCACGCTGTCATTCCATACTTCTCAAGCATATCCAATACGTATTGTCTTTGTATCATCCAAATTCCTGATAAATGTCGACAATTTCAATTCCCAAAAAAATATCTCAACTCACCAAGGTCCTTCATGTTGAATTCTCTCAACAAACTCTTCTTGACATGCAAAATTTGCTCATCATGACTTCCAGTGAGAATTAAGTCATCAACATAGATAACAATAACGACGATCTCTCCATCAACATGCTTCAAAAACAATGAGTGATTAGCAGTAGACTGTTTAAATCCAATCTTCTTCAAGAATCTGGTTATCTTTTCACACTCTAGATGCTTGCTTCAAACCATACAATGCTTTCTTCAACTTACACACATAATATGGAAACTCTGGATGTTGATAACCCTCTGGCTGTATCATATAAACTTCTTCTTCCAAGTCACCATTCAAGAATGCATTATTGACATCCATTTCCCGTAACTTTCAACCGAACATACTTGCCATTGCTATCACCAATTTGACTGTTGTCATCTTTGCAACAGGACTAAATGTCTCATCAGAATCAAGACATTTTGTTTGTGCATAACCTTTAGCAACAAGCCTTGCTTTGTATCTTTCCACACTACCATATGACTTGCACTTGACTTTGTATACCCATTTTGAACCAATTGCTTTCTTTCCACTTGGCAAGCAAACCAAATCCCAAGTGTCATTCTTCACAAGAGTATCCATCTCATCATCCATAGCTGACTCCCATTCTGATTTTCCAATTGCCTCTAGGATCTTTATGTTGCACACGTGAAACCATGTATGCATAATGTGTACGCATGTAACCGTTGTATGTCAATCTATCAACTGGATAACGCACCCTCTCTGATCTTCTCAACTATGGTGCACTCTTCTCTTCAACTCTTGCATATGGAAGTACATATTTCTCAGCATGCTTACTACCAGGTGTCCTCAAATGTGGTAAACCATGCTCTTCATCAAAGCTTTCATCTCCAGAACTCTCCTCAACCACTTTCTTCTTTCCTTTCTAGTCTTGATTCTTATCTCACAAATGACCACTCCATGGGTTGACACTTCTAGTACTCTCCTCTGCCATATGTGGTCCTGAAATAGTTCTTGTTGATGGTCCTTGCTTATCAACAACATGACGCACATTCTCTTGCTCTTCATACTCATCTTCTATCATCACTGGCTTTGGTTTATACCATGGTTCATGCTCACAAAATCTGACATCTCTATTGACATAAAATTGTCTTGTTGTAGGATCATAGCACTTGTAACCTTTCTTTTCAATTGGATAGCCCAAGAATATACACTTCACTGCCTTTGGCTCCATCTTCTTTCTTGCATCATTTGGCACATGAACATAGCAAACACATCTAAAAACTTTTATGTAGGAAACTGTTGGCTTGATCCCATAAAGTCTCTCATAAGGTAAAATTTCATGAATGGCAGTTGTTGGTGTTCGATTCATAATGTGTATTGTTGTATGAACTGCTTCAGCCCAATATGCTAAGCATATTCGTCTCATTCATCATGGCTCTTGCAATCTCTGCTATGACTCTATTCTTTCTCTCAGCAACTCCATTCTGTTGTTGTGTGTCTCTGCAAGTAATCTGTCTTCTTATGCCTTGTTCACATAAGTAATCATCAAAATTGTGTGACATGTACTCTCCCCCTCCATCTATATGTAGGCATTTAATTTGACAACCATTCTCTTTCTCAACCATAACTTTGAACTCCAAGAATACCTCGAATGCCTCTGACTTTGCCTTTAGAAAGTAAACTCATGTCATTCTGTTGTAATCATCTGTGAGTGTGATAAAGTATCGACGACCATTTGGTGTAGCATGATCACAAGGTCCCCAAATATCTGAATGAACAATTTTGGCTAATTCTCCCCCTCTTTGGAAATGGTAAACGAGATTGCTTTCCAAATTGACAAGCTTCACAAACATGATCAAAATTCAATCTGCCAAACTTTGGTAATCCACGTACAATTTGATTTTATTGCATATGCTGTAGTCTTCTAAAATTGACATGACCAATCCTCTTATGCCATAACTCTGCCGAATCATCTTGAGTGGCTGATTTGTTTACTTACATATTGCTGTGTAAACATGGATCTCCACCTTCCAATGATAACAAGCGACCTTTCTTTCTTCCACGTGCCAATATCTTGCCTGGTTTGCCTTTGTGAAACTCCTCTATGAAGCAGCCATAACCATTAAATCGGACTTGCAACCCTCGATCTGTCATTTATCCAACTAATGCTAAATTCTTTGTGATTGAAGGCACATATAGAACATCTCCCAATGTGTTCTATGTCCCGTCTTTTTCTAGCAATAGAACTGAACCAACATGCATAATCCTATGCATATTATCATCACCTGTAGTGACAAACTCATCCTCTTCTAACTTCTCTTTTCTGTCAACCATTCACCATGATATGTCATATGATTTGTGGCACCATTATCTAAATACCAATCATCTGTATGATGTGGCTCCACCATGCTTCCAACAACATGCTCCATAGGAAATAAATCTCCACTTGATCTATTGTCATATATATTTTGATCATGAGGATTGTATCCAACAAAGTTTCGTGCATGTTTGCCATAACCTCGACCTCTTCCACCACGATCACGATTTTGATTTAGCCTTGTGTAACATTCTCTTTCAAAGTGACCATAAATGCCACATCTGTTACAGTATCCATCTCTTTGAGGATGTCACCTCCACGTCCACGAGGTTGGGCTCTCCCCCTGCCTCTTTGGCTGTAATCATTGTAACTTTGACTTTGTTAGTTTTTCCATTGACCTCTTCCAACATTGTTCCCATGACCATAGTTTCCTCTTCCACCTCTATTGTTTCCACGACCTCTAGAGTAAAAAACCTGATCTCTGGAATTGTTTTTTGATGTAGAAGGACCTGACTTGCCTAACTTCACCTCTTCTTGCAAACAAAGGTTTACTAACTCTTCAAAATCAGGCATGTGTCCTCGAACAGATATAGATGTATCCAATGACTTGTATTCCGGTCCCAAACCATTCAATGTCACTGAAACTAAGTCATCATCTAGAACTTTAACATTAATGCTCGCAAGATCTTCCTGTATTTGCAGTATCTCTATCACATAATCTGATATGGATCTATTTCCTCGCCATACACAATGTAACCTTTGCTTCAAGTGAACTTTTTGTGGTTTTGTATTGGAGCTGTTCATCCTTGCTAGTATCTCCCATGCTTCCTTTGGAGATTGAGCCTTCTTCACATGTGGTATAAAGAAGTCACTAATGCATAGTGAAATCCAATGCATCACTTTCCTTGAATTCTCGATCCACTTCTTGTAAGCTTCTACTCATACTTGCCATGTTTTATGTGCTTCAACATTCTCTCTGTTCGGTTCCAAACCAACCTCGGGACACTCTTGTTCACCTGTAATGTAGTCCCATAAACCTTTGCCCATGATAAAGTTCTCCATCTTGTAAGACCATATGCTGTAGTCCTCTCTAGTTATCTTCTCTCCAACAATCTGTGTGACTTGAGTTGAACTTTCTGCCATCTTCACTCTCTCAATTGCTTCCAAAGGATTTTGACAAAATTTCGGTAGAGTTCCGTTTGTATTTGGACAATATCTCAAGTGACAATCTCAACCAAAGTGCTCATAAACACTGATAGAAAATCTCTCACTGCCAAGGAAAAATTCACTGACTCCCTTTGCCACAGGCTGACTCAATACTATGCATAAATACTCTAAAACAATGTCCACATGGACCTGTATGCAAATGCAATCCATACGATGTCCTGTACCACATATCCATACATCGAGCTTCTTCCCATAGTCGTAATGACATATGAGGTCTTTAGCGGGGCCAATCGGGGGTTCACTCCAGTACCTAATCCACCTTGCCAAGGTACCAAAGCTCCCAAGGCAAGGCTTCAAAAAACCTCACTCGACCCTCACAAAGGCTACAGTTTTCCAAAATACATTAACCGCATATCCATACATAACCACAAAGTACTGAATCTGACAATATAACCGCCAACATAATCTTCGATAACACAATGTCATGATGCAAAAGCTCTATGTCACTCTCCAAAACTTGTGTAAATGCTGCATTCTTCACCTGTAACCTGTAAATCTACTTCCGAGTAACTGGAAATCTCCTATGCCTGTGTGAATCTACTGCCGAGTGCAAAACTAGAAATCTCCTATGCCTATGTGAGCTGGTAGTTTGCTGCAAAAAAAATCTATCGTATATTTTGGCAAATTTGAGTATGCAAATGCGTCCGGAATGCCCTAAAACATAAAGATAGACTTCTGGATCACTGTATTCCGAGTTCGGGTGAGGGAGTTATGACCAAAAAACCTCTCTTTTTGGCTATTTTCCAGAGCTGCAGAAATCTGTGTATTGACTGTAGCTCCTTAAACTGAGCTTTGATACCACTTTGTAGAGTGCGCAGGTGATGGAGAAGGTAGGAAAGAAGACTATGCACACACACTAACACACATCGAGACACACACACACACACACACACACACACACACACACACACACACACACACACACACAATCGTTACCTTGCACAACAGCCATTCAACGTGCTGCTCACACTCTTCTTCTTTTTGAACTATTATCCAAAGTATATTTAGAACATAGTATACTCAGTGTCCGACCGCCCATAGCACAACAGACATATTCTTTAACATCAAATTCTTTAACAATATTAACCCTCACGGACACCCTATCACCTTCGAGGACGAATGCCTTATTATTTATTTGATTGGGTCATGGACTGGGCTTGTTGGTCCAATAGGTGTGTAGGTGACCGTTGATGAGAGGCGCGTCACTTATCTTACTTTTACAATAGTTCTGCAATGATCGGTCACTGTGAGCGTCCATGTGTGAATGAGTCAAACTCTTATAAAAGGTCCATTTGACCTAAAAATCCTCATTCTTTGAGGTACAAGCTAAGAAATGATCTTGCTCCATCTCTGTCTCCTTCTCCTTCGTGTGCTCACGGGTGTGTGTGTGTGTGTGTGTGTGTGTGTGTGTGTGCATGTGTGTGGGTGTATGCTTGAGAGAGAGAGAGAGAGAGAGAGAGAGAGAGAGAGAGATGGAGCATTGCGGCGACATCGATGGCAGTGAGGCCATTGAGCACGGCATTGGCGGCGACTCGTTCTTCGCTGTAGCACAAAATCCTTCATGACGGAAGCATTGTGCGGTGAGTGACACACCATTGTTTCTTTGAGCTTGCTAGGACTGTCTAGTTGTGTGCTTGTAGCCTTTTGGAGCTCGCACACAGTGCACAGGCAACTTCCCAGTCTTTGACACGTGCGGCAAAGCGCACATAATGATTGAGCTATGAATCACTCATTTGATCATCTACCATAGCTATCATAGAGCCCAATAACTCTACTCCTACATATCTAAGGGATATTCTAAGGTATAGATTGGACCATATCCCTTCTCAGCTTCATAACATGAATGGTGCTATCTCTGTACTTTGTAAGGTTTTGGAAAACATTTTGGCTTTAGACCTAGTGTCCATACCTTCTAAAGTAGCATGAACATACATACACCACTATTTTGAAAGGTATTGCAAGAACTTCCTACCTTCCAAACAAAGGCATGATAAGTTCCCTCAACTTAGAGAAATGTGTGAAGAGCTAAAAAGGGAATACTATATCAATTTCTTTGATAAATTTCCCAATAGTCTTGTTTTTATTGTAGACACTTTTATATTGCTTGGAGCATTAAGAAGCTTCAAGGAGAGGGAGTCCAACTATGGATAGAGGATTCAGTTAAGGTATACACTATGATTAATCATACATTACAAAAATACAAATGGGACACCTCTTACTCCTTGCAATATCTATGGATAGAGGATTCACTTAAGGTATCACTATGATTAATCATACATTACAAAAATAAAAATGGGACACCTCTTACTCCTTGCAATACCTAAAAGTTTCTTACAAACTGCATACAAAAGGGCTTAGATGGATTACATGTGGAACTTCCTGCACTTACTCATAGATTTCCTTGCTCATGGAGGACCACCTTTTGAATGCATACCTATGTAAAAAAACAGAGCCATGAAACTTAACAAGAAGGCACTCTTATGCCACAACTTGCAGATGCTGAGTTAATATATTATTGAATCACTTTATGATTGCATTCTCAACCTCCCAAGACACATTGATCACTTCATCTTTGGAGATGTCAATTTTTTTGTATACAGACATCCCACATCTAGGAGAGAGTGAACTCATTTCACACATCAATTAGCTAATGTCTAAAGACTTTGAGCATGCCCCCTCACAATATGTCTCTTTTAGACATATACCTACTCAATGTCAAGACGGAACATGGTGTGTCTCTTCATATAAATCTGGGATCTCCTTCAAAGTGGAAGACACTTTAAGCCTTAATACACCTTTTGACCATATAAGGTAATACTTTCCCAAATAAAACCTATCCTCTTTTGCAATAGATATATATAAGAGGTTGCCCAAGGTATATAAAGATCATTACTGCCTTTTGTAATAGTGGGTTTGAAAAGGCTAGAATATTGGAGGTTGATAAAGGGTCGATAAATGAAGACCTTAATAAGGCCACCCATACTACCTTGTCCTATGATCCTTCACTCATTTTGGATGCTATCAAAATTGCTAGTCACTAGGACCCTTATGGGGATCTAGTGTTCCCATAAAATATCTTTGTCATGGGCATGGAAGATGGTCCACACAAAAGACCTTTGACTCATAAAAAATACCTCTTAAGAGCACATCTTGCTAATAATCTATCCTATAGAATTTTTCTTCAAAGAAGCTTACACCGGATGAATATTATTCTATAAGATTCATCATAAAGGACATTCACACATGAAAGCTCACAAGAAAACTTCTTGGCCAAAGCTATACACATCATATCTACAACCTCCAATGGAGCCTAACACACATGTGTGTTTTTTTTCACTAGCTCCTATGCATGAAGTGGACGTAATAACATGTTGTCAAAGTGTGTTACTTTATGGGAGACCTAGTAGGCATAGAGTCTTTGGCTGTGGGAAAAGAACATCTTAAAGAGTATGAACAAGAATTCAAGGTGAAGGGATGGCTAAATTTACTGCTAACAATTGGATAATCTTCCAATTAGAGCTTAATTATGGGAAAATGA
Source organism: Adiantum capillus-veneris (assembly GCF_014529385.1). Classification (NCBI taxonomy): domain Eukaryota; kingdom Viridiplantae; phylum Streptophyta; class Polypodiopsida; order Polypodiales; family Pteridaceae; genus Adiantum; species Adiantum capillus-veneris. The sequence goes on along the minus strand of NC_140935.1, from coordinate 72,395,169 downwards.
CAGAGCTTTGAACACAAATTGAAGTTAACAATAGTAGAAAATTTAGAATCGACTCAAAGTTTACACCTTGAATTGGAAGAAGTTTCAATTATAGATTTTCAAAACCCCAATTACAATGTGATTTCATACATTATCATCGATATGCATTTTGATTTTTGAACCCAATACTAAAAAAATCTACTACCCTGATGGAAACAACTACCTACCAAGCATAAATAGCCCATTCTATGGCACCTTTGTCCATCCTAATAACCACACAAGAGAGATCGAGAGAAACTTTGAGAGAAAAGTCCTTCAGAATTGACCTCCTTTGCCAGTGTGCTCCTTCTGTGCCGAGATCAAGATCAAAAGAGAGATGGTCCATCTTCCCTTAGCTCTGCCTTGAAAGCATAAATCAAGAGAGAGAAAGAGAAAGAGGAACATGTCCCTTCCATGTCCTCAAGTCAACGGATTCCTAGTGTATGAAAAAGCTTTCCTCCCTGTGTTCTTCTTCTTCTTCTTCGTACCCTTGAGCAGAATTTTCCGTGGAGAGTGAGAGAGAGTTTATGAGTTTGCAAAATTCTTCTTCCTTCTTCACCTTCAACTTCTTTCCCAAGCTCTTCCTCTGAATCTTCACATCCATGTCTTTTCACACAAAAAAACAAGCCAAAAGAAAGTATATGTCCTCATCTTTCTCCACCCTCCATTCCTCTACTTTTGCATGACCATGAACCTTTCTAATTTTAGACTTAGAGATTCCCTCAAGGCTTAGGGGATGGGGCAATGAAGTCGTCGTTGTTGCCTCTCCCTTGTTTTTACTAGAAAAATTTGTGGCCTTTTGTGGTTGGCGATCGGGACTTGTCCATGTGAACACCCTTTAAAAGGTCCCTTGTAGTCACCCAAATGCCACCAATGACCTCCATGGCCACTGTATGCCACCACAACAACATCCCTCACATAGGGCCTCATTGCCAGATAGACCGCGCATAAGCAAGATGGCAAGGACCCCATAGCTAGGGAGAGAAGTGAGCTCCCCTCACTTCTTTCTCATGCTTTAGGGGAGCTCACAAAGATACTTCTAAAGTGTTAAGTTTTGAAGCCAAAAACCCCACGTGGGTTTAAATTGATAGCATGCGGTGATCTCTCATCAAACCCCCCCCCCGATCTCCCACAACCTCCAAAAATAATACCAAACAAAACCTCGTTTAGAATTCAACTTTGTCAATGTTCCCTACTCACATCATCGATTGGTGATCTGTTAAACACATGTTATAGATTCCATTGAAGGCTTGAAAAGATACCTTCCCGATCACGTTGCAAGCTTCCAAAAATAATACCAAACACAATGTGATTTAGCCATTTAACTTTGTCAAGACATTGTTCCTTGCTCACATCACCAATTGGTGATCTGTCAAAACACATGTTGTAGATGCCATTGAAGGCTTTGAAAAGCCAACTTCCTAGTCACATTGCAAGCTCCCAAGTTACCCATAATCCGATTGCAAAACCTTCCACGAAGATTCTTGCATCAAGCCCATCTTCAAAAAGCTCTCTCTCTCTCTCTCTCTCTCTCTCTCTCTCTCTCGCCCCCCCCCCCTGTGCGCATCCAAATGATGATATGTAAAGTTCATCCTTGAGAGGATAATCCAACCTATAAATTCAGTCACAAATCTTGTTTGTCATGATGCATACTTGAAGAAATAGGCACAATGCCAATCCCAAGGACTCATATTCTCCACATGTGGAATATGGCTCATATAATGATGTCAAGAAAACTGGCATCCATCAAGTACGAGATGTACTCATGTGTGGAGATAACAGAATACACTCAGCAACAAGCGTGAGAGTGGCCTTGATGAACCTTGCTCCACACTGGTTAAACCAAACTCTATGAATTCATAGATCATGTTGCAAACCCTGTGATTAACAACTTATGTGCCAAACAAAACCCTACCATGTAGGTCTATAACTATAGGGTGCAAAAATGTATTTGGTACACTGTTGTCCCGCTTCTACATGACCTCATCATGTGTCTGAAGAGCTAAATGGATGAAAGCATTCTAGCATATGCATCTCACTTAGAAAACTCAGTCAAATTATATTAAAAAATGAAAGTAAACAAGTCGTATGCTTACAAGGAGGTGGAAAATAGCTTCCACTTGTAATGGAAATTGATAATTGTTTATTTATTGCAGTTGACACGTGGAATCACCCATGCTGCTCTAAGCCAACCCTGTCTCTTGCCCACCATTAGTTAATCACACTTAAAAGCACTGTAGAACAATGCTAGTCCATCTTTCTCTCAGCTCTCCCATGCCAACGACCATTCGACCTTCTCTCTCTACATGCAGCCCATCGTGAGCGGCCATCATCAAACCACTCATGCAACGCAACCCCCACTCATACAGCGAGCTGATGCCTCCAACCAACCAACCAATACTCTTCTTTTTGGCTCCACCTTGGGTCCTACAACATCAATCTACTGCATGCTATCATCTAATTCTCTCTCGTTGCTCTTAGTGGCTCAGGCCACCCATACACCTGCAACTTCTCAATATTTCTCACTCATTTGCTTGGCAACACCCACACCTTCTCTCTATGTGTTGCATAAAAACCCCCTCCACCCCCCCCCCCCCCCCCCCCCCCCGCCCCCACATGAACGTGAGCAACTGTCCTATTATTCTCTCTCGCCCTATCAATGGCCAGTAAGGCATTGCAGACAGCAGCACGACACTCTACTAGAAGAGTGGATTATAATAGTACACAAGAATTCCCCCAGAAATGCAACTCGATGGCAAGCCTATTTTAATGGGCAACACTGCGGCATATACCTACAACGCCCTCCAGATGCTTCTACCAGCTTGAAAAAATCTCCATGATACGACATTGATACAAAGAGCGGTGGGCAGCCGCCAGAAGTACATGAAGAGGTGGTGAGCAAGGAAAGTGTTCTAACATCAGGGTTTCAAAGGGGCTTTGTTAGTGTGTTTTCTGCCTTAGAAAGCTGAAAGAAAAGGTGTCGATAGAATAAGCATTGTGCAATATCAAAGATTATATCTCACTCTTTCTCAGCAGGTATTGGTAATGGCAATGAAGAAGCTTCATGCACCATTCTATATGTTGATTAACGACCTCCCACACTCAATTGATACAATAATAAATGCTCATGTCCCATCTCATTTCTCACCCCTTATTATCTCCCTACCTTCCTAACCCCCTCCCATTCCCTAGCCCCTCTATGCACTATTGCAGCCAGCCACAGCTCCGTGCCAAAGGTAGCCATTATCAATGGCAGCATAGCTAGCAATGTTGCCACGCTTATGTCAGCACCACCGTCTTTTCTACTCTAGTTGGAAAAGTTGGGTCAACTCGTGAAATCTAGATCCAAAAGGATCTCAAAGATGATGATCCAAATATGATCATGCACTATCGTCAATTGACATTGGTTTTTATAGTGATTATATACCATATCACTGGTCATAGCCTCGTGTTTGAGCACTACTGCAGGCTTCTCTTATCTCACTTGCAAAATTAAATGAGGTTTTGCAAGGGTTGGTGACGCTAAAAGTGGGTAGCATAAGGTTGCTTGAAACATAGTGTCACAATTGTAGTTTGGAATACTTAAAATGGCGATGTTATCGTTTAAAGCCTATAATTTGCTACAACTGTAGCAATAAGTCAAAAGCTGGTTCGTACTTTTGATTACGATAAGTGCAAAATTCTATCTCATCATAAACTTGTTTTTGTGACCACTTTTGTGATTCTTATCTAATACTAAGCTACCCTACGTGATTGTTGCATAGACTCATTCATCGATTGATATTCTTAAATGTTATAAACACATCTACATAGCTTACAATTTAAGGCACGTATAAATTTTTGGAGATCCACTTGCTTTTTTTTCCTGTTCAAATGATTGCTCATTGTTATAAATCTTTTAGCTTTAAATTACCTCAAGAGAAATAGTTAAGATCATTACATTTGTTATGTTTGCGCAGATTTTAGTATAATATAGCTAACTACAACTAAACAAAAAATTTTAATGATAATCCAACTAATCATACACTGATAGAATTCTATCAAATTTTATGATAGCCAAACTCATAGTCTTGTCTACTAATCCCATTCCAAAGAGAACAACACAGCTACATAAATTCAATGTACATGGCCTACTTTTCAGCTTAATTACTGCCTATTTTTTTTGAGAGAAGACAATACTCTTGTGGCTATACTTATATTAAATGAAACTGCTATTGAGATCATTTCACATGGAGCTATGCAACTACTCACATGAGCTGAGGTGCCTTCAATTAATGAACCACAATTTGTAAGTACTTTGCTACTCAACCTTACTCCAATGTGGGATCAAACAGGTAGTAAACAACTCTCTTGTTTTTATGCCTTGTCTAGTCCATTGGTCACGTACATATAGATTCGTTGATTTAGGAAATGTGTAAATACTCATCTTGGTGTAAATTCACCGAATGAAGCAACGCAGTTGTACATGCAGATCCATCGATTTAGGTAGCACGAGTGTTGATTTGCCGATTTACGTAGCACACCACGAAACAACAGATTCACTTTTTCAAACAATACTAAATGCAGATTCGCCAATTTAGGCAACATTAGTGCAAATTTGACGATTTAGGCAGCACGTCTCATTGGTGTAGATTCGCCGGTTGAGGCAACACTGATAAAAAAAATCATGCTGCAGTGGCTAGCCACCACTTTCCTTAGTATGATTTTGTTACCCAGGTATATAATGAAGCTGATTCAGATTTGGAATTATATTTGAAGTTGGATTTGGACTCGGTATATGATGATTTCCTATCGCTATAGTGTTTACGGAATTGGACTTGACATTTACGAGATTGATGATGAGTGTGACCAATGATATCTAGATTCATCAGGATATGACATATACTGCTTATTCTAGTGGTATGGGACACTGGAATAGGTGGTATATGAATGACGTCAGGCATAAGAAATGCTGTTGAAGTTTATTTTTCTCTTTCAATATGTCATATTTCTAACCCAAAATACTAACCATTGATGTTGGCAAAGGTTTGCAGATTCCTATCTTTGCAATTGTGGACAATTGCTTTCTAACAAAGAGGTATATAATGGAAATTGATAATTGTTTATTTATCGTAGAGCTGACAATGGAAAAAAGCTAAGGCTAGGCAAAGATATCACATTTTATGTGCATTTATTATTCTAGTGCTCATTACGAGCTATGGCCATTTATGCCCATTGCAAGGGGGGAGATTGCATCCACTGCTCGTGCCTTTCTTCTCTCCTCTCCTCTCTTCTTTCTCACGGTGTCGATGTAGCACTGTGCTCTAGGAGGTGCATCTACACGCTCTCTCTCTCTCTCTCTCTCTCTCTCTCTCTCTCTCTCTCTCTCTCTCTCTCTCTCTCTCTTTCCCTCTCTATTCGTGTATAACAACGATTATGGTGCACACGTTATTCCTCAAGGTATACATTTTTGTTGATTATGGCTTACAGTATGTTGTTTTTTATATTTTGTAGGGACTTCTGTGCCTTCGTTTCTAGCACCACTTACCTGGAGTCAAGTGCACTTTGCAAACCTGAAAGGTAAATGATCCAAAGTTCAGCCTCAAAAGGCTTAGTGTTTCTTTGACCTGTTAAACATTGAATGAGAGATTAGTGAAAATAAAACAATATTTAACTAGTAACCCTGCATGTTGCCTTGGAAATCCAAACTCTTTGGCTAGATTTTACAAATTCAAACCCCTTGGTTATATTCTGTATGGAAACTATTTAAACTATCAGTTAACTATGACCAACATATTCTACCGTATCACCAATAGTGATTGTAAGCAACTTGGTAAGGTGAACTTATATACTATCCCTTGGTAGATTAAGGACTTCTTTCCTTGAAAGTACAATAATAAAGAGGCCCATCTTGCATCATTGACTATCAACACTCATGAAAGAATCTGGCATTAGGTGTGTCATACCCCTGAAAATACCACTCTTATAGCCACAATCAATGTTACATACTAAGCAACGTATCCTTTCAAGTTGGAACCGACAACAAGATCTTAAAACATTCATATCTCCCCATGAAAATAAGAGAAAGATTCCCGTAACAAAAAAGAAAGTAGTCATACTAGATATTCTTTGGTTTGTTTAAATAGGAGACTACCTGCCTTGAGGCTCTCTTAGTAGATTCATGTCATCCCATGAATTAGTTGCTTGATACTGAGGCCATGCCTACTTGCTATAGATGAAAAAAATCATATGTAGTGCATGCACCTTGTGCATATAACAAAGGATATAAATTGCCTGCTGCTTGTCTTAAAGAGTCGTGTAATTCTAGTGCATGTGGATACAATATTGAGTTGAATCTATCGTGATCTATAAGTGGATAATGAATTCCTTGACAAAGTAGATTGTGTGATAGTGAAAGCATAAACAATGACGGGGTGGAATCCTTCATGGCACACCATGCATGCATAGGAGAAAAAAAACGGAGTGATAAGCCCTTGGGTATAATGATGGCCTCAACGTTTTGAGCCAATACCATGAATGACTTGCACAATTTGTACTGGTATGGATATTTCACAATTCATCATTACCAAACATAAAATGTGAGCTTATATCCACATGTTGACAATGCCCCAAACATGTCTGCCATTGCCCTTGATCTAAGGCAATGGACAATACCTCGGCATGGGTTGGAAGCCTTGCTTCTTGTTAATTCTTTCAAATCATGTTGCTTTGCACTGGAGGAAATATTTTCCAAATCAAAGGTTAAAACATAGAAAAACAAGAAGGACTTGAAATTGTCTAGTCTTGTCACCCCTCTGTGGCCAGTTTTCTTGAAATTCAATAGTAAAGGCTTGCTTGAGAGTGAATTTCAGTCGCATGGTGTGGTTCTTACATGAATCTTGCTCATATCAATGTATGTTGATAAATTGAGAGCCGTTGTATGTACCATGCATGTCCTCTTGGCTTGTTGTACTGAACAAGTTCATGTGTTGTGATAACATATTCCAAACTTTAGAAGCCTCTTTGCAATATGCCTTAAATTGAAGCCTAGCTTTACATAAGTACAACGGAAGGATAAAACATGATGGAGCCTAGAATTGAAGCCTTGCTTCACATAAGTACAAAGGAAGGATAAAACATGATGGACCCTTTGTGCTTATAGCCAATGAATGCTCCTTCCCATATATAGATGTCATGGCATGAGAATCTACCTTGTCAATCAGCTACAACTAATTGACCTTGTTGAATTATACATTGTACCAAGAATCATAAAAGTACTTAGATTTGCCCATTTCTGGAAAAAGCAAAGTTTGCTTGCCATGTTGGGATTGTAAAAACTTTTGCAAGATTTAATAAGCTCAAAATTGAAAACTTAAAATTTAACTTGAATATTGCCTTACTTGAATCACCACCCTAGACAAGCCATACGTGTATCAGAATTTGATAGCAACATTTCTTGCACACACCTTGCTTGATCAACGTAAGAAATCGTGCTCGTGCTGAGTGATTTGTTTAAATTGTGCTGCTTATGGTGATTTTCACAAGCCTTGCTTGTGCCTTGATGGCCTGAATTGCACAAGTATGGGAAATCTTCCATGGTATCACACATGCTTGTTACATGCCATAACCAGTCATCATGTCCTTGAAGAAATTGACAAACCAAATCTAAACATATCACGTACCTCATTAAGTACTCGTATCTTTGTGCCTTGTGGATCGCATGGCCTATATGTGCCCTTCAAGACAAAGAAGGAGAACACCCTTGAGCCGTCCCTCTTTGGTTGCACATCTTTTTTTGTTGTGGCTACATAGTTTTTTGGTTGTTGATAAAGTGTTCCCTTGATGTTAGGAAATAAGACGTAGCTAAATAGATAATTGAGTAGATTACTTAATGGAGAGAGACAGATTTATATACACGAGATTATAGAGTAGAGAGAGAGAGAGAGAGAGAGAGAGAGAGAGAGAGAGAGAGAGAGAGAGAGAGAGTACACACGATATACGTGGTTCACCCAATGTGGGCTACGTCCACGGGAAAGCAGCCACTCAATGGCTTTAGTACTTCAAAACAAGAAGTAGTTTACAAAGGGATTATACCCTTAATGGAGCTCCCGCCTTGCTTCACTCTCACCACCTCACACTCACCTTGTTGCATCAACTTCACACTATCAAATGTGTGTAGAAATGGCCTCCTTTTATAGGCCAAAAGGGCTGCACTCTCTTATGAGAGACAGCCATGTGTAGCCGCCCTTGTGCGAATAAGTCCAAATCGGACCCTCCAATCCGCCCATGTGAGGCCGCCCTTGAGAAGACAAGTCCGCTTTTGAATTCGGCCATCGGCCACCGGCCATTGACTTCCGACTACCGGCCACCGGCCATTGACTTCCGACCACCGGCCATCGGCCATTGACTACCGGCCACCGGCCAACCGACCGGTTGTTTTCCGACCACTTTCCGGCCGCCGTCTGGCCATAATATTCCGGCGAAAAAAAAAAGTCTCGGGGGCCTCCGCCCCCGAGGCCTTTAAAGTTGCCCTTGATTCTTGTCCGTGAAAATTTTGGTTTCCGGTGAGTGATTTTCCTTCACACACGATGGCTTCTCCTCATAATGGGGGCCTTACAAATGTGCGCTTTTACCACAGAAAATTACAAGGGTAAATCAGGCTCCATACTTAACAATCTCCCACTTGGAGACTGATCCCCAAACCAAACCTGTGACTGCTTTCCATTCTAGCTTCTTATCCTTGAATGCCGATTGAAGATGAGCAAAAGCTCAACTTCTCCTTGTTGACCACCTTTGTAAACATGTCTGCAAGATTTTCGCTTAAATGCACCTTTCCTAGCTTTAGTTGTCCCTCTTCCAAAAGAGTGCGTATGAAGTGATATCTCACCTCAATGTGCTTTGTCCTTGAATGAAAGGCTGAGTTCTTCGCAAGATGGATAGCGCTTTGGCTATCACTGTACAAGACACAATTGTCTTGTTTGAATCCAAGCTCTTCTAAGAATCTGTGAAGCCACATAATTTCTTTGCTTGCCTCCGTCATTGCTACATACTCTGCTTCCGTGGTAGAAAGTGAAACCACTTTCTGCAGCTTTGAAGCCCAGCTTACTGCTGTGCCTCCAACCTTGAACACATAGCCAGTAGTGCTCCTTCGAGTATCTTTGTCACCTGCCATATCTGCATCAACATACCCTTCTAGAAAAATATCAGTTCCTCCAAAATACAAAGCATTTGTTGTTGTCCCTTTTAGATACCTAAGTATCCACTTCACAGCTTGCCAATGCTCTTTACCTGGGTTGTCCATGAACCTACTCACAACTCCCACTGCATGTGCAATGTCTGGCCTTGTCCAGACCATAGCATACATTAGAGAACCTACCGCTGCAGCATATGGAACTTTAGACATATAGGCTATCTCCTCTTGCGTCTTTGGACACATATCCTTCGTTAGTTTAAAATGACCAGCCAAAGGTGTAGAAACTGGTTTTGCATTTTGCATTGCAAACCTTTCTAGTACCTTCTTGATGTAATCTTCTTGAGATAGCTTTATTGTCTTCTTCGTCCTGTCCCTTGATATTTCATACCAAGTATCCTCTTTGCAGCGCCTAAATCTTTCATTGAAAAAGATTTGGACAGCTCCTCTTTTAGGTCTTTGATGTCCTGCATGTTAGCACTTGCAATCAACATGTCATCAACATACAACATTAGGATGATGAATTTCCCATCTCCCAAATTCTTCGTGTAGACGCAGTGATCCGAGTTGCATCTTGTGAATCCATGATCCAACATCCATCGATCAAACTTCAAGTACCATTGTCTTGATGCTTGCTTTAAACCATACAAGCTCTTCTTTAATCTGCAAACCATTTTCTCCTTACCTTTTACTTCATACCCCTTTGGTTGAAGCATGTAGATTTCCTCCTCTAAGTCACCATGAGGGAATGCCGTATTTACATCCATTTGCTCGAGATTTAGATCATGAGTAGCCACAAGGCTTAAGACAAGCCTAATTGAGTTCATTTTTACAACAGGAGAAAATATTTCATTGAAGTCAATACCTTTCTTTTGAGAAAACCCTTTTACCACAAGCCTAGACTTGTACCTTTTCTTCCCACCTTCTTCTTCCTTTAGCTTGTACACCCATTTGTTTTGAAGTGCCCGCTTACCTTTAGGCAACTCAACCAACTCCCATGTTTGGTTGCGATGTAGTGAGTCCATCTCCACTTGCATGCTCTTCGTCCATTCTTCTTTGGATTCATGTTGCATAGCTTCTTCATATGATTCCGGCTCTCCAGAATCTGAGATCAAGAGATGGTTGAAGGAAGGAACAAACCTTTCTGGAGGTCTACTTGCTCTTGTAGATCTTCGGGGAATAGGTTGAGGCTCCTCATTTGGTTGACGTTGTTGCACATTGTCACCGTTTGCAGTCCTTGAGTCTTCACCGTCCTCAAGCTCCATGTACTCATCACCTATTTCTTTTGTTTGTTTTCTTTCCAAGTAATCTTTGTACATATTTTGTTCGTTAAAAATTACATCCCTACTCCTTAAGATTTTACCATCTTCAGGATTCCATAGGCGATACCCAAAGTCTCCTTCTCCATAGCCAATGAAGAAACACTTTTTGGACTTTGCATCTAACTTTGATCTTAGGCTTCTATCTATGTGCATGAAAGCCTCACACCCAAACACTTTGAGAAATGAATAATTCACCGGTTTACCTGTCCATGCCTCTTCTGGAACTCCCCCATCCAATGCTGTTGAGGGTGACCGATTGATTAAGTACACAGACGTACTTACAGCTTCCGCCCAAAGCTCAAGCGGTAGGCCTGCATGTAGCCGCATGCTTCGTGCTCGTTCCATGATTGTCCTGTTCATCCTTTCCGAAATCCCATTTTGTTGAGGTGTCCTTGGGGTTGTCCTTTGCTTCCGAATGCCATTGCTAGCACAAAAGCTTTCAAAAGCTTGGCTGCAATATTCGCCTCCATTGTCGGATCTGAGGCATTTAACCTTGGTACCTGTTTCATTCTCCACAAAGGCTTTCCACCTTTGAAATATGGAAAATACATCGGATTTATTCTTCATGACATAAACCCATGTTTTTCTAGTCGCATCGTCTATGAATGTTACATAGTACAATGAGCCACCAAGTGAAGGTGTACTTGCAGGACCCCAAACATCAGAATGAACCAACTCAAGTTTTTTATTTTTTCTTTCATTTCCTGAATTTTGAAATTTTACCCTCTTTTGTTTACCATAAACACAATCTTCACAGAACTCTAAGTCCACTTCTTTCAAACCTGGTAGAAGCTTCTTTGTTTGAAGGATTTGCATTCCTTTGGCACTCATATGCCCAAGTCGGTAGTGCCACACTGCACTGTCAACTTCTGTAGTTGCTGCACAAGCTGAAGGTTGCGTGCTAACAGTACACAAGTAAAGTGTACCGACTTTTTCACCCTTGGCAACCACCAAAGATCCCTTTGAGATCTTCCACCGTTTGTTTCCGAATGCAATGTTGTGACCTTCATCGTCCAATTGTCCTGTAGAGATCAAATTTTTGCGAAGAGAAGGAACATGCCTAACATCTTTAAGCTTCCATTCATTTCCGTTAGCAGTTTTGACAGAAACTGTACCTTTGCCGACAATCTCACAAGCTTCATCATCTCCCAAGTATACATACCCAAAATTACCTTTGGTGTAGTCTTGGAAATGTTGCTTGTGTGGTGTCGCATGGAATGAAGCCCCGGAATCTACTATCCAGGAATTAGACACATTGTCTAATGAGAGAATTAGAGCATCTTGCTCTACTTTACCTACCACATTGGCCTCCGATGTTGGCTTGTTGTCTTGAGACTCTGTCTCCTTCTTCTTCTTGGACCAGCAATCCTTCTTGACGTGGCCCTTTTTGCCGCAGTTCCAACATTCAAGAACTGACTTTGTGCGTGACTTGCTCCGCCTTGAGCGATCACGACCCTTTTGGTTTTTGAACCTCTCCTTATGCCTTCCTCTTGTTTCCACTGATAGTGCAGCACTTGATGATTCTCCTGTGCTTCTCCTTTGCATTTCCTCGCTTAGAAGAACACCCACAACATCATCAAACTTAAGAGTATTTGTGCCAGAGATAGAATTACTTACAGCCATCACAAGGCTGTCCCAACTATCCGGTAGAGATGATAGTATAAGGAGAGCTCGCACTTCGTCATCGAAATTGATTTTCACTGATCGAAGTTGACTTATGTTTGTGTTAAAGTCATTTAGGTGTTCTGCAACTGAACTCATTCTCTGCCATCTTTAGATTGAACAAGCGCTTCATAAGAAATACCTTATTGGATGCCGATGGTTTCTCGTAGAAGTCGTCAAGTGACTTCATCAAGTCCTCCGTGGTCTTCATCTCCGAAACATTGAAGGCCACCGTTGATGCCAAGCTTAACCGGATTGTTCCCAGTGCCTTTCGATCAAGGACAATCCATGCTTCATCTGCCATTGTTGCGGGCTTCTTCGCAAGACCGCCTAGTGGCAAATAGAGGTCCTTCTGGTAGAGATAGTCTTCAATCTGCATCTTCCAATGTTGGTAGTTTTTGCCGTTGAACTTCTCAATCTTGAGCTTCCCTTCCTCCGCCATAACTCCCACTCAATTCAAGGAATCCTTTCCTTGAGATAATTTAGCTACGAGCAAACCTTGCTCTGATACCAGTTGTTAGGAAATAAGACGTAGCTAAATAGATAATTGAGTAGATTACTTAATGGAGAGAGACAGATTTATATACACGAGATTATAGAGTAGAGAGAGAGAGAGAGAGAGAGAGAGAGAGAGAGAGAGAGAGAGAGAGAGTACACACGATATACGTGGTTCACCCAATGTGGGCTATGTCCACGGGAAAGCAGCCACTCAATGGCTTTAGTACTTCAAAACAAGAAGTAGTTTACAAAGGGATTATACCCTTAATGGAGCTCCCGCTTTGCTTCACTCTCACCACCTCACACTCACCTTGTTGCATCAACTTCACACTATCAAATGTGTGTAGAAATGGCCTCCTTTTATAGGCCAAAAGGGCTGTCCTCTCTTATGAGAGACAGCCATGTGTAGCCGCCCTTGTGCGAATAAGTCCAAATCGGACCCTCCAATCCGCCCATGTGAGGCCGCCCTTGAGAAGACAAGTCCGCTTTTGAATTCGGCCACCGGCCATTGACTTCCGACTATCGGCCACCGGCCATTGACTTCCGACCACCGGCCATCGGCCATTGACTACCGGCCACTGGCCAACCGACAGGTTGTTTTCCGACCACTTTCCGGCCGCCATCCGGCCATAATATTCCGACGAAAAAAAAAGTCTCGGGGGCCTCCGCCCCCGAGGCCTTTAAAGTTGCCGCTGATTTTTGTCCGTGAAAATTTTGGTTTCCGGTGAGTGATTTTCCTTCACACACGATGGCTTCTCCTCATAATGGAGGCCTTACAAATGTGCGCTTTTACCACAGAAAATTACAAAGGTAAATTAGGCTCCATACTTAACACTTGATGCATGGCTTTGTAATTGTCCCTCTTAGCCTTGCTCTACATGTACAATCATGTTTTATTGGAAGCACCAATGCCCAAAATTGCATCTATTTAGGCACGACCACCATGTAGACTACCCTTAGTTTATGCAAGGATCTCTCGAGCTCTCTACTAGATACCATAATTTAATTTTAGCTTGAGGGTACTATATCAGCACACCATGTTGGAATGGAACCAGCCTATGTGCTCCCTCCCCCTCGTGAAGATTCTTGACTCAAAGCTCAAAGTGCAAGCATACTCAACTTTCCCTTGAGGGCATCTCATATAGAGAATGTTTTGCTATTTTGATAAAGCGTGAAAACTATTTTTATCCTTTTTCACAAAAATCAAACCCCGAGCTAAAACGCAAAAAAAACTATAAAATATGGCAAATGATTCATATCCTAAGACTTTCTTTGGAGGTCTATATGAAAAAAAGAAAAAAGAAAATGTCACTAAGCTATGTCAAACATAACAGCATACTCCAAGCTCTCAACCAAACGTTCTTAGCATCCAATAGTTTCTAATCTTCCTTGAAGTGCTTGAGAGACCTATTTCATTAATAATCTAGCACAAGAGAAATAAATGTGCCTACTTTATAAAAAATCAAGCACTACTTCATGATCAATTTTTGGCTATATGGGATGAATAAACTCCTCTGCAATTTCTTGTACTACATATTTAGTAGACTGCTCAATGATGCTTGAATCAACTCCTTCTCAATTACTTCATTTTATTCAAAGTACCAAACCCTTTCCATCCCTTAGTACCACCACCCTCGGTATACTTCACCACGTCTACTTGTTCAACATTTTTAGTTGGTTGCTAGTATAATTGCTACAAATGCCAGCTCTCGATTGAGGCATAGAATCCTCTTGTAGTAACCCTCAATAAAGTGGCTACCATAATCCAAGAGGTGGTATGTTAACTTAAAAGAAACCTGAGCTAAGTGTATCATATTCTGATTGCATGGCAACCATCCAATTTGAGGATTCTGTGATTCATCAAAAGACAAAGGGTTTTCTGCATCACATAAGCTAGAAACAACCAAAGCAGAACAATTTGAAGCATAAGATGAATGGTGAGAACCTGAACGAGCACCTGCCATTTTGGCATACCTCTAGCCTGCTCATTCTTAGCCCTTTCCACATCAAGTACATCATGTACATCTACATCAGTAATAGGATGATCTGTAGCATTTTTTGAAACCCCCATAGGTAGTACATTTGCCTCATTGGAAATTCTATTCAATTTTCCACAATCGAAAAGAGGCAACAAACTATCATAAATGTCCTGTGAGCGTACATTAATATCTATAGTACATGACAACAAGGGCTAAATGGAATCTTCCACAAACACAACATCTGTGACACCAAGATACATTTTGTTTGGAGATGTTATAACCTGTAACCTTTGCTCTCACTATTGCAACCAACAAAAATGCATTGTACATCCTTATCATCCAATTTTTTGTGCCACTTTTGTGGCACCAAATCATAAGCTAAACAATAAAAAATGCACAAGTGATCAATAGATGGGTTCCTATCATGCCATGCTTTATATGCTGTCATAAACTACAAAGATTTTGTAGGACACTTGAGTAAATAAGTAGCACACATGATGGCCTCAAGTGAATGTGGCAAAGCTTGACTCTTGGCCATACATTGTGCCATCTTGGTAAGAAACCTATTTTTCCTTTCAACAACACCATTTTGCTGAGGTGTATACGGCATTGTACATTGGTGTTTGATCCCATGACTAGCCAAAAATGCATTAAACTCATGAGACATTTACTCCCCCCCTTGATTTGAATGGAGGGTGTCCATTCTACATTTAGAGACGTTTTTAGCCATAGCCAAAAACTTCTTGAAGCAGATAAATACTTCGGACTTAGCTTTAAGCCGATACACCCATACATGCCTGGAGTAATCAATGAAAGTCACAAAGTAAAGGTAATTTTCCAAGGATAGAGTTTGCATAGGTCCACAAACATCACTATGTACAAATTGCAATTTTCATGTAGCCTTAAATGAACCATCCATTGGAAACTTTGAACGTTGCATATCACCCAAAATATAGCCTTTACAAACATGCTTCAGAGGTGCTTCAAGAGGTGGCAAAGAAGCAACCGTATCAGATTTTCGCACACGTAGCAAACTAGCAAAATTTAGATGCCCAAACCATGCATGCTAAAGTTTTGCATTTGAAATAGGCTTTGAATCCACAACTGCATTTGCAAAATTTTCCTACACTTGTCATACAAAGTGACCTTATATAGACCGTGGCATAAAATGCCAGATGAATCAATTTCATCACCAATACTGAGATCATGAATTGTACATTTGTCATCCACAAATTTCACAACAAGACCACGTCTAGCAAGTGCAAATATAGGCAAAATGTTCTTTTTGATCCCAGCTAAGTGTGAAAGGACTGCCATTCACAACAGTCAGCACAATCTTTCCAACTCCCTGGATCAGTAAGAGGCATTGTGAATGTATTCCCATGAGGGACAACCTTGAGAAAGGTAAACAAGTCACGATGTGATGTAATGTGCTTTGTAGCACCACTATCAAAGTACCACACATGTGAATCTGCAGCAACTGACATACAAGCATCATGGACATATGGATCATAATAAACTTTGCACTAAATGTCAACTCTGCATCTACATCAACATCACAATCTCCTTCCATAGAAGACTCTATAATAGCTACACTTGTAGTGGAACCATCCTCTTTCTTCTTCGACTCTTTTGCCTTCAATTTAGGACACTGCTTAATCAAGTGATCATTGGACTTGAAATAATGGCAACAGATTTTCTTTTTACCCTTTTCACCAGAATTCCTAGACAAGGTACTGCCAGCAGAAGCATTAGGAACATGTCATTTTCTACTCACCAAAGAACCATGAGAAGTGGATACATTGTTGTTACCACCTTTTCTTTGAGCAGTAACAAAAACCTATTCAACTACACACTGTTTAGCCTTATTCTTTCTTGAAATGACTCTTGCAATAGCAATGTGCATAATGCATCAACCTTGACAACATCAGGATCTCCTTGGGTCATAAGTCTCCAAGTACTAGCAAAACTCTAATAAGAATCTAGTAATGCATCAAGAACAGTATGCACAAGGGAATTGCCAAAAATGACTTTTCTTGGAGAAATTACTTGCTCATTTATATCCTTGATATCAACAAGAAAAGTGTCCATGTCATCTTCCTCATGCATAATCTTTGACTCAAGCCCTTTTGCGCAACAATGCAATTTCAGTCTCATTGCAACTTACATAAAGACCATCTAGAATATCCCAAGTTCCCAACCCTTTTTAGTTGATTTAGCTGAGTGATTGTGATGATTAATAGTGCGTTTCATAGATAATGCAATTAATGCATAAGCAAAATAGCTCTAGCAGTAGAAATCCTACCACCAAAACTTATAACATCCTCAATAGTGCCTACATTCATAGAATTAGGATGTACATCATGAAGGAGTAGGAGCGGAAGTGTGACGCGAGAGAGAGCGCGAGAAGAAGAGCACGACGATATGGTGAACTCGCTCTACTGTAATGTGTAGAGCATAGTGAGTTCTTATTAGGTTTTTACAAAAGAATATGTGTACATACCTGACGGCCCGCCCACTTACCTGGGCGACCACATTGGGCTTTATACCCCAACAACCTCCCACTTAAAGTCCAATGTGGTACTTTAAGTGTGAGAGAAGCTACTATACAAGCTAATATACAAGAGATGTAGAGAAGTGATGTACTACCCTACACCTAACTGCTTGCGAAAGTGCGCAAAGCTCTCTGAGGGAAGTCCTTTTGTAAGTAGATCAGCAGGATTTTCTGTGGTGTGAACTTTGACAAGCTGAATTTGCTTATCCTCAAGCATTTCCATGATGAAATGATACTTCACATCCACATGCTTTGTCTTTGAGTGATAAACTGGATTGCGAGCCAGTAGTATAGCACTCTGATTATCACAATATAACACGGGCATCTCTTCTTTGATTCCCAAATCTGTTACTAGTCAATTAAGACAAATTGATTCTTTGCATGCCTCTGATGCTGCAACATATTCAGCCTCTGTAGTAGACTGAGTAACACAATCTTGTAATCTACAACGCCATGATACTGCTCCACTAGCCAATGTAAAGACATACCCTGACGTAGACCTTCGGTTGTCTAAGTCACCTGCATAATCTGAGTCTGTAAAACCCTTTACACTTAGCTCCTGACTCCCATAGCATATACGTATACTCTTTGTAGCTTTCAGGTATCTCAATGTTCCTTTCACTGCCTCCCAATGTTTCTTGCCTGGGTTTGACATGTATCGACTTACTACTCCCACTGCAAATGCAATGTCTGGGCGAGTAGAAATCATTGCATACATCAAACTACCCACTGCAGAAGCATATGGAATCTTATCCATTTCAGCCTGTTCTTCCTCAGACACAGGACAATCTTGTTTGCTAAGTTTCACATATGGTGGCAATGGAACACTCAATGCCTTTCCCTTCTCCATATTGAAACGTTGCAAAACCTTGTCAATATAATCTGTTTGAGATAACCAAATCAACTTCTTTGATCTGTCTCTCTCAATGCGCATACCAAGTATATGACTTGCCTCACCCATGTCTTTCATGTCAAACGATTTTGCCATCTTTGACTTCAAAGCTGAAATTTCTTCCAAGTGCTTGCCAGCAATCAACATGTCATCCACATACAAAATAAGGATCAGCCAACTACCATCCTTAGCCTTCTTTGTATATAGACAGTGATCGAACTCACTAAGTTTGTAGCCTTGAGAAAGCATAAACTTGTGGAATTTATGGTACCATGCCCTTGGTGATTGTTTTAAGCCATAAAGACTCTTTAACAACTGGCATACCAAATCTTCCTTGCCTTTCTCAACAAACCCTTTTGGCTACTGCATGTAAATTTCCACATCTAAATCACCATCCAAGAACGCTGTCTTGACATCCATTTGGTGCAACACCAAATCTAATATGGCAACCAATGCAAGAAAGCATCTCAATGTAGTCATCTTGACCACCGGAGAGAAGACTTCATCAAAGTCATTGCCTTGTTCTTGCTTAAAGCCCTTGGCAACAAGCCTTGCTTTGTACTTTGGCTGACTATCATGAGCGGTGATCTTATACCTGTAAACCCATTTACAAGGTAGAGCCTTTTTGCCTGGTGGTAATTTAACTAGCTTCCATGTCTGGTTTTTATGCAGAGCTGTCATCTCTGAGTGCATGGCCAATTGCCAATTCCAGGAGTCCTTCATTTGCACTGCTTCCTTGTAACATGAAGTCTCATTGCAATCAGTCAACATGACATATTTCATAGATGGAACAAACCAATCAGGAGGTCGCGTGATACGTCTCGATCTACATAAAATAGGTGGCTCAGGCTCAGCCACAACCTGTGGTTCCAATCTATCCTGTCCTTGCTCCTCTTGAGCCCTGACATTTTGTCTTGCACGTGCAGGTCCATCTTCTTGGAAGACAACTCTTCTAATCTCCTCAACCCTCTCTGGTTTAGAATGATATTTGGATTCATTAAAGTGAACATCATTGCTGCGGATAACCTTTCTGAATTCGGGATCCCAAAGTCTGTACCCCATCTCACCAGAATTACCATAGCCTAGAAAGATGCACTTTCTACTCTTTGGCTCAATTTTGTTTCTAAATTCCTTTGGAACGTGAGTATATGCCTCACAGCCAAAGACTCTGAGATGCTTGTATGAGGGCATTTTGCCTGACCATACCATCTCTGGCATTGAATCCTTCTGCAAAACCTTGCTAGGAGATCTATTTATAAGATGAACAGCTGTTGATACAGCTTCAGCCCAAAACCCATTTGGCAGCTGTGCATTAGACAACATACTTCTGACCTTCTCTTGTATGGTCCTATTCATCCTCTCAGTAACACCATTTTGAGGAGGATTGTAAGGAGAAGTAAGTTCATGTTTTATACCTTTTGACTCACAAAAGTCTTGAAAGGCCTTTGAAACATACTCTCCACCATTGTCAGTGCGTAAGCATTTAAGCTTCTTGCCACTATGATTCTCCACAAGTGTCACAAACGTTTTGAAAACACTAAACGATTCATCCTTGTGCTTGAGAAAGTAAACCCATACTTTCCTTGAGTAATCATCTATAAATGTCATAAAGTAAGAAGCTCCCCCTAGAGATAGGTTAAGCATAGGTCCACACAAATCACTATGAACAAGTGCCAACTGTGTATCTCTTCTACTGATTCTATGCTTATGTGGCTGCTGTGTTTGCTTACCATACAGACAATGTTCACAGAATTCAAAATCTTTAAATGGAAAGCCAGGCAAATAACCAGAACGAGACAAGATTTCCATTCCCTTCTTGGACATATGTCCTAACCGGCTATGCCACAAAGAAACGTTCGGCTGCTCGGTTACATTGATTACATTTTTAGAGACATTTGATACATAAATCATGTAAAGTCCTCCAGACTTACTCCATGTGCTACTGTCATCGAACCCTTGGATGTCTTCCACATGTTTTGTCCAAAAGTGGTGACGTAGCCAACATCATCAAGTAAACCTGTGCTGATCAAGCTCTTTGTAATTGCGGGAACATGTCTCACATTCTTCAGTGTGAAAGAAGAGCCATTCTGAAACTTCAATTGAACATCTCCAACACCTAAGATCTCACATGTCTGCCCATTACCTAGCCGAACATGATCTTTAGTGGTCACATAAGAGGTAACATGATCTTTAGTGGTCACATAAGAGGTAAACAACTCCTTGTTTGGAGACACATGAAGTGATGCCCCTGAGTCTATAATCCAGTCACTCAGTGCATTTCCATCAGATGCTGTAAGAAGAGCTGAGTCCATTGTATTCTTCAAGAAGTAGATGTCTCCTGACACTAGACTGTCATCGTCTGCAACAGTGTTTGTCACATTTATTTCTTGAATCTTCACTGAGGACTTGTTCTTCTCACCATGGTATTCAGCTTTCTCTTTGCCTTTTTCTGCTTTCCATTCTCTGCAGTCTCTTTTCATGTGACCCTTCTTGCCACAATGGTAGCATTCTATGTCACTCTTGCCTTTAGCACTGCGGAACTTGCTACGAGACTGATTCCTCTTTCCACCTTTGTACTTTTCTTTGGTCCTTCCCCTGACAACTAAGGCTGTTCCTTTGCCTTTGTCCATTGTCTTTCTATTGGTTTCTTCAGTAAGTAGACTTCCTTCTACACCTGCTATGTTCAAACCATCTGGAGGTGCAGAATTACTCAAAGCTATGCAAAAAGTGTCCCAACTTTTCGGCAATGTGATCAACAGGAACATAGCTCTAACAGGTTCATCAAACTTGACACCTTGAGCTGACAACTGACTGTAGATGGTGTTGAATTCATTCAGATGATTGGACATAGGTGTCCCTTCTTTCATCTTCAAGTCAAGAAGCTTCTTAAGCCAGTATACCTATGAAGCTGCACTCTGATTCTCATAAAGATCAGTCAGCTTTGTCCATGCTTCATAAGCTGGCATCTCGTCTGCTACATTGAAGTAAACGCTTTCTACCAAAGTCATCATAATGGTAGAAAGTGCCAATTCATCCATTTCGCTCCATTCATCTTCGTCCATATCTTGTGGTTTTATCCCCTTGAGCTTTATAGGTTTTATTTGCTTCTTTTGTACCAACACGTGCCAAATCTGCTTCTTCCACAATGGGAAATTGGTTCCATCCAGCTTCTTGATATTGTAAAGAGCAGTGTCCTGTGATCCAGCCATAGCTACGCTTCACAATAGTTTACTTTCCTGGGAAAAATTCGGCAGAGTTTCCCCTGTAAACTGACCTCTGAACCAATATTAACCTGTCAAAAGAACCAAGAAAGCTTCAGATTCTGCAAAATTTTTTGCAGAGTCTCCTTTGTAAAATGGCTATGGTGTACTAAAAAACAGACCAAAAACAGCTCAAAAAACACTGTCTCTCTGACACTGTAAGCTGCGGGTAAACCTGTCCTGCACCTGTACTGTCTCTCACTGTCCTGTCACTGTCCTGTAAGCATAGACTACGACAATGCCTCAACGGCAGTAAAGCAAAGATGCAATCCCAACTGTCTAACTCACAGTCAATACATCCTAGCTACCTATCTAAGGGTGCTCAAGGGATCGCTCCAAGACCTGTATCACCGAACGGATCTCAACATTCGAGAATCCCCCAGCTCAATAAAACCTCACTCGACCCTCAACAAAGGCTGTAGTGAATCTGACAATACATAGACTTCCCACAAAATCATACATCCACAAATTTCCCACTATATGCTGTACCCGCTGGTTGTTTGCTGTGTGACCTACAGCCAGCAAACCCTCAACAGACATACATCATCTCTGACAATACATCCCATGTGGAAGTACCTGCAATGTCAGGATGAAATCTGGAATACCAAGTGGCAAACACAAGCTACCTGATGAACTAATGGATGTCCCCTACAGTCTGTGTGTAGATGTGCCCGTGTCGTATGTGACATGCCTCCAAGAACTGTGAGCCGTCCTTCGATGTGTAGACAACCACAAATCAACACTCTGGGAGTGCCGATATCCTCAGCACCTGCAGTCGTAGGTCGAAACCCCAAATTTGCAGAGTCGGATCTACACCCGCTGAGACCACGTAGTCAAAAATGGTATGCGCAGAACTTTGTCGAAGCCGAACGGTGGCGAGATGACCTCAGAATGAAATTCTGAGAACACCAAGCCCTTCGGGCTTGCCCACAAGATTAGGGGCCGTGTCTTCGCCTGTCAAATCTCACTCCAATCAAAGCAGGTGACTCTGGCTACCTGCAAATGCTGCCCCGAGCCTTGATCTGAGCTCTGATACCAGTTGAAGGAGTACGAGCGGAAGTGTGACGCGAGAGAGAGTGCGAGAAGAAGAGCATGAAGATATGGTGAACTTGCTCTACTGTAAGGTGTTGAGCATAGTGAGTTCTTATTAGGTTTTTACAAAAGAATATGTGTACATACTTGGTGGCCCGCCCACTTACCTGGGCGACCACATTGGGCTTTATACCCCAGCACATCAATGACCTACACAAAATTTCAAATGCCCTTTGACACAAGAACATGTTGCATCGTGTAAGCCCACATTGGGTAATTGTTCCTGTTCAATTTATCCTCAGCAACAAACATCTTGAGCACATATGTGTTGTTGTCAGCCATTGTGAGTGCCTGCAATTGATGTGGAAACTACCCAAGGAGAGGAGAAATGAAGCAAAACTAACACGTGCCATACAACACAACCCAAAGAAGATTGTAAGGACTTGCGATGCAAAAAAACTCTACATAATAGGACAAAATTGCCAATGCAGTTTTGCCTGTAGTGGAAACGGAGGCCGAAATGAGACCAAATAAAATATTTTAGGAGACCAAGCTCTGCAAATGGTCCCGAAGTATTTGTCGACCTATTGACGCTTACCAAGGCTCACCCAAATTGGAGAAAGTGCGCAAGTGGGTGTTGGAAATACTGACAAGTATGCCCAAGAGGATGCAACCCGCTTTGATACCAATTGTTGGAAATAGGCCCGGGGCGGTCACTTTTTAGAATGTGTATGATATGACGTGAGTTAACCGGAGAGGATTATTAAAAGACCAAAATGTATAAAAATGTATACATACAGAGGGGGGTGGGGTTTTTTTGAATAGGCTCACAGTGTAAGTATAGTATGTATATTGGGGTATTATTAATTACCTCTTGAACGCACGTGATATAGGGGTCTTTTGATAAGTGACTGCCCCAGGGAAATAGGGTTGCAAGGAAACACACAACTTGGAGAAGATGAAGAATCTTAAGGTACACAATAGATAGTAGTATTTCTTAGTGCACAATAGGAAGATGAGCTATTTTTGAAGTGATGGGCATATATATAATGTACTAGGGAAAAAACCTCCTAGTGAGGGAAAAAATGGCCCGACGGTCCTTAGTGTGTTCACACACATCACTACCACATATGTATGGTATTGGGGTATTATTAATAATTTCTTGAATGCATGTGATATAGTGGGCCTTTGATGAGTGACCGGCTGGGGCATTTTTGCCATTGGTTATTCCATTTAGTTTACTTTTGATAAGGTATAGCAAAGATATTTTTTGGGTGTTGATCAAATGACTCATTTTGTTTAGGATAGTTTTAAGAGTCCGCCATACAAAGGAAGTAACTATGATCTAACTTGGTGCAACCAAGCAACTTTTACCAAGATATGGGTCTTGTACCTACTAGAATAGTTCGGAGAAGAGTCTATACACGTTGTTTGCTACCTTGTATAGACTTTTTTGGTGAAGGTGCTATGGAATATAATTTCGAACACTTAAATACTATGAAATTTTAAATGCTATTAGGTTTTTATGAATATTCTTGGAGGAACCACTCTAATCTAATTCCAATTGATAGCAAAGTGTATCGGCTACTTGAATGCAATAAGTGATGGGTGATCAACATTGGGTCATGCTCAAGCATCTCTCTTAATGATCTATATATTGTTCACCTTGGTATAAGTAGCATAGGCTTCATGTCCTTCCTAAATTCAAGTTGTGAGCTCTTTTGGTGGGGTGTAGGGTGTTACTTGGTGGATCCTACAAATTCCTAGCAAATTCTACGTCGGGTAGGGGGTGTAAAAATCCTCTTATTGAGGGTGATGAAAGTTTTATAGATTTTTGGATATTGTTGGTTGTGTACTATGTTCCACACTTGATTATTGTTTCTCTTCTTCACACTTATTGGAATTTATTCATTGTATGTCCATAAATAAGGCTTATAATTCATTCAATAATTTCTTTCTTTAGAAAGTCAGCTGGCTTTTGTGACTTACATATTGATTTTGCAAAATATTGAAACTTGACTTCAAAGTTTGTATGTACACATATTACCTCTTTACTCATGTTTGCTTCTTAATCATATTTTAAAACTTATTCGGCTTTAGTGACTCATGAAACGTGCTTGTCAAAAGTATTTATTTTAAGTGTACATGCTCTTCATGATATGGAGCACACCTTTCATAGATAAAGCCAAGAAGATGACCTAAGGGAATTTAAAATAATTGAATCGATACTTGCAAGTTTTTCTATCTTCCGAAATTTATAAATTTAATTGTGCTATAGCTTATGCCATGCCGAGTCCGTTGGTCACATATGCATAGATTAACAATTTAGGTAGCATTAATGCAGATCCACTAGTTTATGTAGCACAAGTGTAGATTCACTGATTCAGGCAGCATGATCAATATCACTGCACTTCTATCGATTTAGGCAACACGTCTGTAAATGAAAATTTACAAGTTTAGGCAACATAAGTGAAGATCCACCTATTTCGGTAACACCCATTACAAATTCATATTGTAATGGCTAGCCACTAGTGTTACTAGTGACATTTGGAAACTATATGAGCTTCTAATGGCGGGGAAAGATAAGATGGTGTTATGCTTAGTGGAGGTTTTGAACCCAAAAAAGGAGGGAGGCACTCAAATGTGGCACCCCAATGTATGGGGTATTTATAAACCAAAACGAGTAAACCATTTGGTATCACAAAAGCGTGAGTGCAATGCGATGAGAGAGAGAGAGAGAGAGAGAGAGAGAGAGAGAGAGAGAGCACGGTGTAGGTGGAGAAACCCACCACAATGTGTATGAGAGAGCCCCTTATTCTTCTATCTAGTAAAGAATAAGGTAAGTACAAGTGGTGGGAAATCGGACACCTTTGACTCATTTGACTGAGGTAAGAGGCACAACGCCTTTACCCCAACAATATGTGGTGCATGTGTGGAGAGGGAGAATGAGAGAGGGAGAGAGAACACAATATGTGTGTGGAGCATCTCACCACAATGTGTGTGAGAGAGCCTCCTATTCTTATATCTAGTAAAGAATCAGATGCGTATAAGTGATGGGTGGTTGGACACCTTTGGCGCATCGGACCAAGGTAAGTGGCACACCGCCTTTACCCCAACAATCTCCTAGTTAAAAGAGAATATCCTGATAAAAGGTATATTATAGGACCCTAGTAGTATGTACAAGAGCTATAGGGAGGAGTCTCAGCTCAACCTATGCCCATTGGATCTCTCAAAGCTGATGCATGCTACCATATAAGATCTAGTGGTGTGCGGTATTGTATATCCCTACTAGAATCAACATGCATACCCTGCAGGTATATTGTAATGACTTGCTTTGCTCCATGATGCATCATGCTAGAGTCATTCATCACACAATTGACAACCCTAACTACAAATGCTCTTACTGTAGCTGCTATGTTGGGTCTCGACACTAAGAGTTCATACATGAGAGTCCCAAAGGCTGATAATAAATGCCTGATCTTTGCTAGCATATCCATGCCTATTGCATCAACTCCATGTGCAGTGACCTCTGCCAATCTATTTGTAGTAGGTATCGCAGTGCTCATTGCATCACCACCACAAGTAGTCACACTTGGACGTGTCAATTCTGACTCTATGGTGATCACTCTCTCATCATCCATAGGGACTATATCCACCTGTACTAGCATCACCATATCAGTCTCTAGTATGAGCATGTCAAGGAAATCCATATTGCTCATCTCTATGGTAGGAGGCATCTCTATCCTCAGAGGATCAATGATCTGCTGTGTCTCATTAGAGCATGGCTGCTCTAACTCTGCATCTACATACATGTCGTGCACAACACTTTGGAGCTCATCCATAAAAGATAATTATGTATTTAGTCTTTTGATGACATGAATGTAATGTAATCAAGACTATACCATCTCACACCTCAGATACATGCATAGGGTAGACGAAGACAATCCTAGCTCCTCTCGCAATGACTAGCAAACCACAATGCATCTAGAAGAACCGCTCTCTAAGCAATACATGACATCCAATGTCTATAAACTATCTCATCGAGATCAAACTCTACACAATCTCATAAAAATAGTGCGCATGTTGTAGAATATAAGATGCACCATTGGGTAATGACAAGCATATATCTCATGCACCCTCTATATCATATGCTGATCCATAAGATAATAGATGCACACGACCATGCTCCCCACTAGCAAAAGTGCTAAATCACTCATGACATGATGTGACATGATGTGACATTGAATGGTGCATAGTCATCTAGCAACCATCAAGAGCAAGTGGCATCTCTATCAGACATAAAATCAAGAGAAACACTAGAGGCAAACATGACAACACCATCACTAGCACACAAAGCCACCTTCTAGTATGTGTCAAACCCATCTCTCCATCGTGCATGTATTTGTGCCTCTACCTCATGCGTCTAAAGCAACATCATCTAATGTGCTCTGTGTGAACACAATGCCAACATCTCAAGTGTCAACATGAACGAGACTGCTGCCTCATATGAGTCATTGTTGTAGATTCAAAACTGTCACACATATTAACTACAATAACTCAAGCTATGGCTCTATAGCATGTGCAAGGGCAATGGGGCATAAACCAATGCCAAAGATAAGGGCACCAAACCTAGATCAAAATGAGCTCCTTATGGGGAGAAAATACTCTAAAAATAGCTCATCAACACTTGCTATGCTCAAGTGCATCAACGCATAAAATGTAATGGAAATTGCCTATGAACTTTGAGAGTAGCGGAATTAGGAAATTAGGTGAAGCACTTTTGAGAGATTCTTTGTGAGCATAGCGGTTGAACTTAATTGACGGTAGCAACATAGATATGGTACTTAGTTAACTCGGCATGAACAATACTTTTGCAAGAGAGAGAGTTTAGAGAACATGACAATAATTGAGGACCGGATTCATCCACCTCCAATAGGCATTTGTATTATAGTTTCTTCCATTAAGAGAGACTTGGTACATTACAATCTTTGTGTTCCTTGTAACCTAGGTGATGCAATGAAGATGGAAAGCTTCATGCATCACAAGCATAACATAAACTTGAAGAAAGCATTAACTATCCCAAGCCTTAGTCCCAAGGCCTCAAACACCTTCGAAGGTGGAGAGAGCTAGCGGGGAATGAGGATAGGTAAGAGGAAGAAGAAACATTCCATAGGAGAAAGAAATAGTTCCTCACTTATCATTACTCTTCTTGCTAGCATACATAATAGCATAGTAATGAAGATGGAAAGCTTAAGCATTGAAGCACGACTCTTGGTTGGATTTTCATTCCATAGCCAAGAGTCTTGGTGTAGGCTTTCACTCTCACAAGCTTGGAGAAGGAGGTGGTGTTCCTCAACTTTCACCAAGTGAGAATGGATTTGCAAATGAGTGTGTGTGTGGAGTATATCCCCCTAGCACCCCCCCTCCTTGCTTTGGGCGAGTGGTGACCTTTCTGCATGTTACAAACTCATTGGACCCCTCTCCCCCTAGCCAATCACGTGCAACATGCAGTCAAGTACATGGGTAGTCTTTTGACAAGTGTCCTCCTTACCCCTTGTAGAGAGAGAGAGCTTGAAAATATCTAGATATTTGTTAGATGGAAGTAGAAGCTCATTGGACCCCTCTTTAGCCCAACCAATAGCATTCAAGCACACCATGTGGTTAAGCTTAGTGAGATTCTAACATGTGTCCCAATGCTCTTTTAGCATTCCCCTAACTTTGAGATTTTTATGCATATGAAGTTTCTCAAGCAACTTCCTCATTAAGTGTGTAGGTTCTCTTTTTGACTCAAGCATCTTACCCCCCATGCATAGGAAGCTTCTCAAGCAACTTCCTCATTAAATGTGACAAGTACCTTAAGTACCTTAGCTATTAAGCATGACAAGCACCTGGTGGAGTTCCCACCTCAAGCACAGCCCTAGCTTGCTTAAGTTTAGGTTGGGTTCCCACCTCAAGCACAACCCTAGCTTGCCTAAGTTTATGTCAGGTTCCCACCTTAAGCACATCCCTAGCTTGCTTAAGGTTCCCACCTCAAGCACAACCCTAGCTTGCTTAATTTTAGGTTGGGTTCCCACCTCAAGCTCAACCCTAGTTTGCTTAAGGTCAAAGGGCTTTGAACACTAACCATTGGAGGTTTTTAATGAAGATAACCCTAAGGTCTTTTAAGTTTCATTAGTTAACCTTGCTCTTTGATAGACCATCTCTCATTTGGGCCCCTTTACCGTTGGCCCCGTGTTGAGATAGATCCGTAAGCACATGTCTATATTCTAACCCTTGTTCACGTTAATTATCCCATATTAAATGAACAGTTTAATATGAGAAAATCATTTGGGTTGGTTAGTTATTAGATATTTAATGACATCACCTCTCTCTTGAAATCATAGTCGTCCTTGACTATGAGGTAAAAGATATAAAGTCATAGTCATTAGTCAATTTGTCTTAGCGGATAGAGGATCCCTTTTTAGCCAACGACATCATTCCAAGATGGATGACTCCATTTGGTGCTTGGGAGACATAGCTACCTCAAGCAAGTATTCTCTTTAGTCCATTTCACATGGTGTTTGAGAGATGTCGTCATCCCAAACATGATTCTTAGTATGCATACTACTTAAATTTGTGCACAATAAAGAGAGAATTAGTCTTATAAGACAAAAACATTGATAATTTAAAAGAAACATGTACATTTGGTTACTCTAATGTAGCATTGTAAGCGTTGACAAGGTTCATACTATCCTTAACCTAGATCCGTTCATCCATCTAGCATCTTCACAAGGATACTTTATGAACTTAATAGGAAAGCGTCGGATAATATTACCATGTCGTAGTACCTTGTATTCATGCCGAAGGATAGCTTCGGGTTGTAGTACCTTTTTTTGATCTTCAATTTCGGGAGGGTCTTCAATAATTGGTTCATTTGAAGGCTCTCCTTTGGAGGGCTTGAGTAGGCTCACATGAAAAGCATTGTGTATGAGCCAATGGTTAGGTAACTTGAGTTGATAAGCCACCTCATTGATTGGCTTCAAAATTTGAAAAGAACCATAGATCTTTTTGCTAGTTTAGCATGATACTTTTGATGGCCCGTAGGATTTTTGCCCGTCGTTTGCCTCAATCGAGCCTTAGGAAACTTCAGTAAGACCCAATCATTTTCTTTGAATGTTAAGGCCCTTCTATGCTTGTCAGCAACAATTTTTTGCCTTGGTTGGGAGATGGATATAGCCTTCTTAATCTTTTGAAATGATGTTTGCAGGTCACGGCTATACTCATCGACACAACGAAGATCTTCCCATGTACTTTAAGTAGCAAGGGACTTTTAGGTCTTCCCTCTATGATTACAAAAGGTGCTTTTCCCGTAGAAGTATGGATAGTATTATTATACATATACTCTACAAGAGGTAAGTACTTTTCCCATTGTGAGCATTGATCTACTTCTATAACATAGGTCTTTAGTAGATCAAGAATCATAAGATTGGCTATCTCACTTTGGCCATCTGTTTGTGGGTGATAGGCCGAAGAGAAATTCAATTGTGTACTTAGATTTTTAAAGAGACCTTTCCAGAAATTATTGGTCATTCTAGGATCTCTATCTGACACGATGGATGTTGGAAATCCATGATGTTTGAAAATCTGTGATATGCAGAGAGTTGCCAATTGGTGTGCCTTAATAGTCTTTTTGACAAGGATAAAGTGTGCTTGCTTGCGAAACCTATCAACTATTGTCCATATTCCCATAGTCCCATGGATAGATTTTGGTAATCCAAAGATAAAATCCATGGATATACTCTCCCATGGTGAATTAGGAATTGGCAATGACTGGAGTAATCCAGGTTGCTTCCCTCTATCATACTTGGTCTTTTGGCATACTATACATTTTGAAACATACTCTTGTATGTCCACTTTCATGGTAGGCCAATAAAAGTACGTCTCTACTCCTCGAAGAGTAGGTTGAATGCCTCTATGCCCCGCATAGGGAGGAGCATGGGATTCATACATGACTTTCTCACGAAGGGAGTGGGTAACACATGGACTATTGCCATGGAGAAGATAACCATCCTGCACGGTGAATGGTTCCTCTTTCTTCCTCAAAGCAAGGGCTGACATTATGTATGTAAAGTCAGGGTTAGTAGCATACTCATCTATCATAGAAGATAGGTCATTGTGAGTTTCTATTGACACAACATTAACTTTTGGTCGTCCTGAAAGTGCATTAGCCAATTGATTGTGCTTACCAGCAATGTGAGCAATGTGGAAATTAAATTGTGAAAGAAAATTTTCCCACCTCATTTGTTTGTCAGAAAGCTTTGTTTGCGTCATGAAGCACTTGAGACTTTGATGGTCTGTTCGTAAGATGAATGGAGTCCCCAATAGATAGTGCTTCAATGTGTCTAGGGCATGTAGAATAGCTAACAGCTCTTTCTCATAAATGCCTAAGACCCGTTCATCCGTGTTGAGCATTCGACTCTCATATGCTATGGCATGCCCTTCTTGAAGCAAGACTGCTCCAAGGCAATCACCACAAGCAACACATTGGACCTCAAATGGCTTTGAGAGATCCGGAAGCATAAGGAATGGTTGGGAAAAAAGCTTCTCTTTGAGCTTGTCAAAAGCACTTTGCTCCTTAGCAGTCCATGAATACTTAACGTTTTTCTTTGTTTAAGTCATGTAATTGTCCTGCTATTTGAGAGAGTTTTGCTATGAAGCATCTATAGTATACACATACCAATAAAGCTTCTTAGCTCATGTAGATTACTTTGATTAGGCCATGCTTTTATTACCTCCAACTTTGATGGATCCATACGGATACCATCTTGAGAGATAATATGACCTAAGTATTGAATCTCTTGAAGGAAAAATTCACTTTTCTTTTGATTGAGAAAAAGCTTATTCTCCCTTAATGCTTGAAAAATCACTTGGAGATGTTTCTTGTGTTCCTCCAAGGAATTGGAGTAGATAATGATATCATCAAAGAACACTCAAGTGAATTTGGGTAGGGTATAAAAATTTTCTCCATTAATCGATTGAATGTAGCTGGTGCATTAGTCAAGCCAAACGGCATGACTAGATATTCATAAAGGCCAAACGTTATACGAAACGCGGTCTTTAGGATACCTTCATTCACTATCCTTATTTGATGGTAGCCACTTTTAAGGTCAATCCTACTGAAGTAGGTAGAGCCTTGTAGCTTATCAAACAGATCTTCTATTCGAGGTACAGGAAATTTGGTTTTGATAGTGATATGGTTTAGTGCGCAATAGTCCACACACATGTGGTATGTACCATCTTTCTTTTGCACTAAAAGGACTGGAGAGCAAAAGGGAGAGGAGCTAGGCCTCACCATTCCTTTGTCTACCAATTATTGTACTTGCTTCATGATCTCCTCTTGTTGATCTTGTGAAACTTGATAGGGAGGTTTGTTAGGCGGTGAGCTTCCTGATAGGAGCTCAATTTGATGGTCATCATCCCCTCGTTTTGGAGGTAAGTCCATAGGTATATCATCAATGAACACATCTTTGAATCCTTTTAGAAAGTTAGACAAGTCTAGCTCTTCTTGATTTCTACCATTCACCCTTGATGAAACATTAGGACCTTTTAGGGATTCTTTGACAAATATCATGTACGTAGAAACTGAGCTTTTCATTGATTTATCAAGGGCGAGAGGATTTACAAGTGGCATAGTACCAGACTCATTAGCATCTATATACATATTCTTTCCCCTGTAGGTGAAGTAGATTCTCCTTCCAAGTAACTTCATGTTGGCAACCATGCAGTTGAACCATGGTATCCCTAGGATAGCATCCTCATGTTGGAGAGGATAGATGAAGAAGTTTTCTTTGTCGACATAGCTTTGGACATGAAGCCTCAAATTCCCAATCAAGGGAGTAACAGAGGCTTGCTGTGCCTTGAAAGCGGCATTTGCAGTTACAACATCTCCCATCTCAAAAGCTTGAATGCCCAACTTGGTGGCCAACTCCATTGCTATAAAGTTGAGAGTAGAACCAAGGTCAAACAAGATGAAAGCATCATGCTCCCTTACCTTTCCCCAAGAATAGGAGAGAGGTGATCCTTTGCAATGAGTATCCTCTTTTAGAGCTTCGATAGTGGAAGCTCTAGGAGTCTCATTGCGAGCATTTCTTTTGGGGCAAGAACGATAGCCATGTCCTTGCTCCCCACACTTAAAACATTTGTGATCCTTGCAAAAAGTTTCAAGCTCTTCAGGAGAGAGTTTATTTTTACCTTTGTAAACTCCTTTCTCCTTGGACCGATTGTTGTTGTTGTTGTTGGAATGGCCGTGGGAAATATTTTGGGCATTAATTTTTCCCTTTGCATCACTTTTGTCTTTATTTTCCATGGGTTTGACATTCCGTCTAACCCCTTGTTGGAAATTGATGCGTGAAGCAACCATGGTATGGTGTATTACTTCGCTGATAGAGTCAGGCTGTTGAGAGTTGCCATACTCGGCCATCTCTTCATCAGGTAATCCCACACAAAATTGTTATTTTTGCTCAATAAAGTCTATCTTTTGAAAGACAATAGCCTCCTTGAGATGTAAATCCCAAAATTTGTCCACATATCTGTGGATAGACTCATGAGAGAGAACCTTAAACTCCGCCATTCGGTGAGCACTTTGTCCTTTGCATCACTTGCAAGGAATTGCTTCATGATGGAAACTCGTAGATTTTTCCATGTCTTTGGGGATTCGCCATTGCCTCAAAGGCTAGCCCCCCATTGCCGATTTTTGGAAGTGCATAGTTACATGGTGTAGCTTGGAGGACTCTGTGAAGCCCTCGTCTCCAAAGGCCGCATCAAATTGTTGGATGAATACCAATACTTTGTCGATAGCACCAAAGGTTCCATCATAGGTGAGAAAAGAGATACTCTTTCCTCCCTCTTTGAACTTCTTGAGCTTTTGTGAGCTTCGCCATGCAGGGTAAGATTTGTGATGTCCTCCCCTCTTATATTCTCTAGGAGAATAGACATAGCTTTCATCGGTAGAGGAGGAAGGTGAAGAAGAAGGAGAAGAGGGTGACATCTTTCTTGCCCTTTTCTTCCTTGATTTCCTCTCTTCCCTTTTGGAGTGAAGAGGAGAAGGACCATGGGTTAACCGTTTCCTCTTGGGAGGAGTTGGCGATCATTTAGTCCTCCTTGTTCATGGAGCCACGTATTCCAAGGAATTCAGGGATTCATTGCTTTCTTGATCTTTGGATTCCTCCTCTCGTATGGGACAAAGTCTTCTTTTGGGGTCTCTTCAAGAGGCCTCGTAAGCTCTCTCTCCTCTTGGAGAGGAAAGGAAATCCCATAAGCACGAAGTTGTTGAGTAACTTTGGCTTGCAAAGTGGGGTTGCCCATAGCTTGTTGCAACCTAGTGACAAGATAATTAACAAACATGGGGGCATCATCATTGGCACCTTCATGTGCAAAATCAAAGTTATCAATGTTCATTCTCCTCTCTTGGTTATTGTCAGCCATGCTAATTAAACTTATGTATTTACTTAGTGTATTCTTTGGCAATTCAAAACCTTAATTGCTACTCCTCTTAGCCTTTGAAAATAGGCACTTAAGTATCTACACCCACGGCTCGAATTGGTTAATTAAAGAGAGTAGTGGAGTGAGTCTAACATAGCGAAGTTGTCAAGGGATAGCTCCTTTTGGACTTCTTAGGGCTCAATAATGGTAAAGCCGTAGGCAAGTCTAAAAAGACTCCATTATTAAGACCAAAGCTCTCGAGGTGTGCACCATATCCCACATAGTGGGCTCAACAAAACCGATAATAGATCCTAGACCCACTTACCCTAATATAATTAGCAAAAACAACCATTAATAGGATACTTAAGGACCTCTCTTCTTAAGCAAGAAAAGAGAAACCAAATGCTCTCATACCAATGTAATGGAAATTGCCTATGAACTTTGAGAGTAACGGAATTAGGAAATTAGGTGAAGCACTTCTGAGAGATTCTTTGTGAGCATAGCGGTTGAACTTAACTGATGGTAGCAACATAAATATGGTACTTAGTTAACTTAGCATGAACAATACTTTTGCAAGAGAGAGAGTTTAGAGAACATGACAATAGTTGAGGACCGGATTCATATGGGTCCCCCCTCCAATAGGCATTTGTATTATAGTTTCTCCCATCAAGAGAGACTTGGTACAATACAATCTTTGTGTTCCTTGTAACCTAGGTGATGCAATGAAGATGGAAATCTTCATGCATCACAAGCATAACATAAACTTGAAGAAAGCATTAACTATCCCAAGCCTCGGTCCCAAGGCCTCAAACACCTTCGAAGGTGGAGAGAGCTATCGGGGAATGAGGATAGGGAAGAGGAAGAAGAAACATTCCATAGGAAAAATAAATAGTTCCTCACATATCATTACTCTTCTTGCTAGCATACATAATAGCATAGTAATGAAGATGGAGAAGATGGAAAGCTTAAGCATTGAAGAATGACTCTTGGTTGGATTTGCATTCCATAGCCAAGAGTGTTGGTGTAGGCTTTCACTCTCACAAGCTTGGAGAAGGAGGTGGTGTTCCTCAACTTTCACCAAGTGAGAATGGCTTTGCAAATGAGTGTGTCTATGGATTATATCCCCCTAGCACCACCCCTCCTTGCTTTCGACGAGTAGTGACCTTTTTGCATGCTGCAAGCTCATTGGAAACCTCTCCCCCTAGCCAATCACATGAAGCACGCAGTCAAGTACATGGGTAGTTGTTTGACAAGTGTCCTCCTTACCCCTTAGAGCGAGAGAGCTTGGAAATATCTAGATATTTGTTAGATGGAAGTAGAATCTCATTGGACCCCTCTTTAGCCCAACCAATAGCATTCAAGCACAGCATGTGGTTAAGCTTGGTGAGATTCTGACATGTGTCCCATGTGCTCTTTTAGAATTCCCCTAACTTTGAGATTTTTATGCATAGGAAGTTTCTCAAGCAACTTCCTCATTAAGTGTGTAGGTTCTCTTTTTGACTCAAGCATCTTACGCCCCATGCATAGGAAGCTTCTCAAGCAACTTCCTCATTAAATGTGACAAGTACCTCAAGTACCTTAGTCATCAAGCATGACAAGCACCTTAGGTGGAGTTCCCACCTCAAGCACAGCCCTAGCTTACTTAAGGTTAGTTCGGGTTCCCACCTCAAGCACAACCCTAGCTTGCCTAAGTTTAGGTCTGGCTCCCACCTCAAGCACAGCCCTAGCTTGCTTAAGTTTAGGTCGGGTTCCCACCTCAAGCTCATCCCTAGTTTTCTTAAGGTCAAAGGACTTTTAACACTAACCATTGGAGGTCTTTAATGAAGCTAACCCTAAGGTATTTTAAGCTTCATTAGTTAACCTTGCTCTTTGACATACCATCTCTCATTTGGGCCCCTTTACCATTGGCCCCGTGTTGAGATAGATCCGTAAGCAAATGTCTATATTCTAACCCTTGTTCCCGTTTATGTCCCATATTAAATGATCAGTTTAATATGAGAAAATCATTTGGGTTGGTTAGATATTAGATATTTAATGACATAAAATCTTCCATAGTAGTGTAACCACAGTATGCTCTACAATCATCACACTAATGCACATCTCAAATGCCAAAAGTATATGGAACCTATAATCAATGACTACCTATAAACTATATGCACTAGACTCACAATTGAAATATTCATTGATAAAAAATAGTGCATACACCATAAGTCTACCTGTAACCCCTGCGAGTATACACAAATCTCACTCTTGCGAGGGTAGATACAAGAACACAAATCCGTGTCCAAAAACAACCATATGCCCATCAATGTGGGAGCAAAGTCGACCACAACACGAGAGAATCATCATCTCAATCCAATGAAAAAAAATGCATCAAAAGAGTGTATAAAAATCAAGCCAATAGTATGGTGAGAAATCTAATAAAAATGGGACAGAGTCTCCCTGCAAAATGAGTGAAATTTCAATGCAAACTCAAACCATAAATTGCATCCAAGATGCCAAAAGTCGGAGATGATCTCAACCACTACAAATTGACCAAATTTTTTATCAACCAAAAGTATGGCAAAGTGGGAGTAAATCTTAACCACTTTAGTCACTGAAAGAGGACTCAAAACACCATAAACCAAAACCACTACTCAAAGCCAATGAGTAGAAATGCCCAAAAGATTTGCAATCTAGAAAACTGATCAATGCAAAAATAATGCCCTCAAGAGAGCATTAGGGCCAATTTGGATGAAAAAAGGGCTGTGTAAGGATCTAAAAAGGGGCAACCTAAAAAAGACCATGAAGATCTTACCAAAACTATTCAACATGGGTACTCATTGAATAGAGCTCATTAAGCACTACCCATGAACCATTTGAGCACTAAATTTGGAGTTCATATGCAAAAGTTATGGCTAAAATAGTGCAAAATATTCAAAAAGCAAGTGAAGGAGATCTTGACACGTGTACAAAAGTGCCATACTTTTGGAAATGTGGCTCCTCCTTGACCCTTAGATCAAGAATAGGGAAACCCTAAACAACCCTTTTTTCATCCAAATTGGCTCTAATGGCTCACCGGCACTTGGAAGTGGTTGCCAAAATGCATGTACGATGGGCGTCAAACATGCACCATAACCATACTTTGCAAAGACCATGAACCAAAGCACAAAGCTACTACCAAAGTGTATAATGAAAACCCAGGAGAGAAGCTCCACCTATAGTGCCAATGTTGACAACTTTGCCTCAGCCAAAACTACCTGCTTCTTCTTTACCTAAATCTACCAAACACCTCAAACCTCAAGCTCTATACAAGCTCACATTTCATCTTCAACTTAGAATTTATGCACACAACTTTGAGCACCTTCGTGCTTTCAAAAGTGCACCATACTCGTACACTTCACCACACACACACACACACACACACACACACACACACACACACACACACACACACACACACACACACACAGACACACACACACACACAGAGAGAGAGAGAGAGAGAGAGAGAGAGAGAGAGAGAGAGAGAGAGAGAGAGAGAGAGAGAGAGAGAGAGAGAGAGAACACAAGATGTGGGTGGGCAGCTCAACACAATGTGTGTGAGAGAGCCCCTTATTCTTATATCTAGTAAAGAATAAGGTGTGCACAAGTGATGGGAGGTTTGACACCTTTGGCACATCCAACGGGGGTAAAGGCAAACCGTCTTTACCCTAACATAAAGTGGGGAGGAGCTCATGAGATCCCACCTATGAATCTTGCTCGTCTTGGTCATGTTTAGTGTTGTGTGGCCATGTGGAAGAATTGCATGGCAAGAGCTTTGTGGTAGTTGGCAACAATCGGGGTAGTGATTGGTAGCCCTTTTAGTGGTCATTCACACAAACAACATCCAATAAGAGAAAAATCTTTTTTGAAAGTGTTTGTGTGAATAATCCATTGTAGGGGCATTCACACAGACAACAACCAATAAGGGAAAAACCTTTTTTTGAAAGTGAATTGGAAGGTAATGATGGTACCCTGCTCACCCATGCCTTTGGGATGAAGCCTAAGGGCTAAACAAAGGAGCGTAAAGGGAAAGATAGGTAAGAAGAAAAGGAGGGTAAGGAAAAGAGGAGGATTATTTCTTTATGCTTGGGGTTTTTTTTGGTGGGAAGGGATCGCGGAGGAAAAAGAAGAATAAGAAGAAGAAGAGGAAGAAGAATAAAGAGGAGGAGAAGCGGTTAAGGGTTTCTCTCTCTCTCTCTCTCTCTCTCTCTCTCTCTCTCTCTCTCTCTCTCTCTCTCTCTCGCGCGTGCGCACGGTGTTGGACGCATTTTTGACACCCCGTTTTTTGTAAATTTTTACATAAGGACATGATACCCGATGGTCAAAAGTGTGTGTGGGATTTATTTTTGTGGGTTTTTAGCTTGCTTTAGCAAGCACATGTACATGCATTGCAAGTCGCTATTCTAGTGACAACTATTGGGTTACTTTAAGTGCACGTGAGTGAGTTTTTTGATGAGAGACTTGTAACTTAAATACATGTACAAAGTGAAAAAGGTTCAAGAAAATGTGAGCTTTTTTTATTGAGTTTTGGTAGCTGGGGCTCTTCATGCTCTCTCTGTTTTGTGTTTTTCCCTTGACTACCTCTCTCTACACCTAGTTTTCCTATTACAACATCCTGCTTGTGTTGATGTTGCACATAGTTATTCGTCGGTTCAACTTGAAGGATTTCAGCACTTTTGTTGCATAGTGTGTATAAATTTTATTGAAGCTTAAAGTCACCTCTTTTGGAGTTGGGGTTTTGGAGTTATGGTCTGTTCTCTGCAGCCTACAATGTATGGCATCTTTGGGGCAAAACTATGTAGGTTGAATTGTGGAAACCCATACATCTTGTGGGTGATGTATGATTTGATGAGGGAGTTTTAAAGTGGTTTTTGATGAAGGGGAAATCTTTGTTTTCAAGAGAATTGGTAGGCAATGTCCGTAATTCCGAGACTAAACAGGTTTCTTCCTTCTTTGTGACATAGTATCTTGGGTGGGCGACGGCCAATAAATTCCTAAGGGGACTACTCTTATTGGATTTGTGGTGTTTCAAAGCGGTTTCCAAATATTTTGGTGTTCTTACAATGCTCTTTCACCTCTCTTGGGTGACATCTCTATAGAGTGCTTCCGTTTGCTTGTTTCCCAATAGTGTTTTAGTGCCCATGCCACTGAGGAATCGCTTGAAGTTACCTTCACTTTACAGGTTTGGAAGACATGGCATTTAGTTTTCCGGAGTTTAGTGGGAAATCAAATGAAAGTGCCAAAGGTTTCATTGAGATAATGAAGTTTGCTTGCCTTCTTGCTGACAAGAAAGACCCAACGTTGGTGCTACAAATCTTCTACTTCTGTTTGAAGGGAGATCTAGGGAATGGTTGGAAGGCTACGAAAACAATCTACAATCAGCCCAACCTCCTCAAGTTATGAATTATGAAATGGTAAGGTATGCTTTTATTACACACTTTCAACAGGTGGAAGATCCACAAAAGGTATGGTAGTTTATTCAAGGCAACCAAATTATAGTTTAAGAGAGGATTTGTTTTGGGTAGAAAGGCTGATGTTACCTTTGGGAAACTCATGGATATGTGTCCTAAGTTGAAGAGGCAATGGAAGCATGTAGTCAACCCCATGAAGAAGGAGCATGCAAGGGGTTCAGTGAAAGTCTTGTCTTTGAATGAGCTACCTGATATATGCCCTACTATGGATGCATGGCATAAGAGGAAGTGCATCGGAGAGGCTTATATTGATGGAGGTGCACATGTATGTGTTATTTCTCAAGGTTTTGTATCAAAGTTGGGACTCAACATGGTGAAGAATTCAGGCTTTGGCATAAATCTTGCCAACCAATCAAGGCTGAGGTTCTTGGGAGAGTTAAAAAGGACTTGGAGGTGGATGGATGTATTTGATGTTAAAGGGCTGGTAATTTGTCATGTTATGCCCGCAGGTACTGGTGTTTTTTCTCTCATCCTTGGAAGACAATGGTTACAGGCAACCAAAGCTGTACAAGATTGGGGACATGGTACCATCACTCTCTACTGTAGAAGGGGTGATAAGAAGAGGTTTGACATGGCTAGAAAGAAATATTTGGACGCTAATTTTCATGAGAAAAGTGATGAAGAAGAGTACTCAAGTGAAGAAGAAGACAATGGGGATGATGGAAGTGAAGTGGAAGATAGCAGCGATAGTGATCTAGATGTTTCCTCCTTGTTTCTTGAAGAAGAGCATGATGAGAAACAAAGATTTCTTGGCCTTATGGAGAACAAGGATATCTTCGGTCTTGATGAGAAAAATAAAGAGCTGATGCAATCAAAGTTCAACCTAATGTCAAACAGGAGCTGTTGATACAAGGTATGTTGTCTCGCGACTTGACTAGTCATAAGAAGGGTGAGTACCTACATATGCTACAATAATTTCCCCATTTATTCATCACTTCTTATGAGGAATTAGAGGCTTCAAGGGAGAGGAAATTCACATTCCAATCAAGGAAGGATCTCAGCCCGTATGCCAAAAGCTAAGGAGAATGGGACAGGTACAACTTAATGCTTTAAAGTAAGAGGTAGACAAGCTTCTCAAAGGAGGTTTATGTCTTGTGACTGCAGAATGGGTGAGTCCTATTGTTGTCACACCCAAGAAGGATGGAAAGTGGAGGATATGTGCTGATTTTAAGCCTCTAAACACATCCATGAAGAGAGATCCATATCCTCTTCCTTTCATAGATGAGATACTTGATTCAATTGCAGGGCATGAGAGGTATAGTGTATGTGATGGATTCTCTGATTATTTCCAGCTCACCTTGGCTTTAGAAGATCAAAAGAAGACCACATTTATCACACCATGGGGATGCTTTTCTTATTGTGTGCTTCCTTTTGGTCTTATAAATGGATGTGCATGGTACCAAAAGCGCGCCAATAAGATCTTCTCTCCCTTTCTTGGCAAGTTTGTGAAGGATCTTTTTGTTGACTTTTGTGTTTATAGCTCTAGAAAGGATCATTGTTCAAAGCTTGGAATGGCATTTAAGCAACATGATGAAAGTGGAGGTCAACTCAACCCAAAGAAGTGTCATCTTGCTCAACCAAGAGTGAAGTTTTTGGGGCATATGATCTCAGAGAATGAGATTGAAGCAGAACTTGACAAAGTGAAGGCTTTGGTGCTCCTCCCATCACCTAAGGATACAAAGAAACTTTCTACTTTCATTCAAAAGGTGAAGTATATGTCAAGGTTCATTCCCTTGTCCTCTCAACTTCTTTATCCTCTACAACAAGCAGCAAGGTTGGATCCTCTACAATGGACAAATGAATGTGAAGAGGTTTTTCAAGGTATCAAATGTTCTTGGTTTTCTTCCTACTATGCAAGCCCCTAATTGGGATAAGGAGTTTTATGTGAATCCATTAGTAGGTGAGGATGATATTGGAGCTATGCTTATTCAAAGAGCTAACAACTCCCACTACATGAAGCCTATCTTTGTGCTAGCAGGGTGGAGCTAGAGGTGAAAAGAGGCTATACTGAGGTGGAGCTCATCATGGTGAGTGTGATTTATGCATGTAGAAAGTTTAGGCACTACCTCATCCCTAAACCATTCACATTCCTCACTAGCTACACTCTTCTACGTCGATTGGTGAATAGCTCTACTTTGTCAAAGAGGCTCATGAAGTGGATTGTGGAGTTATAGGAATTCAAATTCTCTTTTCTTGTTGAGAAGAGTACAAGGGCTACATTGGCTGATTTGCTTACTTATAAGGA
Source organism: Adiantum capillus-veneris (assembly GCF_014529385.1). NCBI lineage: Eukaryota > Viridiplantae > Streptophyta > Polypodiopsida > Polypodiales > Pteridaceae > Adiantum > Adiantum capillus-veneris. Next base: position 72,353,583 of record NC_140935.1, on the reverse strand, counting down.
AATCCCTCTTCTTCTTAAGGAGGACGTGGTGAAGAAGCAACACATGGAAGCTCCTGACATAGAAAATGCCTATCTATTGTTTTTTGATGGCTCTTATAGGAAAGCACATGAAGCTTCAGGAGGTGTTGTAATTTATGATGCTCAAGGTGCTTTGGTAACTAAAAGGAGTTTGAAGCTTATACCACGAAGCAACAATGAAGTCAAGTACGCTACTTTGGAGAAAGGACTTAACCTTTGGTCTTGAGCTTGCCATCCATCGTGTGAGGGTAAGAGGTGATGCTCTTTTGGTGGTTAAGAAAGTACTTGGGGTGTGGCAAAGTAAGAATCCAAGGTTGGAAAAAATGTGTTTTCAAGTGAAGAATCTGCTTAGTCGTGTTGAAGTATGGAGTTTATGGCATATGGACAGGTCTCAAAATGAAAAAGCACATGGTGCAGTGCAAGCTTCAATTGGACAATTGTATGTGATAAGGACTAAGTCTCCTGTTTATTTGCGAAGGGAAGCTTTAGAGAGGGAGGAAGAGTTTCTACAAACAGGTATGCTTCCATCAAAGTTGGAGAAGTAAAAAAAGTATGCCTTCCTACGCCGTGCCAAAAGGTATGTGCTACTTGGTGATGCCTTATATAGGAGGGGGGATGATCTTGTGATGAGGGAAGTGCCTTGGAAAGAGGAAATCATGAGGTTCTTGTGGTGGCTTTGCTTCAAAGACTACTTTGCATAAAGTCTTTCGGGAGGGGAATGTGTGGCCAAGAATTCAACGTGATGTTAATCATTAATGCAAGTCTTGCAAAGAGTCTCAAAGCATGGAAAGTAGGGTTCTCAAATCGTAAATTAGAGGCACCATTGTGGCTTATGATGTGTTTGAGAAGTGGGGTATTGATGCAATAGGTCCTCTATCTATGACAGCTAGAGGCAAATGTTACATACTTACTGCTATTAACTATCTATCCAGGTGGGCCGAAGCCAGGGCCGAAGCCAAAGCTGTTAAGCACATCACAAGTAAATATGTTTTGTTATTTGTATATGAATATATTTCCTAAAAATTTGGCATGCCATTGGAGTTACCTTCTGACAAGCGTCCATGGGTAAAAGCATGAAAAGGTGGTCAGGTTTTGGGGAAAAATTGGTGGACTTTGGTACTTTCATATTGTGTGAGGGTCTAGTCTAAGTCAATTAGAAGGTACCAAGATTTGAAAACATCACTTCAAGATTTCATCATTTTTTGAAATGAAAGCATGCAACAAAAGTAATGTGCTGAGTGCCGGCACGCACCAAGGTCGCTTTGCGTGCTTTTGGAGCTCACTTTCTGCTGTGCTCTGCCACTAGTGTCACGAGACTAGTGTGCTCTGCCACTAGTGTCACGAGACTGCTAACAGCCATTACTTCCTCAAGGTAGCTCTCTCTCTCTCTCTCTCTCTCTCTCTCTCTCTTGCTGATGCTTGCTCATCTCTCTTGGGTCAGATTTCCTTGGAGTTCGAGACTGTTGAAATGCTGGATTTTCTTCTCTATCTCTCTCTCTCTCTCTCTCTCTCTCTCTCTCTCTCTCTCTCTCTCTCTCTCTCTCTCAATGCTGAGGGTTTTGCATTCATTGTTGGACAAGATTTGATAATTTTTTGATTGGGACACCAGAAATGAAGACACCACCATGAAAGTGCACCTTACCAAACAAATCACCGGTTGAGGTGTCATCCACCAGCTTGCATTCCAGCAGTAGCAAACGGCCCAAGAGTGGTGCAAGTTTGTCGTCAAAGGACACCTTACTTGCCTTTGATAAGAGAAACAATAATCACCCATTTCCTTCTATAAATATCTTAAATTAGTACTTTTTGGTTAAAAATTTAGATGTTAAAGGTTTGCAACTGTTTTTCCCATGTCCACATATTCATTAGTTTTATTACATTGAATTCATAGTTTTACATGGTGGTGGAATTGTTTTGACTAATCCCCTTCTCTTTGAATTTTTGTGCTCAATAGTAGCATCTCAGAAGGCTCAATATCCCAAGCAGACCAGATTATGCTTTACCTACATGAGCTACACAAGGAGTATGGTCTAAGTTTGGAAAGCAAGTTGTACCAACATTTGTCTGATGAGGATGTGACAGATGAGGATTGGCTGGCAGTCTTCACAAAGAAAAGGGAGAAGGGTGCTAGGATCTTCTTGCATATGGCCTAAATATGCAGAAGAATGTAGGTTATTTTTTCATAAAGTATATCAAGCCATACCAACCAACAAAGAAATCACACACAAGTTTTAAACCTTGTTTGTATATGAGAGATTCCCAGTTGCCATGCAAATTCCAACGGGTCAGTGGAAGGTTGCATGGGCTATTTTTGGTGAACAGGTCCTAGATCACTGCAAGAAGCTCCCAAGTGGGATGGACAAAAAGCTCAAGAACTAGACTGAGTGCAATGAGAATGGTCAGCATGTGACTCGGACCACACAATCCACTCCAAAGGCTCTCATTGACCATGGCGGGATAACTTCTATTTCCTACAGTTTTGGCCCTCACTCATTTTTGAATTGCAGCTCTGTTAATCCCCAAATCATGGCGGCAGTGGAGCAGATGTTGGCTGCAAGAAAGAGTACACTGGAGAGTGTGAAAAGCACACTAAATGCAGCGCAAGTGCAACTACAAGGGAAAAGCATGTGGAAGATAGAGGGAACATCTTCAGTTGTAGCAGTAAAGAAGAAGAAGAAGGTGGTGGGTGCTTGAGGCAAAGGTGAGCTCTCGTGCTCTGCTACGAGACTGGGCACCCTGTTGCTAGGGGCAAGGGGAGGAGACCAATTGCTTAAAACAATCAACACATGCTCACAAACATCACCATCAACCTGTCAATCTCTTTCCCCAATTTCCAAGCGCGCACACACACACACACACACACACACACACACACACACACACACACACACACACACACCTAGACTATCGCTCTCTCTCTCTCTCTCTCTCTCTCTTTCACGCACACACACACACACACACACACACACACACACACACACACACACACACACACACACACACACACACACACACACACACACACACACACACACACACACACACACACACACACACACACACACACACACATTTAAACAGGAAAGCTTGTTTGTACCCTTAGTAGATGAGTGCTTTCTGTCTTATTCCATATACTTGTTGAGATTCCCTATCATGTATTGTCTTAGAATTCCCTCTTAGAATGTCTCTCACCCACCGTATTAACCTCCCATGGATGACTTCATGCATATTCACATTCTATGCTGAGTTTTTGTGGCTACCCTATCTACACACATATGCATAAATACGTTCTGACATGGCTAAACATGTATGTACCTGCGAACCCACATCATTTACTCGGGAACTCCTCACTTGAAGTGGCTCTTTTGTTGCTGGGTAAGTGCATATCAACTCCTTTAGCGTGAATAGAGAAAAAGACTCGATAACATATGTATCACTACATATATGAACTTCAAAATTTGTAGGTCATGGTAATGATTTCAGTATGGAAGATGATTAGCTGTGAGAGTGTAAACTCTCATAATGGTGAGTCGAGATCTGAAACCTTTATGCTGAACATTCAAATTATTTTTATAAAACTTTGTACATTTGAGAATTGCAATTTCATGGTTTTTAGATAACAAATTTACAGATTTTATCTGCTCCAAAAATTGGAGGTTCTTGAGGCTGAAAGAGGATCGTTGTTTGAACAGTTGTCTGGATCCACAAACATGTCTCTCTAATATAAAACTTCACACATTTGGTGAAGGATTGATTTGTGGGCTTTGAGCTGAGATTTTGGTAATGATATATTTAGACTTACATAAGTAAAGCAACCTTGTGCTAGTATTTATGGCATATCTATACTGATGAATTGTTTACTTGGTGGTTGGCACTCAGATGGTCAATTTGTGGTTGCTAATAAACATAGTAGTTCATAATTGTTGAGAATAAACATACACACACAAATATGAGCAATTTCTTTTACTCATATGAACTAGGAGGATGAATATATGGTTTATTCTTTGACATTTACGTACAACATTCTTAGCTATAAAGTATAACAACTGGTTTTTTTATTTAACTGCTCTTTTGGATCTCTATTTACTCCGATGTATATAGGAGGACTTATGGGGGTGTCGTAAGAGATGATAAGCTATGGGATTTTTTTCATGATTGTTGGAATGCAAAGAAGATAATATCCAATTTTTTGAGAATCTATCATACAATCACACTTGACAGACTTGATAGCTTAATGATTGGCCTAGAGTTGCACAAGGCTTGACAAATCTGTTGAAATTTTTGTGTGAATACAATTAGTTTTTTTTTAATAAATATACTAACATACTCTAAACTCCCTTACATGTTTGGACTAAAATTTGATGGTTTTCTTGTGGGATGAGACAACATTGACCTATGCGGGTCTAGTGACCTAGAGCTACACAATATCTGGCAGTTTGGATGCTGAATTTTGGTGAACACCAACAATTCTAGTTTTGATACATTGAACAACATTTTCTAAATTCCCTTACATGGTTCAGGACTGCAATTATCTTAGTATTATCTGCTTTATACTGAGTAATCATATGATTGGGTAATTGATGGTGACATTACTTAGTTGATGGAATGTTGGCCTTTTTCTATGACTCTTAACTGCATCTCCATGGGAATGACACCGTTGTTGATTATAAAGAAAACATAAAATGCTTTTTATTGAATAGAAACATAATTTTTGAAATTAGTGTTAGTATTTTACTTTGAAAACACCCCAGTGCTTCAAAAAGGGCCTTAATCCTCATGTGAGGGTCTCGGATGAGATGGCATTTTGACTGGATTTTTTGAAAATTGATTCAAATTACAAAGGAGATGCTGTCTAATTTTTTTTGGAATTAAATGACGTTTATGTTATCGTAAATATATGGCTCATTCTTTTAACTTAATATTTGATCTATGTTATATTGTTAGTTTTTAACACCAATAACCAGGGGAGTGAGTCAGTGACACCTGTCTTCCCAAGTAATGCCAGTTCTAATAGGCTTGTGTTTCTTGGATGGTAATAGGTAAGAGATTCTTTCCTTGGGATTACAATGAGAACTGCAACAATAATAGAAGATCATCCACCATTCAAGTATTTTTATTAGTGATAGATAACCCTTGTATATGATTCTTTGATAATAAGATGTAATACACTATTTGTTAGTATCAGAATTAAATGTCAATATAATCTTAAACTTTATCTACTTGGTATCTAATGTATACATAATATGTGGTTATTTACACATTGACTAGTCTCTAGTCCCATTGTATGGTTCAATAGTTTGTGAAATCAAACTATTGTTAGATTATTCATTCTTAAACACACACGCACACATACTCGTTTCTAGATAGCCTTTGGTCGGGTTAGCACCGTACAATGGGCCTAAACCTTCTATAATCTTTTGACTTAACCCACCTAATCCAAAGGGATGGGTTGGGGCCACAACTACTAATCTGGTCAAGTACATACCGTATAAGTCTATTACCTTAGATTGACAGATGCTCTTTGACTATGTACCAGACAATGTATCTGATTAATTAATCAGATGGCTGTTTTAGGAATGTGATGCATATATAAATTAGCCCTATTGGCACACCCAAACCTCTTTCTATTTATCCTTTGGTTGGGATAACACCTTATAATGGACCATATTAACTATCTAAACTTCGCCTACCCAATCCAAACGGATGGGTCGTGGCTCCTTCAGTTCCTCTTCTGGTCAAGTTGATAAGACCTTTTAAATTTTTTGGTTATCACTATGAACTTTTGACAACATTAACATAATATGTTATGCTTTTACAAGATATTGGGTGATTCTCATACACCAAATACCTGATCTAATTTGTCGAACATAGATTATTTTTCCCTAGAGAGAAACGGTAAGAGATCTTCTCTTACTCAGTACTGGATTTGAAACACTTGCTGATAATACTCCTTCAATATGTTTGGGTATTGCTATATTAGCCTTAAAGACACCACTTCTTCAAATGGAAACCCTTTTACATGTAAAGCATACCACTTAGAACACTTATTTATTATTTCCTTGGACGTTTGTATTACTCATTCTAAACATGGTTTGGGGGTAGGGTTCCACATGATGGGCCCTACCTCCCACCATGTGGAATCCTCTCCTAGGGTTGGGGGAGGGCCACACACACACACACACACACACACACACACACACACACACACACACACACACACACACACACACACACACACACACACACACACACACACACACTCACACATACTAAAAGAATAGAATTGACAGAGACAAGCTGTAAGCTTCCATGTCATTCTTGTCGGGATTAGCATCTTTGATGAGGTTAACAGTAGCACCGTTTGGGCGATTGTTGTTGAAGGGTTTTTGGCTTGGATTTTGGTTGAATCCATTGGATTGGCCATTGCTCTTAGCACGACCTCTTGGACACTTATCTGCATAGTGACCATATTGAAAACATTCGAAACACTTCACCTTTTTATTACCATTAGAGTTTTGAGCAAGACATTGGTTGAAAGAAGTTTGGGTGCCTCGTTGGTGCATGTTGTTATTATTATTGCTATGGGGTTGAAAAGTTGTAGCAGAATTGTCAAATCTGCGTCTCTTGAAAAAGTATGGCTTTGATGTTTGTTGCTGTCAAAGTTAGGAGAGAAAGAAGTTCTCTTGTTATGGTTAGTGCTAGTAGTAGGTTCGGTGTGAGAGGGTTATCCACCTTTCTTATTCTCCGCGTGAAGGGACAAATCAATAGCCTTTGACAGTGAATCTGGTTCAAACATATCTACCTCAGCACCAATTTGTAGTGCTAAGCCAGATATATTTACGCTTTAATTTCTTGCATCTGATATGTTCAATAGCTTGCAATGGAATTAAACAGTTCCAAAAACTATTAGTATAGCCTTGGACATCTTCATTTTGACCTTGTCAAATTAAATCCCATTGGTGTCGTGATTTAGCTTTATACTGTTAGGACAAGGGGAGGGAGAATGTTACAAGATTGGTCACCCTCCTGTTGCATGTGGTTAACTGCAATTGGGATAGCTAGCTTGAAGGTTAATTATGTGTTGTCTATTTGAATTTTACTAAGAGTGAGTGCATGATGGTTTGTAGATTGGAACTCTGGGAGTTGACGATGAGGCATCAACAAATAATAATTCTTTGCCATTTTATCCTAGCACAGTATTTTAGAAATAAGCCACTATGGCTCCTTTGTAAATAGGATAGTGAGAACCCACTCTAAGAGAGTTATGCAATAACTTGTGTGTACCACTCATTACTAAAGTGGAACTAAAGTGGAACTAAAGTGTAAAAGAGGGCCTTTAAATTTTGGCACCAAGAATAAATCAAAATATCAAATACCAACTCCACAAGAGAGGTGCCCTGGAGTTTGGGGTATGATTTTAGGCATTTCTTGTGTAGATGCTCTCAATTTTCCATATCCCATCTCTTAAGCTATCCTGTGTTCTTTATGTACTCCTTAATTAAGTCTACATCTTCTCTTCCATGTTCTTACACCCTCATATAGCTTGTCTCTGTCAATTCTATGATTTTAGTGTGTGTGTGTGTGTGTGTGTGCGCGCACGCGCGCTTGGAAATTGGGGAAAGAGGTTGACAGGTTGATGGTGATGTTTGTGAGCATGTGTTGCTCGGGGGGTTCACCGTTCAATACCCCCCTATATAACGTGCGTTCGTGGGGTATTTTAAAAACCCCTCTTTTAACATGTCTAAATGAATAAAATGACCCCTTATTTTAGGATTTTTTTTTCCAAAATTGAATATAAAAACCCCTTATTTTAATGTATCTCTGTTAAATTGCCCAATTTTTTGATATTTTAAAACCCCTCCTTTCGAACTCACGGTATATATTAACATGATTACATAGTGCACCCCCCGAGATGTGTTGCAATCGGTCTCCCCCCTTGCCCCCAACATGCTCTCTAATTTTTTTGTTGCATTGATGGTGAAAAGGGGTGTTGACGAAGATTGAAGAAAGGGAAAAAAGAGGAGGGCAAGACTGAAGGGAGATAGAGCTATCAATCTTTCTTTTTCTCTTTATATCTTGTTGTCACTCTCGATCTATCTCTTATACGATAAAGAAAGAGAAGAGGAAAGCTTGAATTCAGTTGAAATCTTACTCTCAAGCCCTATTTGTTGGGGTAAAGGCGGTGTGCATCTTACCTTGGTTGGACACACCAGGGATAGATTGCCCATTACTTGTACACACCTTATTCTTTATTAGTTAGAAGAAGAAGGGGCTCTCTCATCCACGTAGTATAAAGTTGCTCCACCCACATCCTGTGTTCTCTCTCTCTCTCTCTCTCTCTCTCTCTCTCTCCTGCCCCCCTACCCCGTGCACATGCACTGTATTCATGCACTCACAATTGGTATCAAAGCTTTGATATCGCGATGGATGGAGTGCTACAAAGAAGTGAGCTTTTGGCAATGGTGAACTTGCTTTCGGTGGGAACTTGAGTTCAGTGAGAAACCCCAGATTTGTGCCAATGGAATCTTGAGAGAAATTCCCAAGCTTAAGAGGAGAGTGTATTGAAAGTGCGTATGCTTTTTTTGCAACCATATTTGCAGAAAGAATGCAGATTTTCATTTTCGTAGGTCATTTTTCGGGCTCCAACACATTATTTTTTGCATGACTTTTGCATACGAAATGCGATTTATGCAAGGTCAAGGTGTAACCTAGGGTTTATGCACACTTTGGACATGGGCTGATTTTGACCTCTATAATTTCTTCAATAACAGTTGTTTGTTGTGCATCGAAGATTCCGCACATGGTTTGCTCTTGAGTGTGAGAGTCGTGTTGGCTACATGCTTGCCCTTTGGTGGGAGGATATAATGTCTGCTTGAACGTGAATTTTGTGCATGATTTGATCATAATTTTGAGCATGTTTATGGTATGTATGATTATTTATGGTTAGATAGCCAAAATATTGTCGAAACTTGACATATGTTTTCTAGCAGTTTTATGCGCATGATTTGATGTAATCCAAGTAATGATTTCATGTTGCACTCAAGGCTTGTGCGATATTCTCCACAAGTGGGATATTAGTGGGTGTATGACTCAATACTGCATTGGGTGATCTTGGCAATAAGCTCACAGATTTGTAGTGTATTGTGCAACAAATACAACTCATGTATTGACATTGTGGGAGCTTTATGCTCATCGATTCCAATCGAGGGATTCCCGGATTGTTTGCCATTGTGTTTGGAATTTTTCCACAGTGTTTTGGCATTGCTTATCTCTTTATTTTTTTGGTGACCTATTTCTCCACTTACAGAGGAGACTCTGCAGAGTTTTTGCAAGGTTTTATACGTTTTGTGATAGGTGCTAGAGACCTGCTTTAGCCATATTTTGGCTTGTGCCTATGCCGTTGGTCATTTTTCTTGTGCTCTCATTGCATATGTTCACTATTTATGCATGAATGGTTCTTGGTTTTGGTAGAGGGTTATGCACCTTATGCGATATTTGCCATAGTTTTGGTGGCCGATGTTTGATTAGCTGGTTTTCTTTTGCATTGTGTTCAACGGCTATGCTCTTGTAGACATTGTGTTTACACTCTGTGTGGGCTGATTTGTAGACTCATTTTACACTCAATTATAGCATCTTGCAATGACAGTTTGTCATTGGATACACAGGTTGGTGTACCAAGCATATCTTAGAAGCACAGACATGTGAATTTCTGACATTGTGGTAAACCAGGGCACATGAGGAGGTGCTATTTTAGGCGTTGGAGAGGGGGAAAGGGGGAACACACCCGACACAGAAAAAGACTACCTCTCTTTAGCCTAGGGTGTACACAACACCCAAATCCACTAGACTCACCTTCAAAACTCTTGAAACACGCTAGTAGGCCACTGTGCACATACACACTGATGTGTAAATGTGCACACACTCAACCAACCACATATTTCAGTGCTCGCTTCACACTAGACACCATTATCGCACACAAAATCACACTCTCACTTCCATTGTGCACACAAAGAGGGGCCTGGGGGGCACACACATTTGCACCGGCACTGCATACACAAGTAGAAGAAGTAGAGAAAGGGTGCAAGGGAAATGACATGAGAGAAACACAATGGTAGCTTCACCACTACTCAAACAATAGTTACAACTCTTTTACATCAGAATTAGGAAAAACCCATTCATCTTGTCTCCCCTGCAAATGGCAGGCAAAGAACCCCTAAAAATGACTAAAAATTGACTTTTATCGGGATGCACCCTTCAATTTTGGAAACTCGGCTCTGATTGGAGCAATTGGCATCCACATTTGGTAACTTTGGAGGGGGTAGCTGCCTTTGGCTTCATCTACTCCTGCTCTCTCCTTATTGCACTTGAGAGGGGGTGCACTAGCAATGTTGCTAGTGCCCCTTGGCATTCTTGAATTTTTTATTTTTTATTCTTTATTTCCACCCTTGAGAGGCTTCCTTTTGACTATTTTGATTAGCCTTTGACTTGCTCTCTTGGTCACCCTTTGGGCTCTCTCTCTCTCTCTCTCTCTCTCTCTCTCTAATATGATACCTTGGTTGGCTTGGCCTTGCATTGTTCTGCTTGGGATTGGATTGCCCTTGGAACCGCCCTTGCACTCACCCTTTGAACACCTCAAAATTTTCCCTGAGGCTCCTTTCCCCTTTGCCTCATCTTCCCTTGGATTCTCTCTGTCTCTCACTCTCTCTCTATGGGACTTATCCCTTAACCTCACCACTAGCGAGGTCGCTAGCGTGTGGGGGCGGGGCGGGGGGGGGGGGGGGGGGGGGGGGGGGGTGCCTTGCTTTCAAAAGGGGGACCCAACGGGCTCTTGAACAACCACCCACTGGCTTGCCATGTCATCATGCCAATCCGAGCCCCCCAATGGCGTTCCACCTTTGTCGATACCTTTGCTCGGTCACCTGATGGCCAAAATCAACCACCTATGCCACCATGGGACCTATGCAGCGCCCGTGAGGGCTAACCCCATAGCCATGAGGAGAGGAAAACCTCTCTCTTGCTTGGACACATATGAGGGCGTCCCCATTGCAGTATATAATTCCCATGCTATGGCCTCCTTGTTTTTCATCATGCGGGCTTGATAGCCTAAAAAGAGTCTCATTCCATGAGAAAAAACCCATCCTGGGGTGCCAACTTGGTCCAGCTCTCATCCCCTCTTCACAAATCCAATCTTTGAGCCGTAAAGCCCGTGACTGCAAGCTCACACCTCTGGCTTCATTCTATGCAATCCCCTCTGCCTTTTGACTTCTTTGAGATCGCTATCCGAGGTCGTAAAAACTCAAAAAAATCATCTGTATGTTTTTCACCGCCAAATGCTCCAGGCTTGACCAGTCAATAACTCGATGTTCAAGGCTCAGAATAAAGTGAAATCAATCCCTGCTGATCCAATACATTATATAGAACCCTTCCAAACTCTGTCAAGGCCCAAAAAAATCCAGATGGCACCTCTCCCAATGCAATCAGCCTGGACCATAACTGCCCCTCCGCAAATCTTCTAATGGCCATAACTTTAATCCAAAGCTCTGATCCGCAATTCGAAAAGACATGCATGCTCCATAATTTGAGCTTTACACATCTATTTGTTGACATCCACTTTGGTCACCTGTCCCCAGATGCCCTGTGCGTCTCAGGTCTACTAAACCTTCTAACTTCAAGCTGCAATATCTTCCCACCGTGGCTCCGTTTGACGGGCCATTTGGACCAGCTTTTACAACATTTCAAAGACCTCACACTAGAGCACTGACTCAACACTTTGGGCACCATTACTTGTTGCTATCCCATTTGGACCACTTTGGAGCCTTTTTGGCCTAAAAAGTTGCATATGGCATACACCGCCCATTACACCTGCTTGCCCATGTCTTTCGTACTGGCTTTAGCACTTAATCTTGCACCTGCTAGCACCCTTTGCTTGACCAACTTTGGTTGCACCAATGGTGGAGACAACGGATAATTCCATTGGATGTTGCTGAGAGTACAAGTGTGGTAGACACTCCTACTTCTAAAGGTTCACCCAGGCATGCGTGGACTTTGTCTCACAATTGGCAGGTGGACAATAGTGCTTTACGCCATGTTACTCCTCGTCGGGAGTATTTTAGTACGTTTTTGCTATGAGATAGGATGGTATTCATGGTGTGGGTGACATTCATTTGCATTTCTCCAGTGGGAGTATGCTTGTGCTTCGTGATGTTCAGTATGTGCTTGATGCTTGTAGGAGTTTGATCTCCATCTTGCAGCTTAGAGATCATGGGTGACATGTTCAATTCAATGAGGAGTCTTACTTGATGAGGATAGGCTCGCTTGTGATAGTGCAAGGTCATTGTGGTGCTTGTTTGACTCTTCTCTACATTCTTGGTGTCAAAGACGCCATAGACTCTATGAATTCATTGCCATGCAAACATTTGCAGTCTAGGTGAGTACACTTTATTGATGAGTAGCGTGACACTTCACTCATTGTGCATGCAGGGTTTGAGGACAGACATGTAGAGCAAGACAACTCTTTGAATGCACGACTAGAGCAGTCACCAATGGTGATGACAAATTTTGAGGCTTTGCCAGTTAAGGAGAAGAGCAGTGAGTCACATGCACAAGTGGTGCAGTCTTAGTGACTTTGCAAATATGTACTTTTGTGGATTAGATTCATAGTTTTGTGCATGACATGTTGATAGATGAAGAGTTAGAGCAGCCATGCTCTAGCGAGTCATAGGATTAATCCTCTTAGGAAAGAGATGCCTCCTACCATGGAGATGAGAGATATGGAGTTCTTTGACATGCTCATGCTAGAGGCTGATATGGTGATGCCAAGACATGTGGATATAGTCCATGTGGATGGTGAGAGAGTGATGAGAGAGCCAATGGGCAAAGCTTGAGATGAGTTCCTCCCTTAACTATTGTACATGCTACTAGGTTCTATAGTGGTACGACTTATTGGCACATTCGCCTTTAAGTGGGAGATTGTTGGGGTAAAGGCGGTGTGCCTCTTACCTTGTTTCGACGTGTAGAGACGTTGGAGAGGGGGAATGGGGGAACACGCCCTGCACAAACACAAGGGCCTCTCTATAGCTCAGGGTATCCACAGCACCCCTATCCTCTCAGAAAACACCTTCAAAGAAACACTTTACACTAGCAGACCACCGCCTACCCAATTTCCATTGCTCACACACTCTACAAATCCACCACACATGCACACCTGCTACTACGGCTTGTCTTCACCCTACACCCGCACACAACCGCTCAATCTCACTCTCTCACACAAAAAACCGTCAGTCCGGGGGGGGCACACACTTCCACACTGCCAGCACCGAGGGGAGACAGCAGAGCAGGAGAAAGAGAAGGGGGGAAGGGAAACAACAACAAGACGGGGCAACAGTGGCTCGATTGCAATTCACAAAACATGTACATAGGTTAACAGTACCATCACCATGGCCATCTTCACAAGAAAATACAAAGGGCTTTGATAGGCACACTCCTCTGTCAGAGAGCTCGTCTTTGCAGGCTTCAAAATGGCACCAAAAGCAAGGAAAAAGGCCCCTAATTTCATCCAATTTTGACTTTTATGGGGGGGGGGGGGGGGGCATTAGCGATGTCGCTATTGCCCCTTGGCTTGTTTTCATTTTTTATTTTTACCTTTCATTTTTTTACCCCTTTGTGGGCACTGCTCTATGGTCTAACTTTGACTCTTTCTCTCTCTATCCGACTCCTCCTGCCATTTATTTCTTTTTTTGCTCTCTCCTCTCTCCTCCTTGGCTCCCTTTTGGCCTCAACCTTCCTCTTTGTTTTTTCATTTGGCTTGGCTTGGCCATGCCTTGGAGTGGGCCCCTTTGCCTTGACCCTTGTCTCTAGTAGCTCTCGGACTTTCCCTCTCTCTTTATGCTCACTACCACTTCTATGGGACCCTCCCTTTTGATAGCAATAGCAAGGTCGCTATTGGGGGGGGGGGGGGGGGGGGGGGGGGGGGATGATTCCTCCTCATAAATATCAAGACTGCGAGGCCACGGGAATGGCCCCCTACACACCTGCCATGTCATCAGTGGACCTTCTACCCATCCTCAACATGCGGGGGTGCCACCGCGCTGCCCCGCCCTACCAAAAACTGCCGCACACAGCGCCCTGCAGGCCGCCGTCGCCAGCTCCATAGCCACGAGCTCATGGAGCTCCTACCCCTTTCTCTCGTATGCTTTACATGATGGTACCCCTCAGCCTATGTACCCCCTTCATCTCTGCCCATGCTGCACATGTGGGTTAATCTGGCGGGCCACATGGCAGCCCCTGGCTCCGTGGTTTCGGGCCCACCAAAACTACCCAAAAGTATTTAGAATCCACCATATTTATTTTGGCCTTCTTCTCCTGGTCCTAATATCCTGCTCACTGGTCAGAACTTCCTGCCGCTAAGCCATGCCAAACCTTTGCCATGTCGGTCCCGGGGATGGGAATACTCCCCGCCTTCGGACCCTTTTGAGCTCGCCATCCGAGGCCACAAAAAATAGAAAAACTATCTGCAACCCCTTCTCAAAAAGCAAGCCCAAACTTCAATCTGTGGTACCTCGCTGACCGGGCATCCAATTGACGTGCTGTCAATTTGTGCTAGCTTCACATAATGCATACTATCACCGAGAACCTTGGCAAGGCCGAACTGATGCCAGATGGCACACCCTCCAATGCGGCCAAGTGGGCTCAGACCCGGTCCTCGAAAAAAATTCAACTGACCATAACTTGCTATTCCAAGCTCTGATTCGCAATCCGAGAAGACATGCACGCTCCACAACTCGAGCACTACACATGTATGTACTGACATCAGCTCGGGCCACCTGTCTCTAGATGCCCTGCCAGTCGAGGACCTGCTACATACTCTACCTTTAAACTTCAGTATCTTGCACACTGGCACTCCGTTTAACGAGCTGTATGGACCGGCTTCTAGAGCACATTGAACACTACATTTAATGACAGTGATAGGGCACTTCAGACATCTTCATCTGCTACCCCAACTTAGCCCCCTCCTGGCTTCGACCAACTTTGGCTGCACCATCATTGCCCACCCCCTCGTTGAACATTTATGTTCAATCACACATAGGCTTACTGCACTAAAAAACTTCACACCAAAACAAACTCTCTGTACACTGAATACCACCTATTATATGTACAAAACTAGCACCTGTAACCCGCTATCTTGGTTCATGTGGGTTGCCCAACCCCCTGCTTTACCTGTCATCAACCTCCCGGGTCAAACACCTTGCATTGGTCCCTTTTGTCCATCTGCAACACCCTTGCATAGTGCCACACCAAGACACATATCCAACTGCATAGCCAAACTGCCAGCATCATACCTCTACCACTCCAAGCATTTTTTGAAAAACTGCCCACTCGCAACCAAGCATCTCCAAGAACACCAAATAGAGCACCCTCGTGCTCACCACCCAAAGACCTACCCGCATCACCACTCGTACCAAACAGACCTAACATACCTGACCCGCCCTCCCATCCATGTAAAGCTAAATCCTTGTCTAGCAAATCCTGTACCTGCTCAATAGCACACTGCACAACTGCCTTTACTAGCATCCCCTTTAACCACCACTCACAAACCTCCTTAGAAAGCTTGGACACCACCGTGGAATCCTCATCACCTGTCATAGAGGGCACCAACTGCATAGGAAGCACCTCCTTTTTTGAATCTGCTCTGCCATGCACCATGTACTCAATTCTAGCATCGTCCGGTTCCTCCTCGTCAACTGGCCCTTCAAGGTCAGTAAGCACTGCTTGCTTGTCCACTGCAATTACCTGTTCTTCTATCGCTGCATCTTCAAGTCCTGTCAAGGAAGAGAGAAACTCGTTCTCTATCACATCCTCCTCATCCTATTCCATAGGTACAACTGCTGTAACCCTTTTGGTAAAATTTTACACCTGCTGCACCACCATGGCATACTCTACTGCTATCTTCATCAATATGGCCATTAGCACGGCACTGCACACCAGCTTTACCTGCTCTTCACCACTCGTAGGTCTAGACTGCTCCACTTGGTCTTCACTAAGCACTTCGGCTTGCACTTCATGCTGCTCCTCGCACACATTTACAGCCTCTCCACTCACATGTAAGAGGTCAAACTTATCATACCTAGATTGAGATGACTCGGTCTCCCAACTTGTATCTGCGTCCATAGAGCTATCATCACTCAACCCAGTCTCCTCTTCTGTTTCAAGCTCAGGAATCTCCTCTAGCTTCAGTGCTTCAACCTCGTCTACAAACCGCACCCTTTTCTCTTTACTGCACTTAAATGGAGCTTCAAAAACTACACTTGAACTTCACAACACACCCTTTGTCCACTCTAGAACTACTTGTACTTCCTCCACAATTGGAACCGCCCTAGCCGGCATCTTTGGCATAGGAACCACTGTATCTCTCTGTAGCCAAAGAACCCTTGGTTCTTCTTGCACCTGCACTTCTCTTTGCACCACCTACGGCTCAACTACCACTGCATTACACTGCTTTGGCACCATTGCATTTGGCAAACCCTGCCGAGCCTCGGGCTTCTTCAAAATCTTTTTAGTTCGCCCTCTCACTAGACCTACCGCCTCCTCATACGACAGTGGGCCATCTACCTCCACCTTGTGACGCACTTCCTCATGCAGGCAATCCATGAATTTACTCAATTTCAAAAAACTGGCATTTTTTGCAGCAGTTACCTTGATTTACTTTCCCCATAGGGCTTCAAACTCCCACTCAAATGCTTGAAAATCACCCTCCAAGCTTTTCTTTAATCTATCTAGCTTCCGCTTTACTTCATCTAGCTGGGCATCTGCAAAAAATCTGCTTCGAAAAGCCGCTTCTAGGGCTTCACAATCTACCTTTTCTTCTTCACCAAGGCTATCGAACCATAGCTTTGCTTTACCAAGAACTAGGAGAGGGAACACCTGTACCGTACCATCTTCTCTCCATAAACCGCTTTCCAACATGAACAACCCATAGCCTTAGAGCCAAGTTTCCGCATTTTCAACCCCAGTGAAAACGGGAAATCCCGCTCAAGCCATCACTAGCAGCACCTGCTCTTCAAAGGCCGCACCTTTGGCATCACCAAAATCATTGCTTCGACATCAACTAGGAGCATTAGCATATTCCTCAGTGGGGGCACCAGAAGATGGAGAGGGGGAATGGGGGAACACGCCCAACACAAACACAAGGGCCTCTCTATAGCTCAGGGTATCCACACACCCCTATCCTCTCATAAAACACCTTCAAAGAAACACTTTACACTATCAGACCACTGCCTGCCCAATTTACACTGCTCACACAACGCACACTTGCTACCATGGCATGTCTCCACCCTTACACCCGCACATAGACGCTCAATCTCATTCTCTCTTACAAAACACCGTCGGTCCGGGGGGGCACACACTTCCACACTATTGGCATCAAGGGGAAACACCAGAGCACGAGAAAGAGAAGGGGGGAAGGGGAAACTGTTAAGGCGGTTACGCCGCTAGCGGAAGCTAAATAGCGAGAACTCAACCAACAACAAAATTTGTCAGACGAGGACGAAGCTTGACCCGCAGGCGCATGGAAACAACTAGGTGGGTGTCAAATCACCTACTCGACCTTCTAATGACAATCACTACTAAGGAAATCAAATCTAAGTTCTAGAATACGCAAGTGACTGAAATCCGTACTACGAACGAATGCTATACGAAACAAGATCTAGAATCATTGAATCGATCTCAAACTCAAGGGGAAGTCTATACACTAGGTAAGAACAACACCCTAAAGACTTGAACTGCAAAATCAACCTATAACCACTCATGCCACTCCGTGTGGTAAACGCGTAAGACAGGCCGAAAATACAGGTGATCGAAACTTGACCCCGATGGTACTAATGTGTAGCTCTACTCGTTGTGGTTCTATAGATATGCTGGACGCTCTATTCCGACACACGAGTTGGAAGAAAACTCACATCGAAGCTCGTAGGAACTTACCACACATAGAAGCCGATAGCGCGCACTCTTGGTATCAGTGCGTAGCTCTCGCCGTTGCTAACACAATGGCAGTGTCGCTTCTCCAATGGCGGCTCCGTAGCTCGCGTAGCAAGTAGATAAGACTCTCTCTCTCTCTCTCTCTCTCTCTCTCACAGTCACGGCGCTCAAAAACTCACTTTGATTAATAAACTGAATCCTCTTAGGTTACAAAAACTTTGGCTTATATACCTCAGCCTTGGAGGTGAGAACATCTCTAACTAATTACATCAGCAAGTGAAATTACTTCGGAATTACAAGCTGGAAACTCAATTGAGTCCCGTTACTTAATGAATGGCTCAATTCAAAATCAATGTCAGAAAGACATTTATTACAATCAATGGTTACAAAATGATGAGTGTGAGCAAAAATGTGGGTGTAATCCTCTGATGGCTCAACACTCCCCCCCTCCGCGTTCATGTCGTCCCTGACATGACCTTTATGATTGGTCAATAAAGTCCTGTCATCTTGAGCATCTGAAAATGTGATTCGTATCGTAGGTTGCTGATGGTCAAGGTTGGGCCGAATATTTTGCTTTCGTGGGTGAAAAAGCCGGTGTAGAAAGCTTCGAATGTTTGCATGTGGAAGCTAGGCAAAAACATAATCCTTTGGTATAGGAGGTGCAACACTTTTGGAGAAGGCTGCAATGAAAGATCATACATCATATCAGTCACTGTGTCGGCCGTCGATAGTAGACTCGAGGTTGTGGCTTTATCTGGCGCGAACACTTCAATGCAAGCTAAGAGAGTCCTGCAAATTTTCTTGAGCATCTGACACGAAAGGTCAGGAGAGCCAGTAAAGAGCTTGATGGTGCCCGTTAGGGTTTTCACCATGTAGGCTTTACCTATTCTCTCTCCTACCTTTGGTCTTGGCATCCTGGGGTAATTAAGCCAATTTGGCTTCTTTTCTGCAATCCTGCCATGCTCTTTCCAGCTTCTGACTCTTGGCACCGGGCAGAAGGTTGCATCCTCCCGAATCTCCTTTGGTGCCTCTACCAAGTAGATGAGGTAGGCTGGGTATTTGTTCAGCCAACCTTTCCTCCATCTAGGCTGCGAATCTACAATCTTCTTTGATTGTTCCTCTTTTGTGATGTCGCCTTCGTAAAGAGCGACATACTGCTCCTCCTCTATTCTCTTTTTCGTTTTTATCACTTCAAACTTCATCAAAGGGAAAGGCAGGCTGGGTTGCATCCACTCTTCATGGAGCACTTTTGTGTCTAGTCCCTGAAGTCTAATGGAGATTAGGAGTCTCCTCTCCCATTCCATTTCCGGCTTGGCACTCTCCTCTGTTGACTTTTCTATTTGGTCATGGAGCCTTTGTTCTTCTTCTTCAGAGATTCCTGAAGTCGAGGCCACCTCTTGAGCAGGGGCTGGATCTTCGATTGTGGTTGCCTCTCCAGTTTCTGGTAGCTCTATGGCTGCTCCACTTGATTCTTCTTGTGGTGTCTCTGTCTCTCTTCTTTGTTGCTCTTGTAGATCTTGGAGCTGTTTGCGGAGGGTCTCATTCTCTGTTCTTAGTGTTTGATTTTCTAAAGTGAGCCTCTCCTCTGCTGCCAATGATCCCTCCGCAATGTGCAGCCTTTGCACTTGCTCTAATCTTAGCTCTCTTTGTAAGCTTCGGACCTGGTCTTCCAGAGCTGGTACAAGAGCTCCCTCTTGTTCGGTTCCTGCTCTGCTAGCTCTAGGGGTAGTCCTGAGTCTAGTGATTGTTCTTTCTTGGAGCTCGACTCTTTCCCTTAGCTCAATGAGCTCATCTTTAGCCGCCTCCAAGTCGTCTTCCATCCGCTCCCTTGCTTCCTGTGCACTTGTTACTTCTCTTGAAGCCTCGGCTAGCTGGAGTATCAAGACGTCTCTCTCGTTTTCCGCGTCGTAGAGTGATGCTTTATGACTTTCAGATTCAGTCATAGCATCCTCTAATTTCCTCTGCAACTCGGCTTCCCTTTGTTTGGCTGTCTCAATCTCCACTTCCTTTGCCTTGGATCTTTCTTTGATCTTGCTGAGCAGTTCATGCACCATGTGCATGTCTTTTTCATCTTCATCTGTCAATTCTAAAGCTTTTTCTGCCACCACCTCCACTGGCTTCGGCTCTTCTAGTACGTTCTGCTCGTCCAGTTTCTCTTCACTCTCTTTTGTACTCTTTATTTTTTCTCTGTCCCTCTCCGATCATCTTGTTTTTGTAGGGATCCCATAAACTGCCTCAAGGGCCTCTTCTTCAGTGTACCCTATCGCTACCAGATCCTCATAATCGTTTTTCTTTTGCTGAATTGGATCTATCTCCTTTTCTTTGGTCCCGGCCTCCGGCTTTTCCATACCAGCCGTGTCCATCTCTACTGTGGTCTCTTCCACAATGATTTCCGTCTTCTTCGGGCTTGGTACATCGGTAAAGGAGGGCTGATTGTCCTCAGTCATCTTGGATTTCCCTTTGTTTGCTTGCCCGTCTTTCTCTTGAGGTTCAGTAGACTCATCTACTTTCTTCTTCCCCTTGTCGTCCTTTTTCAGCTCAGCTTTTAAAAGCTGTACTTCCTCTTCAGTGTATGGCTCGACAGGTTGCTGCTCCAGTATAGCCTCTGACTCCTCATAAGCTCTAATATATTGATCATATTGATCAACATGTGGCCTGGCTGAGCTAGTTCCGACTTTAGTGGGGTCTGGAACCCACTTTTCTTCAAAGTCCCCCTTTAGAGCTCTTTCCGCTCTAAACTGCTCCACCAGTCTTTCCATTCTTGCCGCTTTCTGACTTTTGGTTTGCTTGGGAGCAACCTTCTTCTTTGCTTTCTTCATAAGCGGCTCATCCACATCCTCTTCAGGTTCTGAAACTATTTCTAGTTTCCTGCGTGCTCTTGTGGACGCCCTCTTGGATACTTCAGGCTGTTCTTCCTCCTCATCGGCTTCTCTAAGCCACTCATTCTGGGAGGGAACCTTTGGCCATTGATCTCTGGCTCCAATAGCTTCATAAGCTATTCTTGTCAGAACTTCAGCTCCTCCTATGTACTTTGGCTTCTCGTTGTGCATGGCAATTACTTGCTCGTGGATGTGTTGAGCGTAATTCACTTCTTTTGGCATATTGCTCTTTAATGCCCATGTGATGGTGGTCGCAATGGCATGGGGCGGTGTCGTATACTTTTGCGGTCTTTTACTGCAAATATGGAGAAACTGGTTGTACAGTTGGAAAAGGGTTGCCGCTCTTTGGTCTGCCATATCTCCATAGGTTGCATTCTGTTTCTTGGACCCATAAACCTCTATAGCCTCCCTTCTTTCCCTGACAGAGCTCCCTTTGTTGTGCAGCTTCAATGCATCTGCAATGAGCTGTGGAGTGATCTGTACCTCTACTTTCTCTCCATCTATTGCTGTCAATGTGGCTTTCCCATCCTTCTGAATGGAGTTTGTCAACTCATAAACTCTTCTTGTATCTACACCTGATGGTCTCGAGGTGAAGAATCTGTGCAAGTTTGCCCTTTCCAGGTACCTACTGATGTTCTCTGACCTGCTATAATCCACCAATTCTTGTGGGATCATCGGTATATCCACCGCTTGCCCTTGAGGATCTCTGAAAGTCCCCTGGTAGATCTTTATTCCCTCTTGTTCCAGTACTGCTTCCTCCACCCAAGTTTTGGTTGGCTTGAGGGTTTCTGCTGGAATGTCAAAGGGTTCTGCTTCTGCAAGAGCATCTTTGATTGTCGGTCTTTTTCTCTTTGTTGCTGATGACTTGGCGGAATCCATGGATCCTGTAACTCCAATTTCAGAAGTTAGCGTCTTTTTAGTACTGAAAGCCGGAATGAAGCTTTTAACTATTCAAATGACTTGAGCATTGAAACATGAGCTATTCAGGGCCTAAGGATGCAGGGTAGGTGAAAAAATATGCAAACTAGGCTCAAAATCATGCTGGAGACATCATACGCGTATGATGTCTTTTGTGTCAAAATGACTTCATATTGGTTGTGCTTGTAGCTGATAGTGTATACATGATTATCATATGCTTGGATTTGAGTTTGGATACCATTTGGTCAAGTTTTGGCCAGTTTAGTCCAGTTCAGGCTCTTGGCAAAATTTTGAAAGGGAATTGGATTTTATGATCCAAATTGGATAAAACTTGGTGGTTCACCTTCAAATGGCATGTAGATCACTTCTGTTTGGTGGTTGAAGCCCTGAGGTCCCAAAATCACATAGTGAGACATCATACGCGTATGATGTCTTTTAGTGTATTTTTGGACCAAATTTCTCTATAAGCTTGGATTTGGCTTTAGATAGGCTTATTCAGTGGATTTATGAAGTTTGGATAGATTTTGGGCTAAAAATGGCTTTGGAGACATCATACGCGTATGATGTCTTTTTCATCAATTTTTCATGGTGTGGACTCCCCATGTATTAGTGAAGGACCGTCCCTACTCAAATCTTGGTTTGGACTTGAGTATGTTGGATTTGGGCTAAAATAGGCTTTGGATGAAGGATTTTCCCTCAATTGGGCTAATGGGGTGATCCACTTGACCAAATGGTTCCAAACTTCATATGTAGCATGTATTAGATATATATAATGGATGTATGATGACAAATGAGCAGTTTTGGCTCTGTAAGTGCAAATAGACATCATACGCGTATGATGTCTTTTGTGTCAAAATGGTGCTTTTTGGTTCCAGATAGCTTGTAGATGTGTTAATCAACAATCCTACAAAGTTTCAATGAGTTTGGAGTTATTTTGACAAAATTAGGACCAAAAATCAATTTTATGGCCTACTTTGCGTCTTTTTGGTTTCCTTGGGTTTTCTAACTCCAATTCTCATGATACTTGGTTCATAGGATGTGATTAACATGTGGAATGAGGCTATGCACTCAAATGTTGAAATGGATGTGAAAATCATGCTGTGAGACATCATACGCGTATGATGTCTTTTCTTGAAATGTTGGTCTTTTTGTGCAAAGAATGCTTTGTGCTAGTGCCCTAAGCCCTGCTAACTAGTTTTCAACTTAAAAAGTCATCAGTTTAGCTAAAAAGCCCCCTTATAGGCATTTCAGTCTCCGAAGTCGTCTTTTTGCCTTGGAGTTGAATTTCTTCAACTTTTCTTCTCGAGAGTTGCATTTCCAGCTCATTGGATATGTTGTGGAGCCACCTATTTGGTTGAACTTGACTTTGGCTCCCCGTTCTCCATCTTTCTCCATTTGGTTGCCCGAAAGCGTCTTTTTCACCATCGGTAAGTGAATCAGCTTTCTTTTGGGTTTTGCTTGCAAACATAAGTCATCCATGTATATTTGAAGCTGCTTGTGAAGTTTCATGTCACTTGGTCGTCAATTTTAGCCGTTATGCCAAAATGACACTTTGTGTGTCCGCACCCGAATCGGTTGTTCCGACCTACTTTTGGTGATCCAAACCCGGAGATACTCCATGGTTGCATTGTCCTTGATGTGGTTGAACTTCCTGTGAAGTTTCGTGTCGTTTCGACAATTTTTTCCTGTTTGCCTCTTGCAGGCTCTGTTGACCTAGGGTTTTTCCAGTCGTTCTTTCTCGAGCTTTGAGTGTTAGAAACCCATCTTCTATACTAGGGTAACCCACCTCTAAGTTCTTGCAAGGTTTGGTTAGGCGGTTGTGCCACTACCTAGCGTTCTTCCCCATTCCCCGTCTGCTCTTGTTTCTTGGTTTTGGTCAGTTTTCGCGACAAAAGTTAACGATATGCATCAAAAGCTTATGGCAACGAGTCTACCTTTCATGTATGGTGTCCTCTAAGCTCTCGTAGCAGTCGTAGAAGGCGGTAGAAGGTCGGATGCTCCTGTGTGCTCTTTGCTCTCTCCAAGAAGGTAATAGTGGAAATGAGCTTGAAAGTGATGTGAAAAATACTTAACTTCGGGCTTCCCGGATCACTTGTTACCAAATTTGACATGTGCTCCTATCTCGTCGTGAAATGCACTTTAGGATTTGAAATTTCTCAATTTGGACTCCGTTTGACCTGTTTTTGAGAAATCTGTCCACTTTGCCAAAATTCTGTCATTTCACCCAATTTTTACCATGGGTTGTCCTTGTCATTAGGACCATCACCGTCTATTCTTTTCTTTTTTCCGATCTCATTTCACCTGCTTTTTTATTTTTCTTTTACTTTTATCAAGAAAATCATAAAAAATAAAGGAAAATAGCAAATTGAAGCCAAAAAATTCCAAACATACACGATAAATAGTTGGTAACCCTGTGTATATGAATATACACTTATTTGTGATTTCTGGACTTGGATTACCACTTTTTTCCACTTTTTAGCTCCAAAAACACTCTTATTTAGTGATATTTACACGTCTAGAGACCCAAATTCATCATTTGATCTCTTCTTGTTGCAAAACAAGTTATATAAGGGCATAAATATTATCAATATCCGCAATCAAACATAAAAATTGCAAAATCATGTAAGACACTGCCCTTGTATATATATATATATATATTATATTATATATATTTGTTTATTTTGTTTTATTTTTTTTTAAATTTTTCGCTTGTAGCTGCTCTGTAGCTCCTGTATACCTGTATACCTCCCCCCCTCCTAGTCTGAGTCCTCCCGGACGACTATGAAGTGTCTGTGGACGAAGCATTGTAGTTGTTTTGGTCATAAGTTCCCAATGCAATTGCAGAGCGATGATACAACAGTCTTTCCAATAAAGCTGCTCTTTGTTTGATTGAAGGATTGGTGGTCGGTTTTTGGGTTGGTGATACTTCGGTAGTAGAATCAGTAGATGGATTCATCTTTACCTTGTTGTTCTTTTGCACAATCCAAATCTGCTTCCTCTTTGCTTGTGCTTGCCACAAACTCTTTGCGACCCAAACCTGCTTTGTCCTTTGTGTTGATTTCCTCGCCTTGAAATACCTAGGAGTTTTCGTTGATTGTACTGAAGGGAGTTCCTGTTTACAAATCTTTGGGATCCAAATTTGCTTGCTATAGCTTTGTGCCGTCATGAACTTCTTTGGAATCCAGATCTGTTTCACTATCCTTGATTGTCTGGAATCACTCTGTTGTCTGGTATTGAAGACTCTGTTTTCCACCTTTGTGTTCTCTGGCACAACCTTTTTTGGTCTCCATACCAACTTTGACTCCGTTTTTTCCCAAGGTTGAGCTGTTATATTATTGCTTGTCTTCCTTATCCACTGTTGAGAATTCCTCGTCGAAGAGTAATCCGGTTGTATAGAAACTTTTGGTTTCCATTGCTTCTTCTTTTTCTCTGGTTGTTGTTTACCTTTGTCTTTGGATTCGTCCTTTGGAGTTGGCTCTTCTCCTTTGGTGAACTTAACTGATTGACTTTCACCTTCGTATTTGATAAGCACTGATTTAGAACTCCAGTCAATCATTGCATTGTATTGCTTCTACCATGGTTGTCCTAGCAATAATGGTTGTTGTGTAGCTTGGTCTTTAACCACGTAAAACATATGCAGATATACATACTGGTTAATCTGTATATGTAAAACTGTGCATCCGACAATTTTGATTGAATTCTCAGAGTAACTCTTTAACTCTTGCTTGGCAGTTTGTAGTTTAGTGTCATTTGTCAATTGTCTATACAAACTGAGTGAAAGTAGGTTAGCTTGAGCTCCTGAATCCAATAGTGCTCTAGCTTTGATTTGGTTGGTTCCTACTTTGCATTCAATGATGGGTTCTTCTTTGTCATTATCCATTTCTGTTATACTGACTGCGTTTATTCGTATTGCTCCTTCACTGCGCTGTTTCTGACGTAGTAGTCTTCTTTTCTCCATTCTTTCTTTCGCCTCGGCTTGCGCTTCCTCCACAATCTTTTTCTTTTTCTGGACACGCAGCTTTTCTTGATGTATTTTGAGAAGCATGTCTTGGGTTAGCGGCAAAAGATACTTTTTCACTCTGCATCCACTAATCCAATTGGGCATTTCTTCTCCGTCTAATGTAGCAAGCTTGACGGCTCCACTTGGTGATAGATCTTTAATCACCAGAGGTCCCATCCCTCGCTTTTTAAGCTTCTTAGCATGCTGTTTCAGAGTGTAAACTAGGACATAGTCCCCAACCTTAAACTCTTTAGTCCGCACATGCTTATCAAAAAATTCCTTTTGTCGCCTGTTTTGAGCGTAGATAGAAGCTACTGCTTTTAGGCGAAGCTCGTCTAGCTTTTCCAGGTCATCTATTCTATCAGAAAGCTCGTGCCCTGTCCACTCTAGATCCTTAGCCACCCTTAAGGTTGAAATCAAGAATTCTATTGGTAAGATAGCATTTAGCCCAAAAACCATGTTATATGGGGTCGTTCCTATTGATGTTTTATATGCTACCCTATATGCCCATAATGTTGAATGCAACTTCTGGTCCCAGTCAGTTCTCGACTCAGATACAATCTTCGTGAGGACCGTGCATATGGTTTTGTTTGTTGCTTCAGCTTGTCCGTTTGCTTGTGGATGATACGGGGCTGATTTCCTATGGATTACCATGAATTCATCTAGAAGGATCTCTATCACTTCATTTATAAAATGTGTGCCTCGATCACTCACAATTTCTATTGGCAATCCATATCGTACAAAGACGTATTCATATAGAAATTGTGCCGTGGTCCTGGCATCTGATTTTTGAGTTGCCTTTGCTTCGACCCACTTTGTTAGATAGTCTGTAGCCACAATGATGTATTGTGCATGAGTCTTATATGCAGGAGGTGAAATGGGTCCGACATAATCAATCCCCCATTTTGCAAAAGCTCTTGCCCCCATCATTGGTCTAAGCGGCATATCATCTCTTTTAAGTGGTACTTTGGTCCGCTGACAGTCATCGCACCGTTTAACGTATTCCTCAGCGTCCATATGTAATGTTGGCCACCATATTCCTGCGGCTAAGACAAGTTTTGCTGTCTTATCACCTGAGAAATGGCCTCCACCTACTCCTCCATGAGCTTGCTCTAGGATTATCACATACTCAGACTCTGATGCGCAAATCCTAAGCTGGTTGTCTTTACCTCTCTTATAGAGTTGATCTCCTATTAAAGCGTAATCTCTAGCTTCTGTCTCTACAATTTCTGACGAGCTTTTGACGTTCCTTCTGGGAAAGTTCTATTTGTGAGATATTCAACAATATACTGACTCCATTCTGGAGCGATCGTTATCTGATATAATGTCGAATACTCTGCTGGCGGTTTTGATGAACATACAATACATACAGTGACATATTCATGTACGCTTTCTTTCATTCCTGGCCAATAGACTCCCAATTGTAACAAATTCCTATATGTGTTCCTTCTTGAACAATGAAATGCACATTCCTGAACATGTGCTTCGCGCAGATATATATTATATTCCTCAGGATTGATGCATAGTCGTAAAACATGATCATTTCCCAATTGATACAACCTTCCTGCAACCAATTGAAGATTCTTGGATTGCTGAATAGCAATATGTTTCTGGTTGTATTCTCTTCTATCGAACTCTCCTCCATAGGTTAATAGGTTAACGACATTTTGAGACCACTTCGGTATCATTTCTATGTTGAACAAGTACGCGTCTGGCATGTCGTCATCTACTCCTATAGGGTCTTCTCCATTCATCAATCGCGAAAGATGATCAGCTCTAAGATGTGTTTTTCCTTTCTTTACTACTACCGTGAAGTCGAATTCCAGTAAGATAATGAACCATCTCACTATTCTCCCGGTATTGCATGGTTTATTCACTAGGTAGAGCAAGGCTTGGTGATCCGTAAAAAACACAAACTTGTTGGCTAGAAGATAATGCCGAAATTTCTTCACAGCATATATCATTCCTAATCCCTCTCGCTCTGTTGTGGTGTAATTCTTCTCTGCATTGTTGAGCTGTCGACTGGCGTAAGAGATAGGAAAATCCATGTTTCCTTCTCCTGGCTGAGCCAGAATGCATCCTATTGCATATGCCGAAGCATCTATATGCACATGGAATATCTTCTCCCAATCTGGTGATTTCAAGACTGGAGCAGTAATGAGTGCCTCTTTCAATTTCTTGAACGATTCCTCACACTCCTCTGTCCATTCAAAGTTCACTATTAGCCTGTAAAGTGGTTGGCCTATTATAGCGTACATGTAAATGAATCGTCTATAATATCCGCAATGTCCCATAAAGCTCTGTACTTGTTTCACATTGGTTGGTCTAGGCATATCCACTATAACTTTTATCTTCTCTAAATCCGTGGATATTCCGTTTTGTGAGACAATATGTCCCAGAATTCTGCCCTGTCGGACCATAAACACACATTTCTCAGGATTGAGACAAATGCGATATGTCCTACATTTCTCAAATACTTTTCTTAGGTGTTCTAGATGCTCATCTCTCAGAAGAGAATGTACACATAAGTCATCCATGTATATTTCTAGAAACAACCTTAAGTATTCTTTGAAAGCATGCGTCATCAGCCTCTGGAAGGTTGCGGGAGCATTGGTTAGACCAAAAGGCATAACCCGATAATCATAAATTCCCCACTCCGTTGCAAAAGCTGTTTTATGTTGATCTTCCAGTGCTATGGCTAGCTGGTTATATCCTGAAAAACCATCAAGAAAGGAGTAGGCTGTTTTCCCTGATACACGCTCTAGAACATGATCAGTTATCGGCAGGGGATAATTGTCCCTGATTGTTGCAGCATTCACTTTCCTTAAGTTGACACACACTCGGAGTTTTCCGTTCTTCTTGGGTACTACCACAATTGGAGATACCCAATCGGTGTGTTCAATCTCGTATATGAATTCAGCTTCCATTAGCTTATCTATCTCTTCTTTGATTCGCTTAGCAAACGTATCATTATATGTGTATGGTCTCTGTCTGCTAGGCTTTGTGTCTTGTTTCAGTGGGATTGTGTGTTGGCATATCAATGGGTGAACTCCCTTTAAGTCCTTATAAGACCATGCAAACACATCCCTATACTCTCTGAGAAGACTCAAAAGTCTCTCTTCCTCGCCTGGAGACAAATCTGTGGCTATGTACACCGGTCTAGGTGGCTCACCTGGAGCTGCTAAATCAACTTTTTTTGCATCCTCCGGTCCGTCATAAGATTCGTTCTCCTTTCTCTCTCGAATAGGTTGGATTAATACCACCTTCCTATCCTCTATTGTGAATTTCCTATAGGGAGAGGGAACATCCATGTTTTCCTTGATTTTGGCGTTTTCGTCCTCTCCACTCTCAATTTCTGTTGTCCAAACTTCTTTCAGAGTTTTCTTGAGCTCTCTGTACTTGTTTCTACGTTCTAGCTTGGACTCCGTGTGTTCTCTGTTGCGCTTGTTCTTTTCTGATTTTTCAATTTCAGTTTTCGTTCCATTCCTTTGAACTCGATTTCTTGAGCCTCTTTAATTTTTTCGTAAGCTCTTTTGATCATTGCCTCTCATTCTTCCAGAAACCTTGTCCTTAACACAATCTTCCGCCTTTACTAGCATTAGGAATTGATTTTTTCCTCTTATTCTAGGCATCGGATTGGTTCTAACCCCCTTTGTTTTTCTTTGCTCTATAGCGTTTCTGGCGTTGTTTAGTTTGGTTCGGAAAATCATAAAATCGGACATCCGTTATAGTTTCTTCGTTTCCGCTTGAATTGTCCGTTGACTCGTTGTCTGCTTCATTTCCCCACTCCGGATGATCGGGAATGTCGTGAAACACCTCCTCTTCATCTTCCTTTTCCAGTGTATCGTTCTTTTCAGTTTCTTTTTCGAGTACAGTTCTCAACATAAGGTACGGAACCACGTCGTACCCATCCTTGTCGCAAAATTTCGTTGTTGGACCATCCGGAATTGCACAAACATCTAGGGTTGCTAGAATGTGTGTCCATTCTAATGGTTCAAGCGTGTCCTCTGGAAAGGGTTCTCCTATATAAGTTTCGTCTTCGATAGCCCTTTCTAAAACACATTCTTCTCGTTTCAGACTTCCACATTTCGAAGCTCCACACATCCATAACTCCTTGGGTTTACCTAACCAAGCTGGAAATTCGGATCCCGCCAAAGTAGCTGAATCAAACTCTTCCACCGGTGTTCGGTTCACATCTTTGTAGCTATGGTCTTTCAGGTTCACACGTGTAGTGGTTTCCATATTTCTCAGGTATATGTGATCGTAGCCCCAATCCTGGACCATTTTCAACTGTCTCATGAATGGTCTTCCCAATATGATATCATAGTTATTCTCCTTGCCAAAATCGACAATAGCAAAAGTATGTTCGTATTCAATGCCGCAAAAAGTCACTACGACTTTCTCTAATAACCCCATAGGTTTCTCCATGTGTCCATCTGCTAATTGGAGTTTCAACCTAGTCTTCCTTATTGCTGGTTTCCCCCATTTTTTCCAGACTTCTTTTGTAGCAATGGCTACCCCAGCTCCGCTGTCTAGTATTGCCATCGTGTTCACTCCTTGGAATTCAACTCGTAAGGTTGTATTCCCCTCTTCACCTTCGCAATACTCTCCGATCTTGTTTAAGGGTACAGGCTTAGCGTTCTTTTGTGGTTTACTCAGCTCTTGTATACCCTCTTGCAGTCTTGATGTTGGGTCTTTTATCCCAAATTTCTCCAAGCATTTTCCTACAGTGGTCCACATATGTGGTCTTAGCCTCAAAAGCTCAGCTAGAGTGATAGTGCATGTTACTGGTGTTGACAAGATCTCTATCAATCCTTGCGAGTCCATGACTTTTTCTGATGAGATTCTTCGTGAGGGAAGTGCTCTAATCTCGGATTTTGCTTCATACTCTCCTAAGTATGAAGGTAAGGTATTCAGTGAATGAGGTTTGCTCTCCATTGTTCTAACAGAGCCCCCATCTCCCCAGTAAGATTGCAGATCCAAGTCCACTTGAGATCCTGCCTCAAATTCCACTATGGGAGGATTCCTGATGTCCTTTTCCCAATTTGTCTGATTAGCTTGGCAACTTAGCTCGTTTGCAAAGTTTGCCTCTCTCACTTGTTTCCAAAATTCATTGTAATCCTCATCTCTTCCGTAAGACCTCTGTATGACTGGAAAAAACTCTCTATCTCCTGATCGGTTTGTTCAACACTATGCGGTCATCCTTGTGTGTATTTTCAGGCTTTTGTGCACTGGGAGTCTTTTCAGCTACCTGTGAAACAATAGTCTCTTGCTGAATTGGGTTTTCCGTTCCACAATTCATTGTTTCTTTTGGTGGTTCTAATAAGGCTTGTGCAGTCTCGATCATTCTCTAGCACATTTCAAGTCTCTGCTTTTCCAATTCCGCGTTTGGGTATGTCATCCACCTCTGTTCTTGTGTTTGGTTGTTCTTTAACCTAGCTTCGTAAGCTTTTATCAGTGCGTCCAATGGTTCGTGTACTTTGTCGACTAGCACTGATCCCCCTGAGCTTAAGCTCGTTGTTTCTTTCATACTCTTTTGTTTCGTTCTTTCCGGGCTCATCTCTCGTTTCCCGTTTTGACTCTCAAGTTTTTCTAATCTATCTTTTGTTTGCTTTAGTTCCTCAGCTAAAATAGCGTCTTCACGTTCTTTTCTCAACTTCATGCGTGCTTTTCTAGCTTTCCATGTGTTTCTCTGACTCCGCGGTCCTTGACTAACCATTTCAGTCGCTAACTAAAAGTGAAGGAAGCTTCACTTCGCTTCAAACAATACATTGAGAGATGTCCAGTACGTGAACGACCACAAGATGACAGACTATCTGTTCTCTTTATTGAGGGACTGAGGAACGACACTCTCAAGAAGGACTTGCAGTTGAAAGCTTCTACAAGTTTTCGAGCAATGACAAGAGAAGCCTTGTACTTAGTTGGATAACTGTACGGTTATGGAGAGGTGTCAGCGATACAGATTTTGCATCCAGTAGCTCTTCCTTCGTAGCGAGCGAGACTACCACTAAAAAGAATGTTCAAACAACAACCATGCCAAATGTAGAGCAAATGATAGAAGATGCTCTAAAAAGGATGGCACCATATCAAAAAACATTGCCAAAAACATGAAATGGTGTGCTATTGAACAAAAATGGACAAACCACCCAACAGAGGAGTGCTATTACAACAAAGGGTATGTAGGAGCATCCGTATCACTCCTGCTCATTAGCAACACCTCAGGTACATCCCGTACCTTGATACCCAACGGGAAATGTACCAGGACCATGGGGATAGAAAGACCGCAACCGTATTGGGACAACAACCACCTACCAGAGGCAAGACCAGTGGGCATTAGATATGCACCAACCTTAGAGAATCAGGAAGAACAAGACTTAGTGCCTGTTCAAGCCTATTAGGAAGAATCTGTGCCACATGTCTCCAATTGTGTATTACCCACCAGAAGAACCCAAACAACCAAACCATGGGGCATGATTGGGAATGTTGGACACCAACATTACAAGTGCTTCTGTGAAGAGAGATACAATTTGGACGCAAGAATATTGATGTTCATAGCTCATGGAGGTTAACAGACAAAGACATCCTATTCCACAAAGGACGAATCAAGTGGGACGAAGACCAGCACTAGCCCTGTTACAAGGTGGAGGTGACCATCTGATGAATGTTTGTCCACATACGGAAATCATTAGAATTAACGCTTATTGCACTGAGTGTGGGGTTACTCACTTCATTGAGGATTGTTCAAAGAATCCAAACAAAGTGCAAAAGACAACATTGAATATGCTAGAAACTATTCCTACCAGCAGTGGGTTTGAAAATGAAACTCTGATACCAACGCAAGTTGTTACTAGAGCTCAAGCTAAGAAAACCTCTAGAGTATCCATTGACTCTCTAGAATGTAATGATCCCATTGGTCCGGGCTTCGAGTACGGAGGTTGGCTGAAAGAGTCAGCAACCTGAGTTCTTTGTCCTCCTGTTGTCATTGAGTTTTGCACTCCATTTGTTGGTGCTGGTCTTTGTGAGCTAGAAGTAACATAATACTGATGTAGTGGTCCCCCAAAGTATGTATATCCTTCTAATTCTTTCTTGCCCATTGTTGAGTATTGCCTCCCATACTTGTCGTAAGCGGCAATTTTCACTTCCAATCCCTCTGTGTAGGTAAAGACATAAAGTCTTTTTCGGTCTGTCAACTCTCCAGTGTAGGGTTCTTCACATCTATAATAGAGATCCTGCTCCCCATTATTATATTTGTATAGCCCCACATAGATGTTATCAGTGTTGATCCTTGTAGTTTCATTCTCTCTTCTTAACCTCGCATCAGGGAAGTTCATTATTGGTGCTTTCTCCTCGAGTTCTTCATCTACTTTGGCTTTGGTACCCATCAATCCCCACTTGTCCACAATGTTAGGGTTTAGGACTACCAAGTACATGGTACCCTCGTCATCTAGATATCTATCTCCGCTATAGCTCACAGGCACTAAGTCCTTGAACTCACTAGGTCTATCTTCTATCTTCACATAATAGCGGTCCATTCCATCCTTGTAGATCTTGGCACCTTGCTCATTGTCGTACTGATATTTTATGAACAATAGCTTCATTGTGGCGGAAGGGTTTGATGATCCTGCTGCCATATTTTCTCTGTTGTTCAGGTTCAAGTGTTCCAAGTGTTCGGTGAAAATCTCGTAAGATCTCTCTGAAGAAGTATCAGAGACACTTCCTTCAAAGATCGGCTCTAATGGTTGCACCCAACTTTGGTTTACACTTCCCTCGGTTGATATGACACTTGCTTGTTCCCCTTGTTTTGGTTGGTTATTCTGGAGATTCCTGTCCGATCTCAAATTCATCAATTCCCCTAAAGGACTTTAACTTTTCCGTCTCGGCAATTTGTTTTCCCAAGTTTTTGTGGTCAAAATTGATCCAAACTGATTGATACTTGGTCAATTGTTTAATCTTGTCAGTTGGACAACTTCTGTTTCATCAAGTGAGAATTTTGTTGCAGTTATGCTGAAAAAGACATTATACGCGTATGATGTCTTTTTTCACAGATTTAGACTATTTTGGTTATGCTCACTCTCAGTAGCCCCCTTATGCTCTTTCCACTCACAAAATTCAGTTTGAACTCTGTTTGAGCAAGTTATGGCTAATTTAGGCTTTTCTTGGCAATTTTCCGCTTTGACTTGTTTTTGGTCAATTGTGATCCAAATGGGATGAAACTTGAAATATAACCTCTGACAGCTATTACAATGGATCTGTGTTGGCAAAGTATCAAAATATGTTCAAAATTAGGTAAAAGACATCATACGCGTATGATGTCTTTTTCATCAATTTGGGTCAAGACTTGATATTTATGCTTTCTACAGTGTTTGTAACAATCTTGTCAGGTCAGATATCAAAAATAAGCAGTGGATGTGCCAAAAGACATTATACGCGTATGATCTCTTTTTTCACAGATTTTGACTATTCTTGGTTTTAAGCCTTCTCCAATGTTTACAATTGAGTTTCAAGTGTTTTTGTCAGGTTTGAATGTAAAAACAAGATCTGAATCCAAAATTTCCTATTCTTTGCGTTTCTTGGACTCCGACTTGTCTTTTCGGGTTTCTTTGAGTGTTAATGCTCTTGTTTTAAGTTGAAATTAGGGTATAACTCCCCTTTTGAACACTCTGGTAAAGTCAAAATTTTTGTTTTGGTCTCTGTTTGGTCATTTAGACATCATACGCGTATGATGTCTAAAGTTGCAGATTTCCAATTTTTTGGCACAGAATCCTTCCTAAAGCTTTCTCAAGTGCTCAGCAACTCCCAGATACACAGAAAATTTCTCTGACTTTTGTTTATTGCAAGTTTCACTACTAACTCGACGGTTTAGTGATCTAACATGCAATCAACCATATCAAGCAAATACTCCAATGATTGCTAGCTCTAGATCAGGATCAAATGAAGTCCTACCTAAGCTATTCCTAATCATAAAATGGGTTTGGTAATTGTGATTTTAAAGATATCCACTGTCACTCACGGACTAGAAAATTCTTCTTCTATCAACAACTACTCAACACCAACAAAACAACAAACAAATTTAAGCTAAACTAAAAATACTGTCAACACGGAAGACCCAGGAATACCCCACTTCCTAGTATCTCTCGAGATCTTCGGAGTCCACCACTCCTAGATCTTTTCTAACTAAAGTATACAAAGTAGTTTATACGACTCACCTCATAGGATTAGTCTAAGGTCACCTACTTAGGGCTCTCGTCCCCGGCAACGGCGCCAAATGTTAAGGCGGTT
Organism: Adiantum capillus-veneris; assembly: GCF_014529385.1. Lineage (NCBI taxonomy): Eukaryota > Viridiplantae > Streptophyta > Polypodiopsida > Polypodiales > Pteridaceae > Adiantum > Adiantum capillus-veneris. The sequence goes on along the minus strand of NC_140935.1, from coordinate 72,318,516 downwards.
ACGCCGCTAGCAGAAGCTAAATAGCGAGAACTCAACCAACAACAGAATTTGTCAGACGAGGACGAAGCTTGACCCGCAGGCGCATGGAAACAACTAGGTGGGTGTCAAATCACCTACTCGACCTTCTAATGACAATCACTACTAAGGAAATCAAATCTAAGTTCTAGAATACGCAAGTGACTGAAATCCGTACTACGAACGAATGCTGTACGAAACAGGATCTAGAATCATTGAATCGATCTCAAACTCAAGGGGAAGTCTATACACTAGGTAAGAACAACACCCTAAAGACTTGAACTGCAAAATCAACCTATAACCACTCCGTGCGGTAAACGCGTATGAAGACAGGCCGAAAAATATAGGTGATCGAAACTTGACCCCGATGGTACTAATGTGTAGCTCTACTCGTTGTGGTTCTATAGATATGCTGCACGCTCTATTCCGACACACGAGTTGGAAGAAAACTCACACCGAAGCTCGTAGGAACTTACCACACATAGAAGCCGATAGCGCCCACTCTTGGTATCAGTGCGTAGCTCTCGCCGTTGCTAACACAATGGCGGTGTCGCTTCTCCAATGGCGGCTCCGTAGCTCGCGTAGCAAGTAGATAAGACTCTCTCTCTCTCTCTCTCAGACACAGTCACGGCGCTCAAAAACTCACTTTGATTAATAAACTGAATCCTCTTAGGTTACAAAAACTTTGGCTTATATACCTCAGCCTTGGAGGTGAGAACATCTCTAACTAATTACATCAGCAAGTGAAATTACTTCGGAATTACAAGGTGGAAACTCAATTGAGTCCCGTTACTTAATGAATGGCTCAATTCAAAATCAATGTCGGAAAGACATTTATTACAATCAATGGTTACAAAATGATGAGTGTGAGCAAAAATGTGGGTGTAATCCTTTGATGGCTCAACAGAAACAACAGTGAGACGGGGCAACAGTGGCTCGATTGCACTTCACAAAACATGTACACAGGTTAACACTGCCATCACCATGGCCATTTTCACAAGAAAATACAAAGGGCTTTGATAGGCACACTCGTCTGTCAGAGAGCTCCTCTTTGCAGGCTTCAAAATGGCACCAAAAGCCAGGAAAAAATTCCCTAATTTGATCCAATCTTGACTTTTATGGGGGGGGGGGTCTTCAATTTGGGAAATTTCCCTCTCATTGGTCCATCTGGTACCCTAATTTGGTATTTTTGGGAAGGGGGCACCGCTTTGCTCTTTCTGCTCTCTTCCTCTCTCTTTTGCTTTTGGGGGGGGGGGGCATTAGCGATGTCGCTATTGCCCCTTGGATTTTTTTCATTTTTTATGTTTACCTTTCATTTTTTTACCCCTTTGTGGGCATTGCTCTATGGTCTAACTTTGACTCTTTCTCTCTCTATCCGACTCCTCTTGCCATTTATTTCTTTTGTTTCTCTCTCCTCTCTCCTCCTTGGCTCCCTTTTGGCCTCGGCCTTCCTCTTTGTTTTTTCATTTGGCTTGGCTTGGCCATGCCTTGGAGTGGACCCCTTTTCCTTGACACTTGTCTCTAGTAGCTCTAGACCTTCCCTCTCTCTTTTTGCTCACTGCCAGTTCTATGGGACCCTCCCCTTTTGATAGCAATAGGGAGGTCGCTATGGGGGGGGGGGGGGTGATCCCTCCTCATATAAATCAAGGCCGCGAGGGCTGCGAGGAATGGCTCCCTACGTGCCTTCCACGTCATCAGTGGATCGCCTGCCCATCCTCCTCACGCGGCGCGCCACCGCGCCGCCCGCCCCTGCCAAAATTTGCCGCACACAGTGCCCTACTGGGCTGCTGCCGCCAGTGGCTCCATAGCCACGAGCCCATGGAACTCCTACCCCTTTCTCTCGTAATCTTTACATGATGGTACCCCTAAGCCTATGTACCCCCTTCATCTCTGCTCATGTTGTGCATGTGGGTTAATCTGTTGGGCCACGTGGCAGCCCCTGGCTCTGTGGTCTCGGGCCCACCAAAACTATCAAAAAATATATAGAATCCATCATATTTATTTTGGCCTTCTTCTCCTGGTCTTTATATCCTACTCACTGGTTGGAACTTCGTGCCGCTAAGCTATGTCAAACCTTTGCCGTGTCGGTCCTGGGGATGGGAAAATATCCCCACCTTTGGACTCTTTTGAGCTCGCCATCCGAGGCCACAAAAAATAGAAAAACTATCTGCAACCCCTTCTCAAAAAGCAATCCCAAACTTCAATCTGTGGTACCTCGTTGACCGGGCATCCAATTGACGTGTTGTCGATTTGTGTAGCTTCACATACTGCATACTATCACCGAGAACCTTGGCGAGGATGAAACGATGCCAGATGGCACACCCTCCAATGTGGCCAAGTGGGCTCATATCCAGCCCCCAAAAAAATTTCAAATGACCATAACTTGCTATTCCGAGCTTCGATTCGCAATCCGAGAAGACATGCACGCTCCACAACTTGAGCACTACGCATGTATGTACTGAGGCGGTCCGGGGCGGGCAACAAGAAGAGTGGCCTCTAGACACCCTTCAAGGCTCCCGTGCTGCTCAATGGGGCTGGGGCACAACACAACACAAACCAAAACAACAAACCCACCGCCAAATCCCAACTACACAAGGGGCACCACCTAGTTTAAGAGCGAACTAGGACGCAAAAGAGGAGAATCGTTAGAGCAACCCACAAACAAGCAAGGAATTTACACTAACCCTAACACCAATGGAATACTCTCACACACTAAAACACGAGAGAGAGAGAGAGAGAGAGAGAGAGAGAGAGAGAGAGAGAGAGAGAGAGAGAGAGAGAGAGAGAGATAGTGCTCGGGCTGCTTTGAAACGTATCGGCGATGATCAAGCAAACACAACTATATATTTAAGAAAGAGAGAGAAAGGGGGAGGGGGTGCTTGTTGCATTAATACCTTCTTACAAATCTGTCATGACAAATCAAAGTGAGATTAGTACTTGTTCAACATAGCTTGCGTAAATTTCACCACAACACATCACAAGAAAAGCCACCCCAATCACTGTCTTAAGGCCAGGGGAGTCCTCTCCACCCTGTCGCCCTCTTACAGTATGTGGGATTTATGGCTAGATTGATGACAACACCAGAGACAAGCTATCAAGAACTTAACCAAAAAAAACACCAAGACACTTACGCATCATTGTTGTCCATTACTTCACGTTGGAAGGGAGACAAAGTATCCAAGCTTAGTCCAAATCCACCCTCCTTGATTCAGCGAATGTTGGGCTTACACTAGTAGGAGAAATGATAGATTTCCTACTCTCAATTGAATGATCACTCTCTCTTACAATGGCATAGATTTCCCTTGCTAATCCCCTATTACAACACATGCACATGCATAAGACAATGAGCTTCCACTCAAGAGCTCCTTCTAGAGAGGTTGAGCTTGGCTTCTGAAGCTATAGCATAGTGTTCTTGCTTATGGCTCCCCCCTTTTATGCTAGCTACACCCTCCTTTTATAGCAATTTTGAAGGCTAGGGTTACTCCTCTAACCATGGTTGGGTTAGATTTTCAGCAATTTATCTAATTTCTTTTGCTTGGAATTATCAAGAAGTTGGTGGGGAAAGAGAGAGGAGAGAAATGGAGGTGATAGGACTTTCCATAGTGGGTTAGTGTTAGTAGAGTTAGTATTAATTTACAAATGGAATTGAATATTTACAATGGGAGTATCCATGTAGGATACAAATAAGGAAGAAAAACTCTTAAGAGGTAAGAAAAGGTGGATTTCTTACAAGGTTGATGCTCCAAGTGTCTTGAGTAGGGCCAATTTTTGACGCTTGTTGACGGTCCACTAGCTTTGACGGTACATTTTTTCTCCACTCTTGACCTTCCTTGAGAGACAAGTTAATTGAAGCTGAGTAATCAACCACCATGATGCTGTCTTTTAAGAGAAGAGGCTGAATTTTGTGGTTTTTTGATAGATATGGGTAATTTGGAGGAGGAAAAATGAGACTAGGTGGTCAATTTTGGAATGGAATTGTGTGTGGGAGGTATGAGTTCACCATGGTTTCTCTTATTCTTCAAGGTTGAGGAGAAGGTGAGTAGTGTGCAGAGAGGAGTGGTGAGAGAGATGGGGATGATGAGTGGAGAAGTGTGTGTGAAAGAGGAAAATGATAAAGTGGAAGAGAGAGTGTGGCTGCATAGCATGGGAAAACTGGGGTCCACTAAAAACATCATAGCTCACAGCTGGTAGCTCCAAAAATCATGAAAAAATTTGGGGTAATTATTCAGAGCGTGGGCTACATTTTCTCTTTTGACCACCGCTCCAAATTTGGAGTGGAGATAGGTGCCAAAATTCTCACCAAAAAGCCTATTGTTTAGGCCTGCAAAAGTCTTTTAGTGGTCCCCTCCTTTGTTGAATTTGTACAATGCATCCAAGAGTGAGCCCCTCCTTTGTCATATTATAATACAAAGCATTCAAGTTGCCCTTGACCCATGAATGGAGGAGGATTATTGGTGAAATAAGAAATATATACATGGTGGGACTAGTGTATGGACTATTCATGGACTTTAGCTCAATGAGCACATGGTGTTAGAATAATGAGTAAAAATAATAATAAAAATATGGAGGAGTTATGGATATGGAAAGATATTGGAATCATATGATATGGTCCATCCTTGAATTATTTTGGGTGAAAGAGGAAAATGTATGCAAGTAAATAATATAATAAAAGTAACCAATGAGTAGAAATCAATTTTTTGTTTTCACGAGGGTGAGGGTGAAAATGTGGGAGTGATTTGTATAAAGGAAAAATATGAGGTTAGAGTATGTACATATTGGCAAAAAAATATAATTATGGTGTAAGAGGATGAAAGAAGGTGTACATAGGTTTAATAAAACACACACCTAAGTAGAAATATTTAAATAAAATACCAAAATAATTATAAAAAATCCCTATATTTAGGCCATATATACAATGAAATATTTACACACAAAGAGGCCATAATATACTTTTATTTTTTTATTTTTTTTATTTTTTTTGGCTCACCTAGCCCAGTGACTAGCTAGTTGAGGGTTTTTAAGAAGATAAGGGAAAAGTCCCGTGACTCACGCACGCCTATGTACAGTGAAATGGTAGGGATAGCCACAGTGTTTGGGTGATTTTGGTAGGGTGAGGTAACTCACTGTGGCAATTACAAAGAGCCGAAAAAACGGCTATCATTAGCCCTCCCCCTGGATGATGGTATATTCATGTACCATCATAGAGCATCTTTTCCAAAGAGAGTGCTTCAGAGTCCTTGACGAGATCTTCATTGTTTGGCCCCTCAGAATTTTGGCTGGAGTTACACTCATGCTTCATGTAGCAATACTTACATAAGACAGCGGCCTTTGGACAGATCTTTGGTAGATCCTTTGGTAGAAGGCGACTCAAATAGGGCTTCAAGCGATACCCGTTTACTTTCCTGGAGTGCTCTTTACCATTCAAGTCCATAAGCTGATAGTAACTTGAATTGAAAGCCTTCTTGACTATGTATGGCCCTTGCCATCTTGTTTCAAACTTGGCATCAAAACGATTGTCAAGTCGATTGTCATACCTTAGCACAAGCTCTCCTTCCTTGATGCCTTTGTCCTTCAGTTTCTTGTCGTGCGTTTCTTTCGCTTGTGTGGCTTTCCTCTTGTAGCACTCATATGCTGCTTCTCTTTTCCACTCAAGCTCCACTAACGTAAGAAGTCGATCCATCCATACCTCTTGATCATCTTGTGCTCCTTTTCCATGAAGTCGCATTGTTGGAATGTTGAGCTCGATAGGCTGCAAAGCCTCCTGACCATAGACCAAGTGAAATGGTGTGAACTCCGTGGCTTCCCTATATGTGGTTCGATATGCCCACAAGGCACCATCCAAGAAGTCATCCCATAATTTTGTCTTGTTTTGCACCATCTTTCTAATGATTCCTGCAATGACACCATTAGCCTTCTCCACCAAACCATTTGACTGTGGGTAGTATGGTGTGCTATGACGATGTAGAATGTGAAGCTCTTCACAAACTTCTGTGAGCAATCCTTTTCTAAACCCTGGACCATTATCAGAAACAATCTCCAAAGGTGTGCCAAATCTACAACAAATGTGAGTGTAGACGAATTTGCTCACTATCTTCTCATTTACCTTTGCCACACTTTGTGCTTCCACCCACCTAGTCATATAGTCTACAGCCACTAGAATGTAGAGTTTACCATTTTTTGTCCTAGGCAGAGGACCCATAGCATCAATGCCCCACTTTTCAAAGGGTCCATTTGCAAGCACTATTTGCCTCGGGCCATGCACCAACCTTCTATTTCCATTTATCTGACAAGTGTGACAGCTTTTACACCAATGTTGAACATCCACATGCAAACTTGGCCAAACATACCCCGAAAGCAAAATCTTCTTCACAGTTAATTCTTGGGCAAAATGACCACCACATGCCTCTTCATGCAAACCTTTTAGAATGGCTGGAATTTCCTTAATAGTTGGTACTCGTCTGCACACTTGATCCTTCCCTCTTTGATAGAGGGAGCCTTCTAGGATGAGCCTCCTTGGCCTAAAAATCCTCTTTAAACATACTTTCCCGCTACCTTTTGGCTACCCAGGTCCTTGGCACCCGCTGTAGCCTTCTGCACTACACTTGCCTGCACCCTCTATTTGGCATAGACCACCTCCTAGCTTCGACCAACTTTGGCTGTACCAACGTCTGACCGCTTAGTACTTATACACACCTTACTCTTTATTAGCTAGAAGAATTATGGGCTCTCTCACACACATAGTGTAGAGCTACCTCCACACACATCATGTGTTATCTCTCTCTCTCTCTCTCTCTCTCTCTCTCTCTCTCTCTCTCTCTCTCTCTCTCTCTCTCTCCGCACACATACCGCAGTCGTGCACACACTCTTTGACAATGAAGGAAGGGGATGCTCTTAAGGAGAAAAAAAGAAGGGTTTGATTTGCTCTGTTACTCATAGAAAGAGGAATATAAGGGTTTGGGGTGGTCTTTTGAAGGTGAAGAAGGATAGAGGAGACGAGAACGAGGGAAGATGTTCAGGTTATTGGGTTGTGTTCTTTGCTTTATTCCTCTGTCTCTCTTATCTTTAAGGAGAATGTTTGAGATTACTCGATCAAAAATTTGTGAAGCGTCGAGGGGGTCAATCACTTTCCTATCTCAAGGGTAATAAAGTGTATGGCTTAAATTATTTATGTGATGATTACTAGGGCTGAGATCAACCATCTCTTGTAAAAAAATTATCAAATCAATGAACTTGGTTTTCAATTGGGTGTTTGTTGCAATGTTTCTCTTTGTTTTTTATCTCCTCTCTCTCTCTCTGATCTCTCACTGGTAGTAGTCTGATACTCTCTCGACTCACCTCTCCTAAACAATTTATCCCCCAACATGATCAAGATAGGACACATACTACTTATTTTACTAGTGTGAGACATTAGAATATGTTCTAGGTTGGCAATTGAAGGCACAAGGAGATTTTTTTTTGTAATATATTATTTTGATGTTTCCAATACATAAGTTATGATCGCATATTTCTAACATAACAACTAAGGGAAATTTCTTCCTTAATAGAGAGGTGCCAAATGGTATTTAATTGCAATGTATATTTGTTATGGTGGCAAGCAGGCCAAGAACAATTGGATTATGATGTATGCAATTGAAAGATAATCTATGAACATTTTATGAATTGAGAGCTCTTTACAAGCGATAGTTATTTTATGTCCAATTGGATGGTTGCATTCTAAAATTCAATTGACATCGATAAAATAATACGTTGGAGAGGGGGAATGGGGGAACATGTCCGGCACAAACACAAGGGCCTCTCTATAGCTGAGGGTATTCACAACACCCCTATCTTCTCAGAAAACACCTTCAAAGAAACACTTTACACTAGCACACCGCCGTCTGCTCAATTTCTATTGCTCACACACTCCACAAACCACCACACAAGGCACACCTACTACCTCTGCCTGTCTCCACCCTTACACACACACACACACACACACACACACACACAGCCGTTCAATATCACTCTCTCACTCAAAACACCGTTGGTCCGAAGGGGCACACACATCCACACAGCCGGCACCGAGGAGAACCATGAAAGCAGTAGAAAGAGAAGGGGGCAAGGGGAAACAACAGCGAGAAGGGGCAACAATAGCTAGATTGCACTTCGCAAAACACGCACACATGCTTACACTGCCATCACCATGCCATTTTCACAAGAAAATACAAAGGGGTTTGACAGGCACACTCCTCTGTCAGAGAGCTCCTCTTTGTAGGCTTCAAACGACACTCCAAAGGCCAAGAAAAAAGCCCTTCATTTAACTCAATTTTGACTTTTATAGGGGGGGTCTTTAACTTGGGAAATTCCCCTTCAATTGGTCCATATGGCACCCATTTTGGTATCTTTCGGAAGGGGCACCATCTTGCTTTATCTGCTCTCTTCTTCTCCCTTTTGCACTTGAGAGGGGGGGGGGGGGGGGGGGCATTAGCAATGTCGCTATTGCCCCTTGGCTTTTTATTTTTATTTTTCATTTTTCATTTTTACCCCTCTGTGGCCTCAACCTTGCACCGCTCTGTTGGTTTGATTTTGACTCTCTCTCTCTCTCTCTCTCTCTCTCTCTCTCTCTCTCTCTCTCTCTCTCTCTCTCTCTCCGACTCCTCCTTTGCCCTTTTGCTCCTTGCTTGGATGGCCTTGGAATGGTCCTACTTTTTTTGCCTTGGCCTTTGCTTTGCCCGGACCTTTTGCTTTTTGCTTGGCCCATTTGACCGCCCTTGAGTTCTCTTTCTCTTCTTTGCTCATTGCCCACACCGTGGGACCCTCCCTTTGCACTCAATTTCCCAGCTGCCTTTGGGCCTTCTCCTCACTCTCACGGGACCACCCTCTATCGCACACTGGGGGGCATTAACGATGTCGCTAATGCCCTTCCCCTCTGCCTTTAAAATGCCTTGCCATGTGGCCACCCGTGTGAGCTCGCCCTTCAGTGGGCGCTTGCCATGTCTTCATTTCCACACGCGGACGCACGTTGCCGCACCGCCCTGCCCAAACATTTCCGCGTACACCTGGCATGGTCACCTTCTGCCAACGCAGTGCCCACGGGCCGCCTGCAGCGTGCCACACTGGAACGCCATAGCCAACGGGAGAGCTCCCCTCTCTCTTACCCTTTGTGTTCAATACAGGAACGCGGACCAGCTCAAGTAACCCGCCCTCTTCGTGTCTCCTTGCGCATGTGGGGCAATGCCCGGGCCACCTGGCAGCCCTACAGGGCTCCCCCTTTGAACATATTTTGAACCTCCCTTCAAGCTTTGGAAAATCTCCTCTGTTTTTTACCACTTTTCAAGCAAGTGTAACTTGTTGCTCCCAGGCCGGTTACCCGAGCCGTAAGACCCTGCCAAAAGTTCATGTTGCTGGCTTGGATCTACGCAACCCTCATTGCCTCTAGAATTTCCCAGGCCTAGCAAACAAGGCTGACAAAACACAAGAAAATCATATGTAATCACCCCTCAAAGGACAGTCCCCAACTTTGACCTACGGTATCTTGCGGACCAGGAACCCGATTGGCAAACCGTATATTTGTGCTAGCTCCACATGGTGCATACCCTCATCGAGAACTTTGGCGAGGCCCAAAAGAGGCCAGATGGCACGTCCATCACTGTGATTAAGTGGGCTCAGACCCGGCCCCCGAAAAATTCTCTAACGGCCATAACTTGCTATTGAGAACTCTGATTCGCAACCTGAGAAGACATGCATGCTCCACAAATTGAGCTCTACACTTGTATGCACTGAAACCAGGCCATCGGGCCACCTGTTCCCAGCTGCCCTATCCATCGTGAATCTGCTACACACTTTATCTTTAAACTTTAGTAACTTGCACACCGGGGCTCCGTTTGACGAGCCGTCTGGACCGGCCTCTAGAGCACACTGAGCACTACATTTTAGGACATTGACTTGGCATTTCAAACACCTTCATCAGCCATCCCATCTGGACCATCCCGCTATCCTTTGGCTGTCTATGGCCTTGGCACTTGCCCTAGCCTTCTGCATTGCACTTGCCTGCTGCCTCTACTTGGCATAGACCATTTCCTAGCTCAGACCAACTTTGGCTGCACCATCATTGCCCACCCCCTCGTTGAACATTTATGTTCAACCACACATAGGCTTACTGCACTAAAAAAACACACCAAAAACAAACTCTCTGTACATTGCAAAACACCCACCATATGTACAAAATTGACACCTATAACCCGCCGTCTTTGTTCATGCGGGTTGCCCAACCCCCTGCTTTAGTTTTCATCAACCGCCTAGGTTGAACACCTTGCATTGGTCCCTTTCATCCACCTGCAACAACCTTGCGTAGTGCCACACCAAGGCACATACCCAACCACATTTCCAACCTGCCATCAACATGCTTCTACCACTCCAGTCACTTATTGGCAAATTGCCCACTCACAACCAAGCATCTCCAAGAACACCAAATAAAGCACCCTCGTTCTCACCATCCAAATACCTGCTTGTACCATCACTCGCACCAAACAGACCTAACATATTTGACCTGCCCTCCCATCCATGTAAAGCTAGATCCTCGTCTAGCAAATCCTGTACCTGCTCAACAGCATATGACACGGCCACTTTTATCACCATTCCTTTCAACCACCACTCATAGACCTCCTTAGAAAGCTTGGACACTGCCTTGGAGTCCACATCAACTGACATAGAGGGCACCAACTACATAGGAAGCACCTCTAACTTCGACTATGGACTGTCCTTCTCACCTTCCATGAACTCAATTCCAGCATCATCGAGCTCCTCCTCGTCAATTGGCCATTCAATGTCAATAAGCACCACTTACTTGTCCGCTGCAATTACCTGCTCTTCTAATACTGCATCCTCAAGCTCGGCCAAGGAAGAGAGAAACTCGTTCTCTATCACCTCCTCCTCGTTCTCTTCCATAGGTACAACTGCTCTATCCCTCTTGGAAAAATTTTTCACCTGCTGCACCATTATGGCATACTCTACTGCTATCTTCATCAACATGGCCATTAGCATGGCACTGCACCCTACTTTTACCTGCTCTTCACCACATGTAGGGCTAAACCGCTTCATTTGGTCTTCACTAAGCACTTCGGCTTGCACTTCACGCTGCTCCTCGCACATTTTCACTGCCTCTCCACTCACATGTAAGAGGTCAAACTCATCATACTTGGATTGAAATGACTCGGCTCCCAACTCGTATCGACATCCATAGAGCTATCACCACTCGACACATTCTCCTCTTCAGTCTCAAGCTCAGGAATCTCCTCTAGCTTCACCGCTTCGACCTCGTCTGCAAACCCCACTCCTTGCTCTTTACCGCACTTCAATGGAGCTTCAACAACTACACTTGAATTTGGCAGCTCATCCTTTGTCCACTCGGGAACCACTTGCACATCCTCCACAATTGGAACTGCTCTAGCCGGCATCTTCGGCATAGGAACCATCCTGTCTCTTTGTAGCCAAAGAACTCTTGGTTCTTCTCGCAGTTGCACTTCTCTTTGCACCACCTGCGGCTCTGCTACCACCGCTTTACACTGCTTTGGCATCACTGCATTTGGCAAACCTTGCCTAGCCTCGCCCTTCTTCAAAATCTTTTTGTTTCGCCCTCTCGCTAGAGCGTCTGCCTCCTCATATGACATTGGGCCATCTACCTCCACTTTATCTCGCACTTCCTCATGCAGGCAATCCATGAATTTACACAATTTCAAAAAACTGGCATTTTCTGCAGCAGTTACCTTGATTAACTTCCCCCATAGGGCTTCAAAGTCCCACTCAAACGCTTGAAAATCTCCCTCCAAGCTTTGCTTTAAATTGTCTAGCTTCCACTTTACCTCATATAGTTGCGCATCTGCAAAAAATCTTCTTTGAAAAGCCGCCTCCAGGGCCTTGCAATCTATCTACTTTTTCTTCTTCACCAAGGCTATTGAACCATAGCTTTGCTTTACCACGAACCAGGAGAGGGAACACTTGTACCGCACCATCTTCTCTCGATAAACCGCTTTCCAACACGAACAATCCGTAGTCTTGAAGCCAAGTTTCCGCATCTTCAACCCCAGTGAAAATGGGAAATCCCATCCAAGCCATCATTAGCAACACCTGCTCTTCAAAGGTCGCACCTTTGGAATCACCAAAATCACCGCTTCGACATCAACTAGGAGCATCAGCATACTCCTCAGTGGGGGCACCAGAAGATGGAGAGGGGGAATGGGGGAACACGCCCGACACAAACACAAGGGCCTCTCTATAGCTGAGGGTATTCACAACACCCCTATCCTCTCAGAAAACACCTTCAAAGAAACAATTTACACTAGCAGACCACCGTCTGGTCAATTTCTATTGCTCATACACTCCACAAACCACCACACAAGGCACACCTACTTGGCACCCATTTTGGTATCTTTTGGAAGGGGCACCGCCTTGCTTTATCCGCCTTGCGATGTCGCTATTTCCCCTTGGCTTTTTATTTTTATTTTCCATTTTTACCCCTCTGTGGCCTCAACCTTGCACTGCTCTATTGGTTTGATTTTGACTCTCTCTCTCTCTCTCTCTCTCTCTCTCTCTCTCTCTCTCTCATCCTTTGCCCTTTTGCTCCTTGCTTGTAGGAGGTCCTTCTCCTCATGGCCAATTTATTTCAAATAATGTCCACATTAGGAGGTGTTTTTGTGGGAGTGTAATCTCCTCATGTGAATGATAGAAGCATCATTATTGGTGATAATGGTTTAAAAACTAGTCTATGGTGCATGTTTATTAGTTCATGTTAACAGAGAAAGGTCTATTGCTTGACTGCTTTCAATGGATTTCTCTATTTTTGGGGTGATCACACTCTGTATATGTTGTGTATTATTGGAAGTGGTTGGTAGTGTGTACTTATATGCTGCTTTCACTTGAACACGTGTGAGAGCTAATAGCTTGTCCCTTGTATGCTTAATGTTGCAAGGTCATGCATGCTATATTGGTAAGTTGTTCACCTCCATTATGACCAATGTGGTTATTTCTTAAGGACCAAGGCCTTGTTATACCTTATGTCCTTGGGCTACATCGAGGAGCTTGTTGATAGCTTGCTCAAAGCTACGCAGGACAAAGCTGTTGCTTTTTGTTTTTTTCAAATCTCACATTAGGTGAGAGATTATATTATGGAGTAAACAACTACACAAGCACCATGACCCAAGCCAGTCAACAGATGCTGAATGGGAGCCCACAAACAAACCGCTAACTTCAACACCACACCAAAACACCAACGTTGCCAACCCAAGGAACAACCACATCACACTGCACACAAGCACCATCATCACCATCCCAAGAATAACCTAGAGATAACACCACCCATTCAATAGCAAGCACGAGATGAGCCCTTCTTCAGAATAAGGCGAACCTTGCATCAAACCAATGTTGCGGCCCATGGGGAGGGTCGACGTGCATAGAGCCCATCAGCCAGATTGTTACTGCCTACACCACTCCAGGGATCCCATCCCACCAAATGACACTCCCCCAGTGTCCGAAGCTGTCTCTTCCGAAGACAACTGCCATTTCCCTCCCGAAGAGAGGAGGTCTTCGCGTAGCCGTGGCTCCAAAAATGAGGGTCTTCAACTACGACAGAGGGGGGAACCCACGGCTACCCAGCCAGGGCCCTATCCCAGGGAAACCCTCTGTAGCCAAGGCCTCTCCCTGCCCCACCCCTGCTCCCTGACCTGCACAGCGAAGAAGCCCTAATGCTATGGAAAAGCAATTGCTTTAATGAAAGTGATGATGAGGTGGGTTTTTGTGGTGGTTGTAGAAGCTAAATGTAATGAGTATGGTATTCATGCCAATACCAACTTATTAAGGTGCAAAGACATACCATTAGGATAGATGCCTTTAAGAATTCTGGTCGATGTAATTTGTGTAACAATCATTTCATTAAAATGATTAGATGCAAACTTGCAAATAGGTGGCTGCATAGTCCAAATCATGGTATTACAAATTTATATCATGTTATGCGGTGTTTTTTTAATTTTTATAGCAGCATTTATCAGTTGCCCCCTATCGTTAACTTTGCCAAAGGAAGCAAAGCAAGCCACTCAATGCCAAAAAGAAAGTGTACAAAGAGGCCACTAAAAGCATTTAGCAAATATCTCATGTTTTTTCCAAATTTCCAAGTGATCATCATCAATACCATTTTGGGACAATGATAGCTGCAAGGACCTTGCTATTACACAATAATGTGTGGTTATCACATACCTCTCAGTAGTCCATGTCTGGTGCACTTAGGGCATAATCACGTGAGGCTCAGTTATCAGTAAGTCTCAATCGGGTCTGATCATGGCACGTACGGCGCTCAAAATATGACGGGCAACAGCGGGTAGAGAGAGAGGGAACGAGGCGCAGCAGGTGAGAGATGGCTTGAATTGACCGGCACTGCACCGGCATAGTTTGAAAACTGTGCCTCTTTTGGCATAGTGATACAACTTTGCCGGTGGCACTTGCAACGTCGTCAGAGGTGGTCGGGCGTTTCAACTGGAAACTAAACCTCACGTGACCATAGACTTACTTTGCCTTTCTCTTCTACATTACATACTTGAATTTTGTCAAAATGCATTGGAATTGATTTCTTTTAGTACGTGGTTATCATATACCTCCCAGTAGTCCATGTCTGACGCACCTACTTTGCCTTTCTCTCCTACATTGCATACTTGAATTTTGTCAAAATGCATTGGAATTGATCTCTTCTAGTACGTTGGAGAAAGTCAAAGTTAGATAAGATATTTTTCGCTATTTGTTTCTACGTTTGTGAATATATGATTTAATGTGTTAGAATGGCTATTATTTTCAAAGTGTACGACCACACATATAGTGTGTTAGAATGGCCATTATTTTCAAAGTGTACGACCACACATCAATATGTTGTGTTTTATAAGTGCTTGTTTTATAAATCATCGCCATACAGCTTAGGTCCCATTCCCTTCAATGCGAGATGGGTTGTTGGGACAATGGAGAAGAGTTCCACCGACTATGCACATTATACTCGAGTTTGAGAGTTTGAGTAGCACAGACTATGATAGTGCTCAGCTTTTCCCCGCATCCAAACTTGCTTCCCTCACATTTTCAGCTATGACTTAGACATACACACTTTCCTCTCCCAACCACAATATAGGCTCATCATTGCGATTCTCATTACCAGGAACCTTGAGCATTGAGAATCACTTATCAGCCCCACACACGTACATCACAAGTATCTTTGGTCCCATGGGTCTTATTTGACCTTTGAGGACGATAAGAAAATCTATCTCTATGACTCTCCCTCTCTCGCTCATACCATGTTTGGCATAAGACGATCTCTCTCTCTCTCTCTCTCTCTCTCTCTCTCTCTCTCTCTCTCTCTCTCTAAAATGGTTGGCTCTTTGGCACTTTTAGAGCATAGTACAACAATACGCATTGGACGATGTGTGCTGAAGGAGGAGGAAACTTGAATGAGGGACAACTTCTATATGTGGGTGCATGGAGGAGGGCTTCTTTAGGCAAGGGAGGACTAGTCTACATAGGGCTCGTGCGATTTGTACCACATAGGGTGGAAGCGAGAAGAAGTACATGCCGAATGAAGTAGGGGGACTATTGAAATTAAAAGGAAATAGAGTAGCAGCCATCAAAACTCTTCGTGTCTTGTGACACAATAATATTTGAGGGGATTTTTATTTCCTTACATGCAGTTGCGCCTATCGCTTGAGCTTTGGGCGGAAGTAGTAAGTTCCTATGTGCACTTAATCAACTAGTCACCCTCAACTGCATTGGATGGGGGAGTTCCAGAAGAAGCATGGAAAGGTAAGCTGATGAATTATGCTTGGATGCGAGGCTTTTATGCACATAGATAGAAGCCTAAGGTCAAAGCTAGATGAAAAGTCTAAAAAGTGTTTCCTCATTGGCTATGGAGAATGACTTTGGGTATCACCTATGGAATCTTGAAAATAGTAAATTTTTTAGAAGTAGGGATGTAATTTTCAACGAACAAAATATGTACAAAGATTACTTAGAAAGAAAACAAACAAAAGATACTCATGAGTAGATAGAGCTTGAGGATGGTGAAAACTCAAGGAGTGCAAGCAGTGACAATGTGCAACAATGTCAAACAAATGATGAGCCTCAACCTATGTCCCGTAGATCTACAAGATCAAGTAGGCCTCCAGAAAGGTTCGTTCCTTTCTTCAACCATCTCTTTGGCTTAGATTCTGGAGAGCTAGAATCATACAAAGAAGCTATGCAATATGAATCCAAAGAAGAATGGATGAAGAGCATGCAAGTGGAGATGGACTTATTACATCGTAACCAAACAGGGGAGCTAGTTGAGTTGCCTACAAGTAAGCAGGCACTACAGAACAAATGGGTGTACAAGTTGACGGAAGAAGGTGAGAAGAAAAGGTACAAGTCTAGGCTTGTGGTAAAAGGGTTTTCTCAAAAGAAAGGTATTTGATGGGAATGGGATCGTGCTAGTTAGGGTGGATGAAAGAGAAACATTGTGTACAAAAGTGAGTGTGTGTTGGCTAGATTATCACTCAAAGCGAATTAGGTTCCAAAATGAGTTAACTTGGACTCATAAACACGATCTCAAGTATTTGCTAAGCCATCACAAGCTCACAAAAAACAAGGGAGATGTAATGCAAAATAGACTTGTGTTTATTCATTCATGAAATGAGCTTTAAGTAGCTCTAGAGCCTTCCACCACTGCATGTGGGATAAATCCACCTTTCCTCTCCTTGACTCATAATCTAGGACACTAGGACAAAGCTCACACTTTACAATTGTTCCCTTGAGGTTTGGACTAGGAAGAAACTGAAGAAACGGAGAAAACCAAACATCGAGCGAGTTTTTTAAAGCAAGCCAAAAATCCGAGCAAGACATGGCAAAATATGTCTTTCTAAGCTATTATGGTAACTAAATAATCTAGCCCAATACAGTAAAAATTTATCTATAAATGCATGGATGCTATTCATATCTAGCATGACATCATCAAGGCTACAATATCTTATATTAACTTGGTATTTTGACAATTGATGCAACACTAAGTTTTTAATTAACTCATACCCTAGCACGCGTGCGCTCACGTGTGTGTGTGTGTGTGTGTGTGTGTGTGTGTGTGTGTGTGTGTGTGTGTGTGTGAGAGAGAGAGAGAGAGAGAGAGAGAGAGAGAGAGAGAGAGAGAGAGCTTCAATCAATACTACAAAAGAGTTTGAATGTACTGTGTGACTTTGGAAAACATTAGATGATGAGAGGTTGTAGCACCCGATAGCGGGAAAAAGAGCAGTGCAATCGGGTGGCCTCTGTACTCGTGCACACTCCACAAACCACGCCTCATGCAAACAAGCAAAGAACAAAACAAAGGGGCACCACCCTAAATTAAGAGGTTTAGGGACCTCACACATAGTGCACATAGGCAAGTGAGACTTCTGGCATTATGATGGCATCAAAACATATGGCAAAACACATAGAAACGAAGCTTAGGGACCTTATGTAGCATATATATACACAAGACATCAGCTTAACAATACAACGGCATCTGATCATACATAACAAGGATATAGAGAAGCAAGCCAAGGATGGCATAATCCCTTGTCAAAAACAATCAACCCAGCAAGTAGGTATGATCCTACTAGCAACACATCAATACCTTAGAGAATGATGGCGAGGATGGTGGCCATGGAGCATGAGAGAAGACTCCTTATTTAGGTTTTAGGGCTAGTAATGTAGCATACTAGAGGGAGACAGAGAGAGGGAGAGAGAGTAGAGCTCCATCCATAGATCCTCGTTGTGAGCAATGTCGTCATAGCTTCGTTGCTTGGTAAAGTGGGTGAAGTGTTTTTTTGAGTGAGAGAAGGCCTCCTTATATAGGTTTCTGAGAGGGTTTAGGATTAGGGATAAACATGCTTAAATCTACTGATTGGGGTTACTTTTTGCTTAGGGTGGTCAACAGATTGAGGTCACCTGATATGTCACCATCAAGATATTCTCTAGAGTGATGTGAGAGGGGAGGGTAAATGCTGATTTTTCTGATTGTGACACATGGGGATAAGGCCTTGACCAGCATTTAAGAGCAGGTAAGGTGGCTGTTGAAACTGGAGGTTCTGCACATGTCAGGGGGGGACCTGCGGGGGGAAGGTGGCAGCTGGGTCCTCCTGAATATCAAATTCTCAAAAAATCCTCAACCATGGCTTCTTTTGACATGTGTTCTTTGAAAAAATCAGCATGTCTCTTTTCAACTCAAAAGTCTTTATCCCTGTTGACTCAGCTTTACCATAAGATTTTCTCCTTTTCTCCTCCTGTAACTGCATTGTTGATGCCCAATCACTGCTTCTAGTAACAGTGAACTGTTACCTACCAAATACTTATGGTGCAGTAAAAAATATTTACCATGGGTAAAAAAGTTACTGTAGGTAAAAAGTGATTTGTATTTACCATGTAGGTGAAAAATATTTACTGTGGTAAAAAATATTTACTATCGGTAAAAAAAAGTGAAAACGGAGTATGCTGTGCTGTGAGTCCACACGAACATCCTCGTGTAAATTTCACTAGAAATTCACACCTAGAATGGGCTATTCTGTAAGATATAGGTTGTAGGCATGCATAAGAGCTCGTTCCCACGTATCTTCTGTCCATGGCACTTTTTACTCTTTGGTGCTTGTGAAGTAGATTTTTCTTCTCTTTCGAGATCCCTTGGACTAGAGTATCCTCATCTCTCCAACAACTGACTGTGCCTTTATTGCATCTTCAGAAGGGGTCCTAAAAACCATGCATCATATAGCCCTCCCCCTTAAGCTAGAGGTATTTGATGCCTCTAGCTGTAGGTTGTGCTACAATAGGGTTCTCTTGAATACTTACCTACCTGGTACCAATTAAATTTTCCATGTTACTGCTTTCTTGGCTGATGCACCCTGTTTAGTCCTTTCTGATGAATAATTGTATCCATCCATGACTAACAACTGGTCTCCTAGACCCTTGAAAGCCATACCCCATCCATTGTCAATATCCGCTTTCACTGGTAGCATTCTCTTTTTTTCTTCTCTTTTTTTCCTTTTTTTTTTTTTTTTTGAAACGACTATGTACATGATTGTTACCTTAGTTGGAGCTCGAATACGATGAGCTCTCCTCAGAACCATCCTTAGCGTTGATTTCACCAGCATATGGCTGTGAAAGACGACATTGGTAGGCCTTCAATCGCCAACCATTTACCGGGGTCTGATGTACCTTACCATCTAGGTCACCTAGTTGGTAACTACCATTTGAGAACCTCTGTATCACTACAAAAGGGCCTTCCCACTTAAGCAAGAACTTACCATCCTTCCTGCGATCAAAGCGATTGTCGTATCTGAGCACTAAAGAACCTTCCTTGATACCTTTCTTGACAAGGTTGCGATTGAACTTCTTTCGTTTCTTCTCTGCCTGGGCTGCATAGTACTTCACTGCTGACTCTCGATCTAGCCCTAACCTCTCCAAATCGATGATTCTTCCTTCCACCTGCTTCTCTTGACTATCCTCTTGATGTGCTTTTAGAACTCGGAGGCTCGCTAGCTCCACTTCTATAGGCAATAGTGCCTCTTGCCCGTAAACCAAGTGAAAAGGTGTATACCCCAAGGATGTTTTAAAGGATGTTCTGTAGGCCCAAAGTGCTGCATCTAGGTGTTTGTCCCATGCCTTAGGATGTAAATGCACTTGCTTAGTGATGATTTTACATATAAGACCATTTACCTTTTCCACAAGACCATTGCACTGAGGGTAGTATGGTGTAGAGTGCCTGCGCTTGATTTTTAACTTGCTCATCAATTGCCCGACGAAATCAGCTCGAAATCCCGGTCCCCTATCCGAGAGAATCTCCAAAGGTGTGCCAAAACGGCAACAAAGGCATTCAAAAATGAAATCACTCACGTCCTTGGCTGTGATGCGCTTTGTGGGACGAGCTTCTGCCCATTTGGTCATGTACTCCACCCCCATAATGATGTATTCCTTCCCTGATTGAGTGCAAGGTAGTGGCCCTATTGCATCTATCCCCCATTTTTCAAATGGCCCATAGGTTTTGATTGGATGCTAATTTTCATGGGTAAGACGCCTTGGTCCAGCTTTTTGGCAAACCTCACATGTGCGGCACCAATGTTGTACATCTCGATGGAGGCTTGGCCACGTGAACCCTGCTTGTAAAATCTTTCTACTAGTAATCTCTTGTGCAAAGTGGCCACCACACACACCTTCATGACAACTAAACAAAATATCCTTTATCTCTTGGGATGCAGGAACTCTCCTTAAGACAGCATCTTTCCCTCTACAATACAAGTCCTCATTCACTAAGTTATAGCTGGTAGCCTTTTTTGCCAACCACCTACGTTCACTTTTACTCGTACCAGAGGGTGCTTCACAATGCTCAAGAAAGTAAAGTAAATCATGCAGCTCCTCCTTTCCCTGGTATAAAGGACTTTTCACAAGGATAGCACCTACTATGAGAGTTTGTAGTTCTTCACCTGCTAAGGCATCTGCTTCTCGATTTTGATCTCTAGGTACAAAGTGCACTCGAACTTCTTTAAAACCCTTCAACAAGGCCTTTGCTTCCCTCATCTTAAAAGACAATTTGTCATTTTTACAGGCCCATACACCAACCATTTGCTTGACAATCAACATGGAGTCACCAAAAACATTTAGCTTTGTGATGCCCTGAGAAAGACAACATTGCAACCCTAAAACAAGGGCATGGTACTCTGCCTCATTGTTAGAATGAACCTCTTTTAGATGAAACCCTTTTGCAAAGATCTTCTCCTTCTCTGGACCTAATATTACTATGCCTGCTGATGCCTTGTCTTTGGTCCTCTTGTAAGCCCCATCAAAATACAGACTGTGTGCTCCCAGTAGAACTTCAGGCTCCGGGATAGGCGGTACCTTACTAGGTGCCTCTTTCTTGGCCTTCTCATAACACCTTTGTGTGAGGACATCTGCCAAACAAGCACGGGTGGAATCCTCTACTTGTAGTGTGTAGTCAAACTCTTGAAGCTGCACCACCCACTTTGCTATTCTTTGAGACAATTCCATGTGTTGTAGGGCATATGGAAAAACCTCCTCAGTTGTGATCACCACAAATTGTCTTGGAAGTAAGTAAGCCCGAAACTTCTCCACTGCAAACTTAAGAGCTAGCACCAATTGCTCAGTTGCGCTGAAACCCTTTTCAGCAGCTGTCATCACTCTACTAGAGAAGTAGACTGGTCTCATGAGAGATGTCTTTGGGTCTTTTTGCATCAAGACAGCTCCTAGAGCTTCTGGACCTACACTAGGATTTACATAGAATAATTCACCCCATGTGGGTTGTAGGACGACAGGCAATGAGCTCAAAATGGTTTTAACTTCTTGAAAGCACCTTTCACCCTCCTCACTCCATGTCAATGTAGTGTGTTTAGTGAGCTGCTGCAAAGGATAGATTTCCTGAGAAAGGAGATGTATGAATCGTCCCATGTAGCGAACCTTTTGAATGAAGGAGACTAGTTGCTTCACGTTTGAAGGAGTAGGTAAAGCTAACAATGTCTTTACCTTTTCAGGGTCAGCCTCAATACCATCTTGAGACACAACATGGCCTAGTAGAGTGACCTTGCTCTCACCTATGTGGCACTTGTCTTTATTC
Organism: Adiantum capillus-veneris; assembly: GCF_014529385.1. NCBI lineage: Eukaryota > Viridiplantae > Streptophyta > Polypodiopsida > Polypodiales > Pteridaceae > Adiantum > Adiantum capillus-veneris. The sequence continues at coordinate 72,296,873 of NC_140935.1, read as the reverse complement.
AATTGCCCACCCAATTGGGTCAGACGGGTGAAACCTTCATCAACCTTGGACAGATGTACTTCCCTAGAGCTGTAAATGCAAAAATCATCAATGAAGACTCGTATGGACTTACCAAAGTAAGGTTGAAACACCAAGTTCATAAACCTCTGGAAAGTAGCTGGGACATTAGTTAAACCAAAAGGCATAACTCTATAAGCAAAACACCCCCAAGGTGTTATGAAGGTAGTCTTTCTTTGGTCTTCATCTGCAATTCTGATTTGGAAGTAGCCTGAGTACCCATCACACACTGTGTACCTTTCATGACCAGCCACTTCATTTAGTATTTCATCTTGAAAAGGCAAAGGAAAATGGTCCCTTTTTGTGGCTGCGTTTAGAGGCTTGTAATCCACACATACCCTCCACTTCCCATTTTTCTTTGGTGCTACCACAACTGGAGACACCCACTCAGAATCTTCCACTGGGTAGATAAATCCTGCCTTGAGTAATCTTTTTACTTCTTTTAAGAGTGCATCTTGTTGCACTAGCCCTAATCTCCTTAGCCTTTGCACCACTGGTTTGGCACCTTCCTTTAATTGGATACGGTGTTGGGTTACCGTCACTCCTTTAATGTGCTCGTAATCAGTTATAAAGAGGCCAGCATGCTTCTTTAGTACCTGCAAATAGGGTTCTCTCTCTTCTTCTAGTAGGTCCTTAGCTAGCATCTCCTCTAAGCCTGTGGCTTCTTCCTTGTTTAGAGAGTCTTGACCACCTTCTCCTTCTGGGTTTCGCAGTATTATACCCATGACTTCCAAAGAGCTAGCATCCTCCTCAGATGACTCATCCTCAGATGACTCATCCTCAGATGAAGAGCAACTTCTTGTGCTCCATTCATCCATAGAAGTCTCCATCTCTAGGTATTGTTGTCTACCCTGCTTCATGTCATACACAATTTTTTGTTGCTTGCCACCTACCTTATGATTTGGTCGCAACTCAAGGGAGCCTGTCTCCCAATCTTGCCTAGCTTTCATAGCCATAAGCCAAGGTCTTCCAAGGATTAGCGGATAGCCCTCCCCCTTAGTTGGGATCACATAAGCATCAATTGAGATTGCCACACCAAAAGCTGAAACCTTCACTCCATTAACCTTTCCCACACAAGCCACCCTTACATTATTTGCCATCTTAGCTTGTAAGGAAGTTTGCTCGTTTACTTCCAAACCCAACCTGTGCATTAATTTCTCTGTCATAACACAAATCTCGGCTCCACCATCTACGTACACATTGGAGACTCGCTGACTCTTAATCTCTGCATCAATGACTGGCACGATATCCTTCATGCCTCTTGCACTAATAGACCCAACTGACTTTGCCTTAGCCCTCCTGGTGCTGACCATCTTAGACCAGGTTCTACGCATCTTTGGGGAAAGGTGGAGGAGTTGCTGCCATGAAATCTTTGGTCCTTGCTTACTCACATCTGCTACCAGGTCGTAAGGTATGGATCCTACCCCAAGTGGAAAGTCTTCTACTCCTATGTGCCTCCTTGACCTAATCTTCCTTTTCTTGTCTCCTATCACTTGGGAGGAACCCTCATTCCCTTTATCCAGCTCTGAAGCTTCCATTTCATCAGTTCTTTGTCTCCTAACTCTCTTTATTGGCATGGCAACAACTTCCTCCATTTTTTCTTTCCCTTTATCCTTACCATTGTCAAGACTTATGACAGAGACAGCCCTGTCCTCCCCTCCCGATGGTAGTGGAGGGATCTCTGCTCGTGCTTGTGGTGGTGGAGGAGGGGGTCTCAATATTTGGATTGGTGGAGCCACGTGTGCATTTTGTCCATTTAGTGGCCTAGCTCGAGGAGGAGTGACTTGCTGGCGAGGAGGCCGTCTTTGATTACCATTTCCTTGATAGCGTCGTGGATGGGGGCAATAATACATGCCGTGACCTACCTCTCCACAGTTGTAGCAAATGTACTCACGTGCTTGCCTTTGTCCTTCTTGTCTATTTCGTTCATTTCCTGGCTGGGGAGCCCTTACACCTTGAACCAGATTGATGGACACGCTCTCTAGTTGATTGGTGATTTGTTGAAGTAATTCTTGTTGAGAGGACTCTTGGTCTGTTGCTCCTGTCCCTGCTACTACTTCCTATCCTTCTCCCTTGCATAAGTCATAGCTTTATCAAAGGTATCTGGGAATTTATCTTTTACCTTTTCTCGAAGGATGGGGTAAAGCCCTGCCAGGAAACAGTCCTTCTTTAGGCATTCTGGCGCCCTTTCTCCTTCACCTAGTGATGCACACCATTTCTCCCATAGGTTGGTAAACTTTCCTTCATAGCTTCTATAGTCATTGGATGATGTTTGGCGTAGCTTTAAGAGCTATCTCCATATCTCCTCTGGAGGCTCATGGCGGCGAAATTCTTCGATGAAGGCCATCTTTAAGGACTCCCAGTCTCTTCTTTCTTCAGGTGCCAAAGTTTGATACCATAATTTTGCACCTTCCCTCAAGACCAAAGGAAAGACCCTTAACTTAGTAGCTTCGTCATCCCTTCCCGATACCAGAAAGGCCATTTCCAAATTATCCAAAAAGTCTGGAGCAACCTCCCCAGGCTTACCATAAAAATTAGGGAAGGCCATAAGTGAGAGAGTAAACAATTACACAAACAGCTCCAATTTATTTTAAAATAGAGTATGGTAATTACAATTTGGAGCTTTAGCACAACTTAGCTCAAAATAGGATGAAGATCGACGCATCAAAGGAATGGTAATAGTCTAGTAAGGGTAGAATGACAGGATGAGGAGAGCGCAAGATTTCCCCAAGTCTCTCGGCTCCAAACAACAGGGCTATTCTTTGCTGATAAAAGATTTTTCTATCAATACAAATATTCACACGGATATGACGCACAAAATGGAAAGGAAACATGCGGGGATCATCATTCTCATTATTGGCATCCATACTTACACACAAGAGCCTAGCTTAGTTGCACCACCTTGGGACCAATGAGCCTGATCAGCCACAGAAGGTCAGCACTTCGGATCACTTCGACTCTTTCTGATGCATCTGTGAAGGCATAAGGCGTGATGGCAACACTTTGTACAATGCTGAGCCTTTTAGCAAGCAACAATTGGATGCTATTATCATAATCAGCATGACGAATGAAAGTGACACCATTAATGTGCAGCACATCATCAACTAAGATAGTTTCCTTAGATTGAGATAACTTCTTGAAAATTAGCAGCAAAGGTAGGGCAGGGAGGCTTTTCACCCGGTCTCCAAAGCACTTTGGACAATATCCAAAGTGATCTTCACGCGGATAGGAGGTTGGCTTGGGATTGGTGGTGTCTGGATTCACAAACTGCACTGGGAGCACTCACAGACGGGCGGCAATCTTGTAGGCAAGCCTTCGCCTCTTTGCTTCAGGAGGATTTAGGGGTGAGAGTCGTGGTTGCAAGTTGGAGGTTGAAGTTGGTTGCTCACTAGCCTTTTTCTTGCCTGTAGTGGTCATGTAATCCCTTATTAATGAGATTAAGCCAAATGTTACCTTACGCTTGAGCACGCACTGCGGCCTTGGGCCACTTAGGTGTAGAGGTGATCTTCCTCCTCTTAGTCGGCTCCTCAGGAAAGAGAGGTCTGGTGATGCTTTCTCTTCCCTTAATGTGTGTCATAGTACCTTCGTGTATGTTGATGTAGAATATTTCAAGCTCGTGTGCGTTGGAGGTTTCTGGAGCACTCATAGGTTGAGAGGAGAGGTATATCAAGCTCTTCTTCTCACTCTCCTTCGTTGGCGACGATCACGAACAAGGCATGTAGAAGAACTTACTTCTTGAATTTCAATGACACTACAACCTAGTAACAAGACCTCGATGAAAGCTTTTAAGGCCTCTAAAGCCTCCTCCTCTTCTGTTCTCCAATTTGCAAACTCCTCACGCCATTCGTCCATGTTGTAGATTGCACATCTTCATTGCTTGTGGACTGAAGGTCTGTGTAGCCCTCCTCAGTGGGGGCACCAAAATGATAGCGGGAAAAAGAGCAGTGCAATCAGGTGGCCTCTGTACTCGTGCACGCTCCACAAACCACGCCTCATGCAAACAAGCAAAGAATAAAACAAAGGGGCACCACCCTAAATTAAGAGGTTTAGGGACCTCACACATAGTGCACATAGGTAAGTGAGACTTCTGGCATTATGATGGCATCAAAACATATGGCAAAACACATAGAAACCAAGCTTAGGGACCTTACATAGCATATATATACACAAGACATCAGCTTAACAATACAACAGCATCTGATCATACATAACAAGGATATAGAGAAGCAAGCCAAGGATGACATAATCCCTTGTCAAAAACAATCAACCCAGCAAGTAGGTATGATCCTACTAGCAACATATCAATACCTTAGAGAATGATGGCGAGGATGGTGGCCATGGAGCATGAGAGAAGACTCCTTATTTAGGTTTTAGGGCTAGTAATGTAGCATACTAGAGGGAGAGAGAGTAGAGTTCCATCCATAGCTCCTCATTGTGAGCAATGTCGTCATAGCTTCGTTGCTTGGTGAAGTGGGTGAAGTGTTGTTTTGAGTGAGAGAAGGCCTCCTTATATAGGTTTCTGAGAGGGTTTAGGATTAGGGATAAACATGCTTAAATCCGCTGATTGGGGTTACTTTTTGCTTAGGGTGGTCAACAGATTGAGGTCACCTGATATGTCACCATCAAGATATTCTCTAGAGTGATGTGAGAGGGGAGGGTAAATGCCGATTTTTCTGATTGTGACACATGGGGATAAGGCATTGACCAGCATTTAAGAGCAGGTAAGGTGGCTGTTGAAACTGGAGGTTCTGCATATGTCAGGGGGGGACCTGCGGGGGGAAGGTGGCAGCTGGGTCCTCCTGAATATCAAATTCTCAAAAAATCCTCAACCATGGCTTCTTTTGACATGTGTTCTTTGAAAAAATCAGCATGTCTCTTTTCAACTCAAAAGTCTTTATCCCTGTTGACTCAGTTTTACCATAAGATTTTCTCCTTTTCTCCTCCTGTAACTGCATTGTTGATGCCCAATCACTGCTTCTAGTAACAGTGAACTGTTACCTACCAAATACTTATGGTGCAGTAAAAAATATTTACTATGGGTAAAAAAAGTTACTGTAGGTAAAAAGTGATTTGTATTTACCATGTAGGTGAAAAATATTTACTGTAGGTAAAAAATATTTACTGTGGTAAAAAATATTTACTGTCGGTAAAAAAAGTGAAAATGGAGTATGCTGTGCTGTGAGTCCACACGAACATCCTCGTGTAAATTTCACTAGAAATTCACACCTAGAATGGGCTATTCTGTAATATATAGGTTGTAGGCATGCATAAGAGCTCGTTCCCACGTATCTTCTGTCCATGGCACTTTTTACTCATTGGTGCTTGTGAAGTAGATTTTTCTTCGCTTTCGAGATCCCTTGGACTAGAGTATCCTCATCTCCCCAACAACTGACTGTGCCTTTATTGCATCTTCAGAAGGGGTCCTAAAAACCATGCATCACACCCAAGGTGAGCATGGACAACATCGTTTCTCCTTAAACTTGGTCGCACCGCAAGGGAACAAGTGGGAGACACTGCTTGAGAGAAGTTTTCTATTGAAGTGGGAATTTGCCTTCAACTTCCATTGGCAAGGGGCATCATGCAAATATGTTGCATGCTTTTCTTCCTAAATACTAGCTTAATACCTTCATTTTTGAAGGCATAGTGCAAAGCTTGTAGGGATATGAGACGCTAGGGATTCCGCTATTTATGGCAAATTCAAGTCCTCCTTCCCCTTAGTATCCTCAGGTGCAACCTGGCTCTAAAAGATCTATATTTAAAGTAGCTCTTGTCGCGTAATTTTACAAGAAATATTTTTGTGTTTAATGCTAAAAAAATTTCCTCTTGAAAGGGCTCGGCAAGGTATGCTCTCTCTCTCTCTCTCTCTCTCTCTCTCTCTCTCTCTCTCTCTCTCTCTATGGATGACTCTATGGCATTAAAACTTATGTTTTTCTTCTCCTCTTTGTGAGTATTGAGAGAGGTCTCGAGTTCAACTCTCCTCATCGGATAGATCTTTAAGGTTTCTTGGGATAGTTTCCTATGAAGTTAAAATCTTCTTCTTCTTCTCTCTTTAAGTGGCATTAAAAAACTACCCAAAACGATACGTGCCGACGAGCCTGTTGTAAGCCGTTTTTGAATTGCACTCTCTCTCTCTAACACACACGTGCACACGCACACACATTCCCTCCAGTGTTCGGGAAAAATTATTTTTACAAACATACAAAATTCCCTTTCTTGAATTTTTCTAGAGGAAATTTACAAAAAAGGTTTATTTTTTGGGTTTTTACACTAATTTTCTTTATTTTGGGGCGGAATTTATCCGTTTCCCCTTGCCTTCAGCGACATTTTTGAAATTGAAAATGGCACGAACATTGATTCCCTCTATCTCTCTCCCACCACGGATCCTCATACTTAACTACGGTGTTGTCTAGGTTTGGGGCTTCTCAAAGTTGATTTCCGCATCGGTCACGCTCTCTGCTCCCAAGATTCTATCAAGCCTCAGCTTCATAAAAGTTATCCACTGTAGAAACGAGCTCCACTGCAGGCCTTTTCAACCCCTTGATGACGTCATGAATTTTTTTCCAAAAAGTGGGGTCAACCACAAGCCAGAAGTCCTGTTGCTTATTACGTTGCTCTCCAAAGAGCCGCAATCTCTCTGTCATGAGCTCTTAAAAATGCTCAACGTCGCTTTTATAGAGAGAGAGAGAGAGAGAGAGAGAGAGAGAGAGAGAGAGAGAGACCTGTTTCCACAGCCCAGTATACCATAGAGAAGGCTTGGAGAGAAGGTCGCAATCAGTCCTAGGCGCAAGGGAAAAGAAAAACGCAAGAGACCAGAGGGCGAATAGAAATTATTAGTCTTAAGGGATCCCAGCTTCTCGCCTTCCCTATCTTCCCAAAGAGCAGGTTCACTGGTCCAGAATCTCTCTCTCTCTCTCTCTCTCTCTCTCTCTCTCTCTCTCTCTCTCTATAACTCTAAAAAAGCGAAGAAGAAGAAGAACAAAGAAGAGAGTTTTAACGTCCTAGGAAACTACCCCAAGAGACCTCAAAGATCTAGCCGACAAGGAGAGTTGGATTCAAGACGTGTTATTCAAGAGGGAAATGGCATAACCAATCTACAACACTTGGGTGAGTGGGTAAATGGGTGAGAGAGAGAGAGAGAGAGAGAGAGAGAGAGAGAGAGAGCACTCGATCATACATGGTGCACACAAGTCGGTGCTTTGGAAAATTTGCTTCAGTACAATGTCCCATTTGGATGCCGCTTTTGGCGAGAGAGAGAGAGAGAGAGACAAGCAAGCAATGGAGCTGATGATAAGCAACACAAGTAAATTGGAGGGTTAATGCACAAGTTGCAAGTTGCAAGCTAGACGCTAAGATCAACAATGCACGCTGCAAATTGTTATGCAATCTCAAGAAGAAAATGGTGGGGGAGCGGCCTGTCTTGCATAAGCTGGCTACCAAGCCCAACCATGCAAGATGCCAGTTCATTATTAATCTTAACAGCCAATCATGGGACTTGCTACAAGACGACTTGTGAGTGCATCGAGAAGAACGCTATGAAGCAAGGCACGAGGGGACTAGGACCATGAGTGCATCCTCTCACAAATTTCCTATTGAGAATGCCTCCTCCCTCTAATCCCTACATATTCTGGGATGCTGCCGCTCAATATTCAACACCGTTTCATTTCATATTATCACGATAGTATCTTACCTCTTGCTATAAAATAACTCATGAAATTATAAGTTTCTCTTACATGCACATGCAAGAAGCCAAAAGAGGGACTTTAATGTCCTAGGAACAATTCTAAGAGACTTGAAAGATCTATCCGACGAGTTTGGAAGAGAAGAAGGAGAAGAAGAAAAAGAAGGGAGAAGCCACTCATACATGTAGTCGCAGAAAAGTTAATTGGTGGTGCTATATTGTGAGCTTTACTATTGGACTTGGGTGCATATTTGACAGGCTCCTCCTAATTGGTTGCATAATAGCTATTCTAGCAACCCATTACCATCATGATGAGATGTCTGAGCTTGTAATCATGCCACTTTGAAACTGAAAAATGTCAGTTAAGAGCGTCGACTTAATGACATTAGTCTATTGCACAGTGCACACTCAAGGAGTTCACCTTCCAAGGGCAAGCCCCTTCCTTCAGAAGAAATCAGCCTATACTCCTAGCTACAAGCCTTCATTAAAAGGCCCAAACTTTTCTCGGCTAGGTTAGAAGCATGGCTACCTCCAAACAGACTAACCAAGGTCATGGGCTACGTAGGCTAGCCCTACCTTTTTGGTCCCAAATTTGAGCAAGTTTGCACTCTTTTATGGGGGGATTAAAGTACTCTATCATGATGGTCTATGGATTCAAAAAGCTTTACCTATATTAAATCTAAGCCAAAGCATTTACTAGTAGTTTACACTTTGTGGTGGTTAAAATAAATACTAATAGATTTGTCACATTTGGAGATTCCCATTATTGGAGCTTTACTGCTAACTGCAAAAGCTCCTCCCCCTGAAGTAGCATTCCTCCCTTGCTTCTTCTCCTTGGAAATTAAAGAGTTGATGACCTATTGAAAATCTAGTATTGGATCCTTCTCCTCAATGATGGTCATGATCTGGTCAAAACTAGGTGGTAAGGATGCTTGAAGAACTGTGATTTTGTCCTCCTCTTGTACTGCACTATTTACATAATTTAGTTGTGTGATCATGCTTTTGAGGCGATTGACTAAGCTTACAATATCTTTGTTATGTTCCATTTGTAATTTGTATATATCTTTCTTTAAGCTCACTTTGCTCTTCTTTTTCCTAGCTCCAAAGTTTTTTTCTAGTGCTTCCCATGCAGCCGATGAGGTATCACAATCATCAATAAAGTGTACATAATTGTCATGTAGCGCAGTGATTATGATTCCTAATGCCTGCTCATCCTTGGCTTGATTTTTTGCACTCATAGCTCGTGTCAGTACTTGTGCACCACCAATGGATGTCGGATCTGTGAGCGTTGGCTTGACTACTCCCCACAATTTCTTTTTCATTAAGTAGCCTTTCAACTTGGTTTTCCAAGTTGAAAGCCCTCCTCATTAAAGTTTCCAAACCCCTTCTCTTCCATTGCACTAATAGAGGGGTCTTAGCTTAGGAGACTCTCCTAGCCAGAGTCTACCTCTTTACACGACCACAAATTCTCCTTAGAAGATGATAGAGAATTTTTTTGCAAGTTTATTGTGCTTCCTTAGATTCTTGAAGCTTGATGTTGAGTTGCAGAGCTCTTTTGGATTCTTTTCAAGCCTTTGATTTCTCTTGTGATACTCTACCGTGTGACACTCCTTTGAGCTTTTGATGAGTCAAGAGCAGGGCCGTTGGGGATTTGGAGTTATCATGGGTAGAGGCCCTCCACATGCAAACTCTGGGTATGCAATGTGGAAACAAGGTCTTGCAAGCATAAGTTTAATTTCCACAAGAGAAAATATACTACACGTGCAGAGCACCCATTGACTACTAACAAGGCACACAACAAGCAACAACTGGAGTTTGCACGATGACGATGGCCTTTGCGGTGGCAATAGTACTTAAGATGTCATGGGTGCACAGTCGGCCAAAGGTGAAATTCGAGTTGCTAGTCACTACTATTGCATAGGAAAAGAGCCGTCGAAGGAAGTTAGCGCATAGCCAATCAAGATTAAGTCTCTGTAGGCAAGCCAACAAATGTGGGTGTTGATGTTCATGAGGCACCTGGCGATTTGTCGATGTAATGAGCATGGTTATCGATCCAACCTTTCTATTAACTTGTTGTTGACTTTTTGCTAAAATCCGCCCATTCGGCACTCTCTTTGGGTGTGGCCCTCCTCCTTTAAAAATGCAAGGCATTCCCACCACGTGCAAAGTTGATTGAGGCTATTTGAGACAAGGGTGTGGTGAGCATTGAATGCTCTTTTAGGCACACACACACAACCTTTTCAGACCTTCAAGTGTGCAAAAAAAAAAGAGAATGGAGGTTTGACAAGCTTGAAGTTTGTTCAAGGTGTTACTTGATGAATTGTAGCTCAAAATTTGTATGTATGGGCTTCATTAAAAGATCTCGAGACAGTTACGCACACACACCAATTGCAAATGCCATTTTTTCTAAAATAAGGAGCAGCTATTGAATGCAAATGCAATTTCCTAATAGCAAATTAATGAGTTCTAATTCTGATTAAGCTCCCAATTAGCCAGTGTGAGTAGTGGCCCAAGAGCCTTTAACTCAAGAACGTGCTCATGCTAGCCAATGGATTACTTATTAGGCATGCGGTATGCAATAGAAGAGCAAGTCTAATAGATCTAGATAATGATGATTAAGTAATGCTAATTGTACTAACATGCAAACGTATAATGACAAACCTAGCTAGCATACACAAGCTCTTATACCACTTGATGGGAATGGGATTGTGTTAGCTAGGGTGGATGAAAGAGAAACATCGTGCACACAAGTGAGTGTGTGTTTGCTAGATTATCACTCAATCAAATTAGGTTCTAAGATCAATTAACTTGGACTCATAAACACGATCTTGAGTATTTGCTAAGCCATCACAAGCTCACCATAAAAAAAGGAGATGTAATGCAAAATAGAATTGTGTTTGTTCATTCATGAAATGAGCTTTAAGTAGCTCTATAGCCTTGCACCACTGCATGTGGAATAAATCCACCTTTCCTCTCCTTCACTCATACTCTAGGACACTAGGAAAAAGTTCACACTTTACAATATTGACTTCAATGAAATATTTTCTTTTGTTGTAAAAATGAACTCAATCAGGCTTGTATTAAGCCTTGTGGTTGCTCATGACTTAAATATTGAGCAAATGGATGTGAATACGGCATTCCCTCATGGTGACTTGGAGGAGGAAATTTACATGCTTCAACCAAAGGGATATGAAGTAAAGGGTAAGGAGAGAATGGTTTGCACATTAAAGAAGAGCTTGTATGATCTAAAGCAAGCATCAAGACAGTGGTACTATGCTAGATCACAGATTCAAAAGATGAAACTCAGATCATTGCGTCTACACAAAGGATTTGCGAGATGGGAAGTTCATCATCCTAATGTTGTATGTTGATGGCATGCTGATTGCAAGTGCTTACATGCAGGATATCAAAGACATAAAAGAGGAGATGTCTAAATCTTTTTCAATAAAATATTTCGTTGCTGCAAAGTGGATACTTGGAATGAAGATATCAAGGGACACAACGAAGAAGACAATAAAGCTATCTCAAGATGATTACATCAAGAAGGTACTAGAAAGGCTTATGATGCAAGATGCAAAATTGGTTTCTACACCTTTGGCTAGTCACTTTGAATTAACCAAGGATATGTGTCCAAAGACACAAGAAGAGACAACCTACATGCCTGAAGTTCCATATGTTGTAGCGATAGGTTCTCTAATCAATTCTATGGTCTGGACAAGGCCAGACATTGCACATGCATTGGGAGTTGTAAGTAGATTCATGGACAATCTAGGTAAAGAGCATTGGAAAGCTGTGAAGTGGATACTTAAGTATCTAAAAAGGACAACAAAAAATGCTTTGTATTTTGGATGTACTGATATTTTCTTGCAAGGGTATGCTAATGCAGATATGGCAGGTAACAAAGATACTTGAAGGAGCACTACTTGCTATGACTTCAAGTTGGAGGCACAACAGTAAGTTGGGCTTCAAAGCTGAGAAAAGTGGTCGCACTTCTACCACAAAAGCGGACTATGTAGCTATGATGGAGGCAAGCAAAGAAATTCTCTGGCTTCACAAATTCTTGGAGGAGCTTGTATACAAGCAATACAATTGTGTCTTGTACAATGACAGTCAAAGCGTCATTCATCTTGCAAAGAATTCAACTTTTCACTCAAGGAAAAAGCACATCAAGGTGAGATATCACTTCATACGTACTCTTTTAGAAGAGGGACAACTAAAGCTAGGAAAGATGCACACAAGTGAGAATCCTACAAACATGTTTACAAAGGTGGTCAACAAGGAGAAGTTGAGATTTTGTTCATCTTCAGTTGTCATTTAAGGATAAGAAGCTAGGATGGAAAGCAGTCTTTGAGATTTTGTTCATCTTCAGTTGTCATTTAAGGATAAGAAGCTAGGATGGAAAGCAATCACAGGTTTGGTGTGGAGATCAGTCTCCAAGTGGGAGATTGTTAAGTATGGAGCCTGATTTACCCCTTGTAATTTTTAGTCTTAAAAGCGCAAATTTGTAAAGCTCCGCCCACCGGAGTATTCCCTTTTTGTTGGAATATTATGGCTGGACGGCGGTCAAAAAGTGGTCCAAAAATTGCTAATCGGTTGGCCGGTTTCGGTGGCGGTAGTCAATGGTCGATTTCTAGGTAGACTTGTCTTCTTAAGGGCGGTCATACATGGGTGCCTGGGAGAATTCAACTTGGACTTGTCTACACAAGGGCGGATACACACGGATGCCTCTCATGAGAGAGGCCAGTCCTTTTGGCCTATAAAAGGAGACCACTTCTACACACAAATTTGCATTGTGAAGTTGATGGAACAAAGTGTATATGAGGTGGTGAGAGCGAAGCAAGGCGGGAGCTCCATTAAGGGCATAATCCCTTTGTAACCTACTTCTTATTTCAAGTACTAAAGCCATTGAGTGGCTACTTTCCTGTGGATGTAGCCCACATTGGGTGAACCACGTATATCGTGCTCTCTCTCTCTCTCTCTCTCTCTCTCTCTCTCTCTCTCTCTCTCTCTCTCGTTTGTGAAAATTATCTCTATCCATAAAATAAACTACTCTATTAGCTACGTCTTTTTTTCTAATAATACCTTAGTCCACATGTTAAGTCGTATAGATAATAACTCAGCTAACGTTATTGTAAATGTCACTAGAGTTGACAAAATGTCTATTAGACTTGTAGAGTCAATGAATTTCTTCAAAGAGAGTCTCTGTGATGGGACTGTGATAACATCTAATTTGGCCTTGTGCTCTCCCATATAGGACGGTAGTGTTTTTATCGAATGGCGTTGGTTGTCTATTGATTGAATAGATCCTTGGTCTTCCCAATACATTGCATTTCTAGATTTATTTGAGATCCAACCTCAAATTTATCTATTGATGGAAGAAACACTCCTCTCCCATCATTGTTCTGGTTTACTTATTTTCTTAGCCCATTAGCTTCGTTGGCCTCTATGATGTGTTTCCAAAGTTTGTCAAGACCATCTATTTCTCTACACTCTTCAAGTATGGAGGAGCACAATCCATCAGAAATTGATCCATGGTACTACCTTTTGCCCTTGTGCCGATTTTTTGAGCTCTGGTTCGTGCTTTTGACTAGAATCTAGCTCTATTTGCTCCTGGTTTGATGGGATTATTGGTGATGGTGGGACAATTATCACTTCTTCTCATTTCCCAACTAGAGTCTCTAGTAAATCTTGGGATGTTTGAATCATTTTTTGACACATTTCAAGCCTTTGATTTTCTAGTTTCCCAAATGGATATGTCATCCACCTTTGTTCTTAAGTTTGATTATTTTTGAGTTGTGCATCATAGGCTTTAAGGAGGGTGTCTAATGGTTCATTAACCTTTTATACCAAAATTGATCCTCTTCAACTAGCACTCTTGGGTTCCTCAACTATGCTTAGCTATGGTATTACCTCTAGGGTTTCCTTTCCTTGCTTGTTTCTTCTTCAAGTTTCCTCAATTTTTCTCTTGTTTGTTTCAGTTCCTTAGTTAAGGAAGTCTATTCTTGTTCCTTTCTAGCTTTCATCTTAGATTTCCCAGCTTTTTACAAGTTTTGTTGACTTTTACGTTTAACGCTAGGTGTGTCTGTCTTTTGTTCTTTAATGATAGGTTCATTTATCATTTTTTGAGTTTGTGGTCTTGTGATCACTTGGATTAGTATCACACTTTCATTTTCTGACCCACTACTAGATGGTATTGCCTCAAGTATATTCAGCATAACTTTTTCTCCTTTGTTAGGGTTCTTTAGGAAATCAAGAATCACATGAGTGATTTCACACTCAGGAAAATATGCATTCACTCTTATGATTTTGTCATGAGGGCAATCTCTCGTCAGGTGGTCACCACCACACTCATAATAGGGTCCCTTGGGTTATTGAGGTGCTCCTTGAGATGCTCTCTATTGATAAACATGTCTTGATCCCACTAATCCTCCATTATCTATGAATAGCAATGTGCGTTTGTCCAAACTATATCTACCTTCTCCTACAACATGTGCAGTAGCTGGTGGTCCAAGTGATCCAATAATGCTCCATGGTTTTGACGCTTTTGTTTCTTGAGGTGGATAATATCTGGTATTGGTCATATATCCACTAGGGATTGGAATTTGTGCTTACTCCTCAGACTCTTCTATAGCTAGTACGTATCTAACTCCTACGAGTCTCATTCCTAGTAATGGAGGTTGTTGTCCTAAGATTGGTTGCTGTCTTTCAAATCCCAATGGTCCCGAAAGAATTCCTATTGTGTATCTTTGCATTGGTGGGACTTGCACTTGTGCTCCTTGGGATTGCAAGGTATACTGGCATTCCTTTTGTACCCCTTGTTGTAATAGCACTCTTTAGTCATGTGATTGTCCATTTCTACTCTATCGTACACCACTTAGGTTTCTTAACAAGTGGCTTAGCAAACGGATTAATCCTCTTGAGAACTTCTTCGATGAGTTGTTCTTGATTTAGCAAAGATTTGGATTTTTGTGTTGACTTGACAGACTTGGATCCACTATGATGTGACGAGGAATCATCATCTAAATCCTTGTATTCTTCTTCCTTGTAGACAACACAATTATCTACCAAGTAGAGGGATTCTTTTGTCAATTCATTCAACATAGTTCTCTTTTTCATGTATAGATATTTCTAGAGATCTGCATTCCTCAATCCTTGGATAAAAATGAGCATTAACCTTGACTGGGTTGGCAGTTCCTCTACTGGATAGAACTTCACGTATCTTTTCAGCCTTGAGGATAATTTTCATACAAATTTGGCTTCTTTCTACTTGAATTTATGGATTTGCGAGATGGTGTTACGAGATATTCCTCTTTGAGAGAACTCCTTGATAAACTCCTCAAATGCCTCCTCAATAACTCAAAATCCCTGTGTTCTACAAAATCAAACCAAGTGGCAGCGTCCTCTTCAAGATTTATTCCAAATCCTGTGAAGTGTGTTGGAAAATATAGGACTTCCTTAGCTCTAATCACATGCACAAAGAATGCCACGTGATCCCTGGGATCTCTGTTCCCGGAATATTTCTTGTTTACCCACTTCTAGACTTGGGATGGTCTAATCCTATGGTGATCTACCAACCTAAGCATAGGGTCTCTCAGTCCTTCTCAATGAGCTCTTTTGGATCTTGGGTGTGGTAAGGGTTCCACTCCTAGAGGTTCTCCTAGTCTGTAATTCTTGGCTAGTCTCATGGGTGGATGTACCTAAGCATAGGGTCTCTCAGTCCTTCTCAATGAGCTCTTTTGGATCTTGGGTGTGGTAAGGGTTCCACTCCTAGAGGTTCTCCTAGTATGTAATTCTTGGCTAGTCTCATGGGTGGATGTTCCTCTCTTTGGACCCTTTCTACTCATTCTTGTTCTTGATGTGGTGCTTATGTCTTGCTAGATTTTGTGTTCTTGTTCTACTCTCATCTTGGTACCGCTGATGGAGTAGTGGTGGTGGTGCTTCTCCTACCCCTACCATGCCTTGATAACCATCTCTATTTGTGTTTGGTTCTAATGTTGCAAACCGTTGGATCCATGCTTGCAATGACTGCGGTGCTACTTGTTGGTCTTGATGGTTTGGTGTCATAATCATCTAAGAAAGGAATTGTGGACTATGGCCTTTTGCTTCTCTTTGGAAGCATGTGTCAATACTTCTAGAGTTATCACCCTTTCTACATCCCCAGGATGGATTGGCTCGTATTCACGTCGGTACTTATCGAGAAAAATGATGTTAACTCCTAGTTTTGTGTCATAGTAAAACAAGTACAGGACTTTGTCTATGCTTAATTCATTCCCATTGGGTTCCATGCATCGGTAGTAAGAGATGACCCTCCCATCCACGTGCCTGTAAATCCCTATATTTTCATGAATTGTAGCCACTCTTGCCACTCTCTTGTCATGAATGTAAAAATATCTAGGAAGGTTAAGCTTCGGAGGTAGTTCTTGGGTCTCCATGACTATCTTCCATTTTGCCACATTGTCCCGTAGTACCAATTGTAGTTTTCTAGGTCTCTGACAATGAGGTAGTGGTTCCCTTCCTCATCGCAAAATCTATCACCATCATCATGTACTCATATTATTTATAATCATGGGAGCAGGTTGTTCTTCAATACAGATGTATTTACATCCTCAAGCATATGCATAAACTAGGGCTTCATGTCCATTTGTTCCCTCTAGGAAGATTGTTGTGTATTTTGGTGTGGCCAAAGGGGTTTGAGAGGTGCTACCTCCTATAGCCCCTTGCTATTTAAAGCCTCCTAGTTTTTGGCTATCCATCAAGTGAAATGATTTGTTGGCAGAGCTGTCGGTATCACTACCCTCTTCTATGATCGAAGCTAAGGGACATAACCCCACTTGATTTACACTCTCTTTGTTGATACCAAACTTCCTTGGTTAGTCGCTACTCTACCGCCTCTCAAAAGATATCTACCTAATCTCAAATACATGAAATAAGACATACAAACTCTTGCAAAAATCTCAACCTCTTACTTGTGACGTTAGCTAGCTCCTTCATGCAGCCTTCACTCTCAAGTAACCTAAATACTTGTGTACACAAGATCAAGCACTTTGCCTCTTGGCCCTTTGAGTAATTTTCTCTCTGGAATCGCACTAAAATTTACAAAAACTGCAAAATTTTTGAAACTCATGTCAAAAATTTGAAAATTCAAGTGCTAACTTCCACAAGGTCTTTGAGAGTTATTCTGGAGTCTATTTGGCTGAACCAAGGTATTTTTGGAAACCTTGCACGATGGCATATAGGTTGGTATGGTCAAATCCTCAATCTAGGCTAGGTGGTAGTGGTAGTGATCGCAATAGCTGCCACTGGTGACCTTTTTAAGCCTAGTCACTTCCTGTTGATTGTCCATTGTCTGGTGAGTCTATATGCACTCTCTATGAGGTGTTTGGATGCCTTTTGGTGTCCATTTGGTCCAATTATCATAATTTTTCTTTAGACTTTAGCTTTTGGGTGACTGTAGGGACTTTTATTGATCCAGGTAAATTTGGGATCCTTGTACTGCTAGGAATCAAAATGGCACAAATCTGGTCCCAGTCTGATAAAAATGGCAGCAACCACGGTTGGTGCCACTGGTATGATTTTTGAGTTTTGACACTTCATGCATCTTCCCTATCCCTTGTAAAGTCTTTTGCACCTATGGGTGACCTGAAATTTTGAAGTTGTGGTGTCAAAAGGCACTTTGTTTTGGGTCACTTAGCCAATTTTGGCTAATTCTACCTAATTTGTAAATTTTTTTGACTTGTGGAAAGTGGATTTGGCAAATACAGGGCTTGAGGATCCTCTTGGTATGCTATCGAGATGAAAATGTGTCAGGAGGCATTGATGGTGGTAGCTACCGCTCGTACCTATTTCCTGTCCAGTCAATTTATGTAGGTTCCTTACCTCTACAGCTTGTCATTGACACCCTCTATCACTTAAAATGCCCATTTATTGAACTCTGTCCACATTTTATAGTCGAACTTAGCCCAATAATGCAAAATCTCCTCTAAGTCACAGCTAATGGCTCAAACAACAACCAAAATTTCCAGATATGTCATTTTAAGGTATATGCAAGTGCACAAATAATAATTTCTCAATTCGCATGTCCCATTCTCAATTTATGCAGATTTCTCGCCCATTCAATCACTTTAACTATCAAAAGTTGCAATATGACGTTCACAAGTAACTTAGGCTGATCTATGCAACACCAAAACTAAGTCTTAACCTGAATACTACTCCTATCTAATCTAAAACAATAAAGTAACAAAACATAAACAAAATGGTATAAAATGAAGTGATATTGGGGTAAAGGATAGCAAAATTTTTGAATATAATCACAACTCACCGCAAACACCTAGTAAACACAAACTACAACAAGACTCAAAGCACGTACTCAATGTGCAATGCACTATAACCCACAACTAAGGTCGTCCTAACCTATAAGGAAACCAAAAGAGAATGCATGGATCCTTAGTGCACCTGAGAAATCAGCATGTCTCACTAACACTCCTACCTAAAGGTAAATATAATAAATTGTAACTGTCTGGCACTGGGTAAAGAAGAGCCTCACTATGACCTCCTCTGCTAGTGTAAGTCCTACGTCCTCGTCAACGATGCCAATGTTGGCATGTCACCATGATTATATTTACCTAAAGGTAAATATAATAAATTGTAACTGTCTGGCACTGGGTAAAGAAGAGCCTCACTATGACCTCCTCTGCTAGTGTAAGTCCTACGTCCTCGTCAACGACGCCAATGTTGGCATGTCACCGTGATCAGACAAAGTAGCATAGCGAGAAATCAAACCAACATAATTTGTCAATCTGAGGACATAGGTGACCCGACTAGTGCATGGAAACATCGAATGCAAAGTCCTAAATGACAATGCACTGAGGAGAGAGGTGTTGAGTGTGTAAGATGAGAAAATAACCAAAATATCTATGTCTCCTGTGCGGTCTAACTAACACTCAAATGGTTTTATTGATATCAAAAAAAGCCCAAACAACATGAAACTTAAGATATGAGGCCTCTAGACTATAGGCAACATGATGCTACCATCTAGTCCCACTATTCCTATGGTCGGGTGGGTGAGTGACCGTGATCATTGCCACCCCCAACCTCACCCAAAGATGACTAATGAGGGGTTGTTTGTCTTCCCCTAAGCCCTACTTACCTCTATCCATGTTTAGTTTCATAAAAAACATCATTAACAAATCGTAATTATTAATTAAACACACAATGCAACCTAGTGCCAAGAATGTTCATTGTATTGCACACACACTCTCAAACACAGCATGACGACCATCAACACAATGCTAAAAGTGTAGAGAAGCAACCCATGAAGTTTCATTAGCTACCCTTACCAATATAATGCATAGCGAGCGTGCAAGTGTAGGCCATTCTTCACCACGAGCTCTCAAGAGAGTTACAATGATTGTATATCCAAAAAATGAGATACCTATATCTAGGGCTAGAGATGGGGTGAGGATAAAAACTATGAGATTTTACAAAAAAGTATGAGCTGGTAGTAAATCCAATGACATTATTTACACATTCATGTCCTTGGATTCACTGCAAAGTAGATTTTAAAAAGATGGCTCAAGAATTTACATTGCCTGTTGGGCACCAAAAAGTGATGTTAGGCAGAAAATAATATACAAGGTGAGAATGGAATATCTTGACTATTTCATGCCAAAGTGTACATTTGAAAACTCGTAGCAGTTGTTGCTCGGCCTCAACAACACTCGAGCACCATGCCTTGCCCTTCCATTTGCAAAATAGTGAGCTTGGTGGCGGCTTCACATATTTCATCATTCTATCATTATGAAGGATATAATGTCCTCGGATGATGACTAGTCTCGAGCTAGCTCCAACGCTAATCTCGATGTCGCCAATGGAAGATCAAAATGTAAACTCGCTTCTGCTTTGGATCAAGGAGAGGGGCCAACACCGACCCCTCCTCGGCCCCTTGTGCCATTCCCTTCAACCCAGGTGCTTATATGAAGGCTACCTTGTGTGTGTGTGTGTGTGTGTGTGTGTGTGTGTGTGTGTGTGTGTGTGTGTGTGTGTGTGTGTGTGTGTGTGTGTGCGTGTGCGTGTGCGTGTGCGTGTGCGTGTGCGTGTGCGTGTGCGTGTGCGTGTGCGTGTGCGTGTGCGTGTGCGTGTGCGTGTGCGTGTGCGTGTGCGTGTGCGTGTGCGTGTGCGTGTGCGTGTGCGTGTGCGTGTGCGTGTGTGTGTGTGTGTGTGTGTGTGTGTGTGTGTGTGTGTGTGAGAGAGAGAGAGAGAGAGAGAGAGAGAGAGAGAGAGAGCAGGGGGGGGGGGAAGCAAGTGCTGAACGGAGATAGAAGAAATAACAATTAGGAAGAGAATGCTAATATCACTGCCATGATTCAAGTAAAGGAGGTGCTACCATCAACATAGTCATGGTGCAGGTAAATGAGACCAAATAGATAGATAGATAGATAGAGAGAGAGAGAGAGAGAGAGAGAGAGAGAGAGAGAGAGAGAGAGAGAGAGAGAGATGGAGAAGCAAGAACAAAGGTGCAGGTAAAGGATGTTGGAATTAGGTTGCAGGAAAACACACACAGCTTGGAGAAGACGAAGGAAGCTCAAGGCACACAACAAAGAGTGTTTTACTTAGTGTGCAACGGAAAGATGGATATCCCTAGAATGAATGGGTGTATATACAATATGCACGGGGAGAAAAACCTTCTAGTGAGGAAAAAAATGCCCCGGCAGTCCTAAGTGTGTTCACACACATCACTACCACATGCATATGGTAGCAAATCCCCCCTAGAGTGATGCGGTGAATGAGATCTGGTACATGAGTAAAGGGAAGTGCCATGTTCTGAGGACGTGATCAGCCCACAAAGGGGAGTAAGCCCAAAGCTTTGTGAAAAGTTTCAAACTTCACACGAGACAATGCCTTTGTGAAAAGATCTGCAAGGTTGTCCTGTGTTGGCACATAAGCCAAGCTGATCTCTCCTTCTAAGATACTCTCCCTGACATAGTGGTAATGCACCTCAATGTGCTTTGTGCGAGTATGAAAAATTGGGTTCCTTGCAACTGCCAATGTGCTCTGACTGTCAGTGTAAATAGTGTTGGTAGTGTCCTATCCAACACCCAAATTAGCCATAAGGCGTTTGAGCCATACACACCCAACCGTAGCTGTGAAGACTTCCCTGTACTCAGCCTCACAACTAGAAGTGGCCACAATAGGTTTCTTTTTGCTCTTCCATGATATACATGAACTACAAGCATGAAACAAAAACCACTTGTGGACACTTGCATGTCAAAACAACCATCCCAATCCTAGTCCGAAAAAGCATGTAAGTCTGGCGGCAATGATCCCCCTTGGGATAAAATAAAACAAGATGTAAAATCAAGTAGCGAAAAATCCTCTTGACAACCTGCCAATGCTTAGACCCTAGGCTATGCATAAATCTACTGACCTGTGAGACTGCAAACTGAATATCCGGCCTCGTGTTGCATACATAAATGAGGCATCCAACATCATCTTGGTAAAGAGTGACATTTGCAGGATCATCAAGCATCATGAAGACTGAATTTCAAACTTGTTTCCATGGGAGTGGCAATAGGTTTGCAATCCTCAAGTCCAAACTTGCATAGAAATGTTTCTATGTAACTTTTCTGAGAAATTGCACCATCACACTGCTTAAATTGTATCCCCAAGTAATGATGCAACAACCCCAAATCTTTCATCTTGAAAGTAGCATTAAAATCAGCCTTGAATTCAGCAATATGTCTCTCATTTGGTCAAGTGATCAGCAAATCATCCACATAAAGAACCACAATGAGAAGTACATCACCCTCATGCTTTACATACAATGTGCTTTTTGTTGGACTGTTACGAAAGCCTCATTTGAACAAATGAGTGTCAGCCTTCTCATACCAAGCACGAGGAGATTGCTTCAACCCATACAAGTCTTTGTAACATTTTCACACCTTATCCTCTTGTCCTTTCTTGACAAAACCGCAAGGCTGCGTTACATAAACTTCCTCAAATGTGTCACCTTTCAAGAAAGCAGTAACAATGTCTGATTGATGTACAACCCAACCAAAATGAGCTACCAATGCACATAGAAAATTCACAGTAGGCATACGACAAGTGGGAGCAAAAGTCTCTTCATAATCTACGCCTTTTTGTTGTGCATAACCCTTTGCAACAAGTATAGCCTTATAGCAATCAATCTCACCATCCGGCTGCGTATCAACTTGTAAACCCACTTCGTACCAATGGCCTTTTGCCCAGGAGGCAAATCACATAAAGTCCATGTGTCATTTTCTAGAAGTGCATCATATACTGATTGCATGGCAGCCATCCAATTTTTTTGAATTTTGTGCTTCATAAAAAGACAGAAGTTCCTCAACATCATTTAAGCTAGACACAGCCAAAGCATAACAACATCTAATGCATAAGATGCATGGCAAGATCTTGAATGAGTATGACTAGACAAAGATGCATCAAAATTACTATCACACAATGTATGCACCAACCATTTTGGCATACCTTTAGCCTACTAATTTTCCGCCATTACCTCATCAAGTACATGATGTACATCTGCATTAGTAATAGGCTGATATGTAACATTTTTTAAAATCCCCATAGGAGGCTGTATATTTGCCTTATTGAAATTTACATTCAAACTTTCACCACTAAAAAGAGTCAACAAAGTGTCATAAATGTCCTGTGAGCTTACATTACTGTCTCTAGTACATGACAGCAAGGGCTGAACAAAATTTTCCACAAACACAACATCCCGTGAAATCACAATACGCTTTGTTTGTGGATGATACAACCTGTAGCCTTTGCTTTCAGCACTATAACCAACAAAAATACATTTGACAGCCTTATCATCCAATTTTTTGCGCTGTGTATGTGGCACCAAGGCATATGCCAAACAGCCAAAGACATGCATCTACAGAATAGAAGGCTTTCTATCATGCCATGCTTCATATGGAGTAATAGACTTCAAAGCTTTCGTAGGACACCTTTTTAGTACATAAATGGCACACATGATGGCCTCAAGCCAAAAAAAAAAGCTTTAAATTCATGAGACATATACTCCCCCCCCCTCGATCGAAACGGAGACATATACATAGTACATTTCAAGACATTTTTAGCCATAGCTAGAAATTGTTTGCAGCATATAAATACTTTGGACTTCTCTTTAAGCGTAAATACCCATGCATGCCTGGAGTAATCATCAATGAAAGTCACAAAGTAAAGGTATTTGCCCAAGGACGGAGTTTGCATGGGCCCACAAACATCACTATGCACAAGCTGCAACCTGCATGTGGCCCTAACTAAACCATTCTTTGGAAACTTTGAACGCTACATCTTACCCAAAATACAACCTTCAAAAACGTGTTTGATAGGTGCTTCAAGAGGCAGAAAAGAAGAAATCATATTAGATTTTTGTCAACGCAGCAAATTGGTAAAATTCAGATGACCAAAACGTGCATGCCAAAGTTCTGCATCGAAAGTAGCCTTTGATACCAAAATTGCATTTGCAAAATTTTGTCCACACTTGTCATACAAGGTGAGCTTATACATCCCACGACATAAAATGCCAGATGCAACAATTTCATCATCAAAACTGAGATCATGTACTGTACATCTGTCATCCACAAATTTGATTACAAGACCAAGTCTAGCAAGTGCAGATACAGACAAAAGATTCTTCTTGATCCCATGTACATAAAGTGCATCAACAAGTGTGAAAGAACTGCCATTTGCAGCAGTAAGCACAATATTTTCAACTCCCTGAATGGGATAAGAGGCATTGTTGGCACAAGTATCCGAATTCCCATGAGGGACAGGCTCAAGAAGGTTAATAAATCACGATGTGAGGTAATGTGCTTTGTAGCACCACTATCAAAATACCACACATGTGAGTCTACCAACTGACATGCATGCATCATGGACAACACGAATATAGATACACTCTGCACTAAAAGCCCATTCTGCATCATCATCAGCATCATAGTCTCCTTCCATAGAAGACTCAACAATAGCTGCATTTGTAGTGGATCCAGCATTTGCAATCGAACCACCCTCTTTCTTCTTAGTCTCTTTGGCCTTCAACTTAGGACACTGCTTGATCAAGTGATCATTAGCTTTACAGTAATGGCAACGCATCTTCTTTTTGCCCTTATCACCAGAATTTCCAGAGAAATTTTTGCCAACAGAAGCATTAGGAACATGACATTTTCCACTTGCAAAAGAACCATAAGAAGTGGTTGCATTATTGTAACCACCCTTTCTTTGAGCATCATTCAAAAGCATGTTCAACTGCACACTATGATAATTAATACCTTCTTCATCCCGTATATAACCTTCACATCACTGATCCTGCAACTATCCCAAAAAATTTGGAATTCTTTTTTGAAACGAATTAAGGAATTCTTATGGAGAAATAAGATGATTGCTAGTAGACCCTGGCAATGGGGTAAATGGATTGGGTATACTTGATCGTGCTACTCGCAACCTAGCATTATGTGCTAATTTTTTATGCACTCTCGCCAATTCTGATGAGAGTTGGGCTATCATGGAAAGGGAAATGGTAATGGTATATGGTCCAATCTGAAGGTGGGATATGGTCAAATCTCAACCTACAAAATAGACTTCTTCCCCCCTCTAATGTGAAGGCTCAAGTAGGTGGGATTACCAAAACGTTTATTGAAAAATGTTGTAAAGCAGCTTGGGCACTCAATGGAAAGAGGAGATTAGATACTAGAAAGGAATGGCTAGGCACTGGTCTCCGTGGGGCCCCATTGTGGATGATTTGTGCCTTGATAACCATTGGCTTAAAATTACCAGGAACCTAAACAACAAGGGCCTTGACACCTTGGATGCTCTGTGGAATGATCAAAAAGGGGATGGGCAAACCTTGGCACATCTGAAGTATTGTTGTAACCTCTTGCTCCAGGAGGAAGTCCATGTTGGGAGGCTACTAGAAAAGGTGTCAATCCTAAACCTTCCTCCCTGCTCCACAGCGCCTGATTGGAAAGCTTGGAAGTGGCCTTGTGAGAGATTGTTTTGCTCGCCCAAGACTAAGATTATCTACAGAGGATATGCTTTGCGGAGGAGTGGATTATTCACCTCAATAGAATCTAGTCCAAAAAGTGGACTGCAAGAAAATGGGGTCAAGTAAGGGACAAAGTCTTTCTCTGAAGAGTTCTATTTGGCTTCATCTTGAGCGGAGACAAAGCCAAAGCTATAGGTCTTGTTGATGGTACTTGCGTTAGATGCAAGCACCTGCATGGATCCCTTTCCCACTTGTTCTAGGGATGTCCAAAAATTAGAGATTTCATGGGTGCGATATGCAGGAGGGTGCACACACATCTGGGAGTTCCCTTCTTTAGGCGCGACCTTGATATGGGCTCCATGTTCATTGATGATTTGGATCTTATGATTGGCATTTGCATAGTTAGATCCGCGGTATTAAGCCGAGTTATTTGGTAGTTCAGGAATGCGATACTGTTTCAAGGAAAATTGAGCCCTTGGACTCAAATGTTGTTCTAGAAATGTGTCGATGGCGAATACATTGTAGTAAGACCTGCAAGTTCAAGATGTAAGGCTTGGTTAGATCGTCCTCTGATATATTCTTTCTTGGTTATCCCTAAGCAAAGGATATGCCAGGGCTCTTTGTAATTTTCTGAGTCTGAAGCAATTCAAGCTCAATTGAGCACTTTTAATATATATATATATATATATATATATATATATATATATATATATATATATATATATATATATATATATATATATATATATATATATATATATGAAAAATACTTATTTGAATTGCTGGTATGAAATGTTAAATGCAACTTCACACACACACACACACACACACACACACACACACACAAACATATATATATATATATATATATATATATATATATATATATATATATATATATATATATATATATATATATATATATATATATATACGCAAACGAACACTAATTTTTCACAGACCAACAATTCTAGAAAAGTACAATGGATTTTGTACAATAATCTATTTGCAGTTGAAAATAAATTTTGTACAAGGTAATGAAGATAACAAAATATCGCTCAGGAATCTGCAAACCCAAAGTCTGGGAATTTTTTCTTCACAATAAGAGATCCACCATTTGTTAAGAGCAGAACGCTTTAATCAAGAAAGGTAGCCCTCACCTGCACCCATAGCCACAAGAAAACAATTCGTTAGCACGTGACTGTACGTAGGTGATGATGGGCATCCCAGTTGTTATCCATGTCATCATTAAAAAAACATGGTTCTTAACTTGTATTTTGTTTTTTTTTTAAAAATAAAAAAGCTACTTGGCTTTCTGCAAATCTGATAAGGAAATTAATAAACCCCATAGAGCTGCTAAATATCTGATATATTTTTTGAAAAAAATGTTCTTTTACCGATCCTAAGATTTTAGGAGTATATTAGGGAGATTAAAAGAGTACTTCTTTCCTCGACAGATTGGAAAGAATTTCACACTCTAGAGTTATGCACGAGCAATCTCGAGCCAGATTTGAGTTTATTAAAGACCACCACTTTCTTGTATCTTATATATATATATATATATATATATATATATATATATATATATATATATATATATATATATTAATTAAAAAAACTGAAACTGTTTGAAGAACCAATTTATAACCAAGCTGAGATATCCACCAAAAAGCTTAAGTATTTACCAATAAACCAAAGAATCACTCCTTTTTGTTTAGATATATGCTTCCTTAATCAAGAAATAGCAATGTTATTATGTCATGTTCAACCTACTACTGCCCTAAGCCAACTATAAATTGCATCCAAAAAGCACTAGACGACTCAGTCCCTTAGAGCAAGCTCAGACATCATCCGAGAAAGAATTGATATAACAGTCTTAAGCTAGGATTAATCTTAAGGGGAAAACACATTTTATGATATTTCTACATGGTATCAAGCCACTTTTAAACCAACCCATTTAGAAGCTTTTTGTTGTATACACAGAAAACTGGTAGGAAAATACCAGTTAAAGTATACTTGAGAAAGAGGCGAGCAGACATTGGCAAGCACATTTTATTGAATACCCAAGGGTCCAACATACTATGGCCGGTAGAAATCAGTCCCTATGATGAATTAGTGAACACCAACCGGAAACTCTCACTAACATACACCACTTGTGATGCACTATGGCATAAAACCACAGAGTAAATATAAAACCAGCTATCTACCATAACTGGTAAATGATACCACTTAGTTACTACACAATATCCGAATGTAGGGCTACAAATTTGACACCAGTAATTAGTAACTTCAGAATAACCTTTTGTCGATTCAGTAAGAAAAACCAAATCAGTCCAGGATTTGTTACCTTACCAAGAGCACTACAACACATCGGTATTACAACTTACCAAGGTAACAGAACCATCAGCTCACTGTTTTGTGTTAATTATAAGTATAATTTCGAGCTTATGTTTTTGAGTTACCCAAGGTCAAACAGCCTCAGCCAGCAAAAATCCGTCAATAAGCTGAATCAGTGATTAGCAAAGGAACCTTTCACTAATCTTCCCATCTTGTGTTGTAATACGGTAAAAACAAGCAAGTAAAAAACACATATAATACCTACAGAGTATCATCCAATATGTCAACAAATCTGAAAACAGTCTTCAGTTTATTCAAAGTCTCTTTAGAAAATTTCGAAACTTCGGTATCAGTACTATGAATTGAATTAGTCTGAGGTCAGCCAATGTACATAGTGTACTCTGAACTCCTTAGTACTACAGCTGACATAGGTCTCTGACCATTACTTGCTAACTGTTTTTGAGCTTTTTTTTATTTGTGAATTTCTGGCTCTATACAAAGACCAGCTATACATACATCAAGTAGCTTCTTTTTTAAAAAAATGAATCATCACCAGCTAACCTTACCTTTTCCAACCAAACATAATGCAGTCCGATCCTAAATCATGCCATATATTTAGACATGCTCAAGTCATATTATTCCTTAGCCGATAGGGTCAGACTTATCCCATCCAAAAAAAACTAGCTTACAGAGCCAGGTTTATATTTCCCCATTCCGCTTATTTCACGGACCTTTACATCATTAGTCAAAGAGAACCATAACTTGCATCATTCCCAAAGCAAACCAATATTACTACTCATATTACACCCCATAAACCAGAAAGGTCAGTATCCGGAATAGGGTTTATATAAAAAAAACTAATTACTGGTTTTTTCACAGCTTCTCAAAACACTTTTAGCATAGCTTCACAGTATTTTTAGACATTCTCGAGAGCAAGAAAGACTTTTTGTTAACCTGTAGAATAGGAGACGAAGAAGCTTCCAATTCCCATTCTTTTTCGGCATGTTTGAGCACACAGTAGAAAAAATATTCTAACCCACACAGTTTAGAATGCACGCACAAGTGAATACACCCCGATGCTAAGTGAGTAAGAGTACTCACTTTTTAAGAGGCAATTATATTTGCTGAAGCAAATCAGAAGCAGATCCGCCACTAACTCAGACCAGCTACCACACTCGAGGGCGCCCATACGGGCTATATACTCCGGGATTATCCCCAGCAGAAGATCCGATTGATCCAGACAAAGTCGCCCCAACACTCGCTGTTGCAATCACCTGCCAACTCAACCCTAGCACAGGCAGTGGCGTGTTGCAGGAAGCCCGACACAAATGCAGAGAAGCTTTAAAACGCTACTGAGTGTATAGAGAGATTTTTTTAAAATTAAAAGTAAGGTCAAGTCCTATATTACCAAGTCACACCATGACAACCAACCAAAAAAACTTATGCGGTCGATACCTGGTTCGGAACCTCTTACGAGCTTTTTGTACCTAGCCCAGGTTGATCCCACACACCCCGTTATCAATTCAACAGAACCTTACAATTAGCTTATGTCATGCAGCCATCCACTAGGGTACATTATACCTGCCATGATCTTAACGGTGTGAGATACACTACATAGCGACATCACTTTTTGGTGATCATTTATTATTTCCAATTCTGTCTTGAAGTCAAAAGGTGGGTCTATAAAATCCAGATGACATTTATACATAACCACGTCCAAGGTATCAGTATGGAGTAACTGTACTCAAGTTATTTACATATCCGTTTATTTGCTCCTCAGGTGTATTTATCCAATAATGGCCTACAGTGGAGAACTGGTTTTTTCCATAGCAACAGCACACCTTTATCAATCGGGTGAATCTACTCGGAGAGCTACTTTACTCCGTTATGAACTTCATCTATTCCCGTAATTAGGAACCTCTATTTCCCAAACTAAATGGTGGACATATCAGAATCAAGTGACTCGTGTAACCCTTTGGGGTCGCGAGCATTTTAGGAACAATATCAGATTGGTGATGGTAACTGAGGCTCTGGGCCCTGGGCCACAGTATTATTACATAGAACATTCATTGAAGGCAGGTTTTTCTGAGCGGTTATACCTACTAGCCCGATTCCTTCCACCTCATAAGTTTTTGTATCGTAGTTATGGTCATCTATTAAGAGGATATTTTAACAGTACTCCACGCACCCGGGAGTATGAGGTAGTCTTGGCGACTCGTATCTTACCTTTAACAGAGCATCCAAACACCTGCTTTTACTGCGACAGTTGTTTGTGTGATCACGTAATGGGCGGTTTAATAGAGATGTAGATGAGGGGATCCCAAAATACTTATTAGAGAGGCTTCTTTTTGTCAAATTTAATAGAAGATTCAGTTGAAAGACCTCATGTAATTGTGTGTGTGTGTGTGTGTGCGCCCACCCATTCCCAGGCACCATATCCTATGAGGTAGTAGACCCCATAGAATAGGGGCCTACTACGTCAGGAAGTTTTTCTATTACTTTGCAACATGCGATGTTGTCGATAGATTTTGTTCTGATTTAAGTAGACTTATCAAAAATTTTAAGTCAAACTTAAGGTAGGTCCAGTTGTGTTTTTCTAGGGAGTTGCAGATACATGCAACAAGGTCTTTTTTTGTAAACCCATTATTAATGAACTTGGTAATCAAAGTATTGATTTCTTCATATGCTCTAAAACAGTCGGAAGAGGCGTATATTATAAGAAAAAGTATTCCTAGACAGGTGTGTAGAGAATTCTTAAAACGTCTATTTCTTTTTTTCTTTGTAAATTCGGAGGACACGAGCTTAAGCTTTTCTCTTTTCCAAAAAAAGCGAGTATAAAAATTTCCCAAAAAAGGGGAAGTTAAAGTAAACTCAATATTCAGGAAGTGTGTCTTGGAAATGATCCATTTATCCTGCCATAGAACTCTCTCAGAGAATGTAGGTTCAATACTTAGGCAAGGTGGATATATATCATTAAGAGTAATCTCAAACATGGGATTGTTGAGGCTATACAGGTCATCCATAAATCTGAATGAATGTGCAAAGTGTGCGAGTAACGAGTTACTTGCTGGGTTATTTAATGTTTTTAGGAGCCATTGGTATTCGAAATAACAGAGATATAGATTACGCATAATCGGAGAGCATGCAAAACCATTGGGATCCCTAGAGTTTGTTTGTAGCAGGTATCACCTAATTGGATACAACTATTATTAAGTAGCCAGAAGATATACTTATATAAATCATCCTCTTTAAATATGAAAGGTGCAGATTTATTCGATTTTTTTACCCATCCTTTATTCCCTTTTTGTGAGATGCAAGTATACCCAAGCTCCTTTCTGTGGGCAAAGGAAATCTTTATAAGACAAGATAAGGTAAAAACAAGCCCATACGGTCCATCTAAAGGGATATTTTCATAACATTGAGTTATGTCTGCCGTGAAGATAGAGTAAATGCTTTCTGGGAGGTTGATAAACACCTTAGCTGCGTTTTTTATGACCCAAAAAGGGCAATAATTTATATTTATGAATCTCTTTATATCTCTATGTTTGATGGCACATATATCTTCGATTTCGTCAAGAACAAAATTTAAGCAGTGGGTGATATCATTTGTAACACAAGAGAACAGGCTTTTGGAAGCGTCAGAAATCCATCTAAATTTATGCTTATGAATTTTTATATGTTGGGAAGAGTACAGGAATTTCAGAGATTCGGGACTATACCCGAGTCTTGATAATTCATTGTTCAATGTTGTAGCTACACGAAGCGGAGAGTTCTCAAGTTTAAGAAAGTCTTTACTATTAAGTCTTGTATTGGCAGCCTCGAATGCTAATTTTTTACATATAAAGGACGCCGTATTTGAGGCTTTATCTAGGCCAATAATGAGCCATTTCTTTTTTGTGTCAAAAATAGAGGTCTTCATTTTAGGCGTAAGCTAGGTAGTATCAATGCTTAGCCATACTTGTGGCATAAGACTGATCTTTTTCCAAAAAATTCTTTTGAGTGTTGAAGTAAGTTGGAAGTGAACTTCCACCTCCAGTTGGAGTTTTAAGGCCAAGTCGGCCAGGCATTCAAGTAGTGCCAATAAGGCACTTTGAGGATTTAGTGGAAAAGGAGGAATATGATTCAAGCCTTTACTCAAGAGGCTCCTTACTTGTGGATCTGAAATGATTTCTAAGTTAGATGTACAAACATGAAAACCAAAATCAATGAAGTTTTTACAGAATTTTTGAAATAGATGACAAGAGCAGATAGGTATCTCATTATTATGGAGAAATTCATTTGAATAAAAAAGATTCTTAATAGGCGGCGAGTATTTCCATCCAATCATCACATCTTTTAGTAGTACATTCGATCCAAAAATATGTTCAAAACATTCTGAGAAAATAGCTTGGGGAGTAAAGAAATCCAAAATCTTGCTCGTAAACAAGCAATGTGAGATAATATTTTTACACGCTCTTCCTTTGGAGGTAGGTAACGTCTTCCGCACGCAATCCTTCGATCCTGCATATTACATATCCAAAAGGTTTATGATTGGTAGGTTTCTTCCCCTACCTCTCACATAACTTCTGCCTCTTCCTCTTCCTCTTCCTCTTCCTCTTCCTCTTCCAAACACAGATTCACTCGAGGAGGGAGTTAAGAAAGAGGTGTAAGACGCCGCCGGAGAGACAAGAGTATTAGGACGTTTGGAAACTTGAGATTCATCCTCTTCAATATTCGGTTTGATTTGCCCAACCATACTTTTGATACTATTAAAGCCACCATAAGTGGTTAGCATAGTACCACACCCATCCGATCCAAGCTCTTCAAGTGTGTCACACATAATTGATCTGTACTGAATAAAGGCAATTTGAGCTAAAACCAGATCCTTCGCTTGTCCACCAAGCCAAGAGCAAAAGAGGGAAAGGTTAAATTCTTCTGCTTTATCAGGAAAGATACTAGGTAGATTGTTGAGGGCATACCAAATAGCATGGTCAAACCAAATTATGCTTGACTAGCAAGCAGCTTTGGGGTCTAAGAATCTGCAAGCACACTTAAGGTAAGGTCTGAACACATTCCACACTGTCTCGGTGTAGTAATCAGCATTACTTTTACTAAAGGTCATCACCCCTTTAGTTCTTGCATATAAACCTGTATTCGAACTACATTTTTTATCATCAAGGAAACTCATATTGAAAGGAGCTTTAATCAGATCCCCTTTGTCCAAGAGCTGGATCCCCTTTAGAACTTTAAGTTTGCATTTCTCAATAGTAGCAGGGGCCAAGCTGGCAAGGAAGACCCATGTTTCCATGGATATGGGTGCAAGAAATCCTTTATTCGGGAACATCCACAGCCTGTGCTCTACCCCCAAGGATTCTACCTCAACTTGTCGTGAAGGTAAAAAAGGAAAGGCCCTAGAAACTTTCGGTACCATGTCCAAAAGCGAAGCTTCACTGAGTGAACAAAGGTCTTTCTGAAATTCTTTCACTGCTTCTAATGCAGTTGCATCTCTACAAAAGAGGCTATTCGGTGGAGGGACTATAGGCGTAGAGGGAGTCGTAACAAGATATGAATAAGCCCACAAAAGTTTCTAAGAAGATTGGACAGTTCAGAGCCTTTGGAAGAGAAAGATGCTTAAGTCCTGAATATGTGCTTTGGAAAGTCCAGCCAGATTCGAAGTAGATTCCATCAAAAGGTTGATACCATTTTATTTTTTACAAGGAGTGCTAGTACTTTAACCCATAGGTCAAAAGAAATAAGTTGGACAAGAGACAGACTAGACTCCTTCGAAGCATCATAAATTAGGGTAGAAGATTCTCTATCTTGTATACATTTTAGTACAAGAAGAGAGGCAAAGGAAAGGGGTTCCACAGGAAGAGCGAGCCCTTGGGAAAGGGAAAAAATCTGCAAAAATATCAGTAGTTAGAATTCCATAGTATTGGAAGAGAGGAATAGACCTGAAGATCTAACACAAAGAGTTACATCTTTTTGAATTTTACAACCCTATGTAGATAAGGCCTAATCCTAAGTGAGATATGAGGGAAGGTCTTTTCTATTTCTTTAGCGAGTCGTAACTTCTCCAAAATTAGAGCTCTTTTTTCTGGGTCAGAGCAAACTTTAATTCTTGCGGTAAGCTTTCCCACAACCTGGTTAACAGAAGTAATGGATCATGTAAATGATAGTATTTAAAGTAAAGTGAGAAACATGAATGTAAAGTGGAATGGTAGTGCTAGCAACCTTTCACCAGTCAGGTTAAAAGAAACCACTAAGACTGTGTGATAGCACCCCAACCTATTAAAGTATAAAAATTATACTATATTAGGCGAAAGTTTCTAAACTCATTGTCTGAGAGAGATCAACACCAAGTCAATCTCTCTTTTGCGTTTATTGTGTGTGTAGCAGTTCTAAATCTTTATATATATATATACGCAAACGAACACTAATTGTTCACAGACCAACAATTCTAGAAAAGTACAATGGATTTTGTACAATAATCTATTTGCAGTTGAAAATAAATTTTGTACAAGGTAATGAAGATAACAAAATATAGCTCAGGAATCCGCAAACCCAAAGTCTGGGAATTTTTTCTTCACAATAAGAGATCCACCATTTGTTAAGAACAGAACGTTTTAATCAAGAAAGATAGCCCTCACCTGGACCCATAGCCACAAGAAAACAATTCGTTAGCACGTGACTATACGCAGGTGATGCTGGGCATCCCAGTTGTTATCCATGTCATCATAAAAAAAACATTGTTCTTAACTTGTATTTTGTTTTTTTTTTTAAATAAAAAAGTTACTTGGCTTTCTTCCAAGTAACTTTTTTATCAGATTGGCTTTCTGCCAATCTGATAAGGAAATTGATAAACCCCATAGAGCTGCTAAATATCTGATATATTTTTTGAAAAAAATGTTCTTTTATCGATCCTAAGATTTTAGGAGTATATTAGGGAGATTAAAAGAGTACTTCTTTCCTCGACAGATTGGAAAGAATTTCACACTCTAGAGTTATGCACGAGCAATCTCGAGCCAGATTTGAGTTTATTAAAGACCACCACTTTCTTGTATCTTATATATATATATATATATATATATATAACTGAAACTGTTTGAAGAACCAATTTATAACCAAGCTGAGATATCCACCAAAATGCTTAAGTATTTACCAATAAACCAGAGAATCACTCCTTTTTGTTTAGATATATGCTTCCTTAATCAAGAAATAGCAATGTTATTATGTCATGTTCAACCTACTGCTGCCCTAAGCCAACTATAAATTGCATCCAAAAAGCACTAGACGACTCAGTCCCTTAGAGCAAGCTCAGACATCATCCCAGAAAGAAGTGATATAACAGTCTTAAGCTAGGATTAATCTTAAGGGGAAAACACATTTTATGATATTTCTACATGGTATCAAGCCACTTTTAAACCAACCCATTTAGAAGCTTTTTGTTGTATACACAGCAAACTGGTAGGAAAAGACCAGTTAAAGTATACTTGAGAAAGAGGCGAGCAGACATTGGCAAGCACATTTTATTGAATACCCAAGGGTCCAACATACTATGGCCGGTAGAAATCAGTCCCTATGCTGGATTGGTGAACAGCAAGCGGAAACTCTCACTAACATACACCACTTGTGATGCACTATGGCATAAAACCACCGAGTAAATATAAAACCAGTTATCTACCATAACTGGTATATGATACCACTTAGTTGCTACACAATATCCGAATGTAGGGCTACAAATTTGACACCAATAATCAATAACTTCATAATAACCTTTTGTCGATTCAATAAGAAAAACCAAATCAGTCCAGGATTTGTTACCTTACCAAGAGCACTACAACACATCGGTATTACAACTTACCAAGGTAACAGAACCATCAGCTCACTGTTTTGTGTTAATTATAAGTATAATTTTGAGCTTATTTTTTTGAATTACCCAAGGTCAAACAGCCTCAGCCAGCAGAAATCCGTCAATAAGCTGAATCAGTGATTAGCAAAGGAACCTTTCACTAATCTTCCCATCTTGTGCTGTAATACGATAAAAACGAGCGAGTAAAAAACACATATAATACCTACAGAGTATCATCCAATATGGAAACAAATCTGAAAACAGTCTTCAGTTTATTCAACGTCTCTTTAGACAATTCCGAAACTTCGGTATCAGTACTATGAATTGAATCAGTTTGAGGTCAGCCAATGTACATAGTGTACTCCGAACTCCTTAGTATTACAGCTGACATAGGTCTCTGACCATTACTTGCTCACTGTTTTTGAGCTTTTTTTTATTTGTGAATTTCTGGCTCTATACAAAACCATCTATACATACATCAAGTAGCTTTTTTAAAAAAAGAATTGAATCATCACTAGCTAACCTTACCTTTTCCAACCAAACATAATGCAGTCCGATCCTAAATCATGCCATATATTTAGACATGCTCAAGTCATATTATTCCTTAGCCGATAGCGTCAGACTTATCCCATCCAAAAAAAACTACCTTATAGAACCAGGTTTATATTTCCCCATTCCGCTTATTTCACGGACCTTTACATCATTAGTCAAAGAGAACCATAACTTGCATCATTCCCAAAGCAAACCAATATTACTACTCATATTACACCCCATAAACCAGAAAGGTCAGTATCCGGAACAGGGTTTATTTTAAAAAAACTAATTACTGGTTTTTTCACAGCTTCTCAAAACAGTTTCAGCATAGATTCACAGTATTTTTAGACATTCTCAAGAGCAAGAAAGAGTTTTTGTTAACCTGTAGATTAGGAGACGAAGAAGCTTCCACAATCTCCTTCCCATTCTTTTTCGGCATGTTTGAGCACACAGTAGAAAATAGCTTCTAACCCACACAGTTTAGAATGCACGCACAGGTGAATACAGCACGATGCTAAGTGAGTAAGAGTAATCACTTTTTAAGAGGCATCTATATTTGCTGAAGCAAATCAGAAGCAGATCCGCCACGGACTCGGACCAGCTACCATACTGCAGAGAAGCTTTAAAACGCTACTGAGTGTATAGAGAGATTTTTTTTAAAATTAAAAGCAAGGTCAAGTCCTATAGTACCAAGTTACACCATGACAACCAACCAAAAAAACTTATGCGGTCGATACCCGGTTCGGAACCCCTTACGAGATTTTTTTTAAAATTAAAAGCAAGGTCAAGTCCTATAGTACCAAGTTACACCATGACAACCAACCAAAAAAACTTATGCGGTCGATACCCGGTTCGGAACCCCTTACAAGATTTTTGTACCTAGCCCAGGTTGATCCCACACACCCCGTTATCAATTCAACAGAACCTTACAATTAGCTTATGTCATGCAACCATCCACTAGGGTACATTATACCTGCCATGATCTTAACGGTGTGAGATACACTACATAGCGACATCAATTTTTGGTGATCATTTATTATTTCCAATTCTGTCTCGAAGTCAAAAGGTGGGTCTATAAAAGCCAGATGACATTTATACATAACCACGTCCAAGGTATCAGTATGGAGTAACTATACTCAAGTTATTTACATATCCGTTTATTTGCTCCTCAGGTGTATTTATCCAATAATGGCCTACAGTCGAGAACTGGTTTTTTCCATAGCAACAGCACACCTTTATCAATCAGGTGAATCTACTCGGAGAGCTACTTTACTCCGTTATGAACTTCATCTATTCCCGCAATTAGGAACCTCTGTTTCCCAAACTAAATGGTGGACATATCAGAACCGAGTGACTCGTGTAACCCTTTCGGGTCGCGAGCATTTTAGGAACAATATCAGATTGGCGCTGGTAACTGAGGCTCTGGGCCCTAGGCCACAGTATTATTACATAGAACATTCATTAAAGGCAGGTTTTTCTAAGCGGTTATACCTGCTAGCCCGATTCCTTCCACCTCATAAGTTTTTGTATCGTAGTTATGGTCATCTATTAAGAAGATATTTTAACAGTACTCCACGCACCCGGGAGTATGGGGTAGTCTTGGCGACTCGTATCTTACATTTAGCAGAGCGTCCAAACACCTGCTTTTATTGCGACAGCTGTTTGTGTGATCATGTAATGGGCGGTTTAATAGAGATGTAGATGAGGAGATCCCAAAATACTTATCAACCAGGCTTCTTTTTGTCAAATTTAATAGAAGAGTCACTTGAAAGACCTCATGTAATTTTGTGTGTGTGTGTGTGTGTGTGTGTGTGCATCTCTCTCTCCCTCTCTCTCTCTCTATAATCTCTTTCCATTAAAGTGTTCGAGAAAAATCATTTTTCCAATCATACAAAATCCCTTTTCTTGAATTCACTAAGAGAAAATTTTAGAAAATTAGATTTATTTTTCAAGTTTTTACATTATTTTTTTCTATTTTGGGGCGAAATTTTTTCCCTTGCTCTCAACCGGAATTTTTGAAATTGAAAGCGACACAATATTAAGCTGAGACACATTTTTCCCGAACACTGCGAGTCCATTAACATGTCAAATGTGTTCTAATAATCACTCAATTTATTACAAAAAAAAATATTGCCTTATTGAGGCCATCGTGAAGTCTTCACCTTGTTTCTTATAAGGAAAGTGCTTGCTGCATGGCCCCCCTTATTGTCTTGTTGCACCTCGTTTGGAAGTGATGTGCACCGACTAAAATTAATTTAGTCTTTTTGTCAAGGTAGAAAAGGGACTAGGATCAATGAAGATGCTTATGATTCGAAAGCAATCTAGGAGCCATCTCGTGCTTGCAAAGCTGTCAACGTTCAAAAGCGAGTTTCAACATCTACAAGGCTACTAAACTAAAGTGAATATCACGAAACATCACTTTTCAAGAGCAATACAAATATGCTCTGTTGTCCTTTATTGGCATCTCAACAAGCTTGTTTTGAGTATTGCAATTTGGACTCAATACACCAAGATTTTCATCCACAAGTCACGACAGATAAGCTCTCAATGAGTTCTTATCATGTCAATGGAAATACCCATCATTGCTCTCATAAAGTAAAATTTTCCTTTTTGGTAGGGTCAAAATGGAATATCAATAATTCAAGGACTTGTTTACATGGCTCCGCGGAAAAGGAAATGAATTAAGCACCTCAAGTGATAACAATGTGCAATAGCTCATGTAAACGTGATGTATATCGATTGTAGTGAAAACTTGCTTCTGTAAATGTGTAGCATTAGAATGAGCAAAGTCTAAAGATATAGCGCGACAAAAATAGCTTAACACATTTGTCCATTTTTAAAAATTTTGGCAAATCGCACAACTCTCGTGCGAGGTGACAGAAATAGGATAACACATTCCTCCATTTTAAGGTGTAATAAAAAATAGCACTAATAAGCAAACCTTAACCTGGATGGATAGCAGGGACTAAAGTTGACAGGCATAGTAGAAATTTCTTTTGACAGGCAATTTTCCAAGCCCCCTTTCATATGCTTTTTGTTAAGTGACCAATCTACATAATTTGCCATATATAACATAAATTTCAAGGTATAAACATGAAAAATGGTAGGCAATTTTGAGATTCTAGCATGTCAAATGACGGGAGGTTTTTTTTAGCACTTGTTTTGACAGGAAAATAGCCCTTAACAAGAAAAACACGTGTCAATTGTAGGCCTTGATGGATAGAGCCATTTCTTTTACCATGATCCCTCTCTGGTGTCATGTTCATTTAGGACCCCTCCCATAAATAGGCTTTTCAAGTACCCCAGTTAAATTCCGAGATAGCATTAGTGGAGGGACTTCCAAACTTTAGGATTCATCTAAGCAATCCCTTATTTTATCAGCTTTTGGAAATGGGAGGAGACGACCTTTAAAAAGGCAACAAATGCCACATATATGTCACACAATCGCCTATATATTCCAAGTGAATGTCCCTCTTACAAGAAGTTGGAACAAAGAAATTAGGGGAAGAGAAGATGGAGAGAGCCGTTTGGGTAGTCTATGATCTGAGATGGTGGGCTCCAAGCTAGCAACCATGTCTCCCTCCATTTGCCCTCCTCTGTGGTCTCATGTGCCCCACCTCCCTCCCTTCCCGAGTCTGACACCGTTGCCAACCCCATCGATTGCGCTCATGCAACCATTGAAGTAAGCATCATGAATGGGCATGGAGCCCTTCCACTCCCTTCACTAACTCCACTCATCGAACACTATTATCAAGTGCTTAATGAACAACTGGGCCTCTCGACTAAGCCTTTTTATTCCTCGGCCCCAAGAGTCCACCTCTCGCAAGCGCCCTCCCCGGCTATGGAAGAGTTCCTGGCTACTCCCGCCGGCCCAAGCCAAGGTACCATCCCATCCATCCTTCTTCCTTCCACATCTATCAAGAAGCATGAGGAAGGATACAAGTCAAGAACCATGATCAGCTACTTCTTCAGACCTCGCCCACCTCTCAAAGCATCAAGGGCTTGGCAAATGCTCAAGTGCAAGTCGTTACCACACAAGCTTTGCCTTAGAACTCTTACATATTTCACCTCAAAGATGCTTCCATGTTTGTCAAAAGTTTTCAAACTCAAGATCATAGAACTTCCTCAACTCCCTAGTATACCTTGTGAGATGGTTGGCTTGCTTCACAACCGAAATCAAGCCCACTCTCTTCCGGTTTGAATGGAGCTCCCCAACCTCCCTCTCCAGTATCAACCCAGCATGAAGCTCATTGTCACCCTCTTGGAGGCATCCCAAGAGTGTGACCCCATCAAGAGTTTAATCCTTGGCGGCATCCTCAAGTCCTCATGGAGGCTGAATTCTCCACCAACCCCCTAGAGAGCATCCGCATCCAAAGGGATGATGGTAATAGCTTCATCTAGCCCCTCGTCTATGAGCATAAATCAGACTCTTGCTTCCATTATGGCCTTCAGGTCACCTCATCAAAGATTGCCCATGAAGGAAAGGCAAAGCTCAAACTTCCCATGGAAGATAAGACCCCTCCCCTCAAGAAAAGATCCCACCTCTACCTCAACCTTTGAAGGATCCCCCAAGCAGCCCACCAAAGCGACCTCCCAATCGAACTCCTTCAACAAAGGTAAGCAGAAGGCTACTTTTTCTCTTCTTGATTCAATCACAGAGATCTCAAATTTTGGGAAGAAGATCTAGTTCTTGATCGGATTCTAGAAGATCAAGTCAATGCTCTTGATGCGCGTCCACAACAAGGCAAGGAAGGCAAGCAAAATACTCCCACCCCAATGGAAGCTCAAGAGACACCCCAAGCAACAAAGGAGGGTCCAAAAAAAAGAAGTCAGCAAAGAGAGGTATCTTTTAATATGCCACCTTGTATTTTTCCCCTCGAGTTTTGTTCACCATTGTTCCATGTATCCTAGTCATCTATTCCTCTTTGTAAGCTTCTTTGCTTTTTTAGAGTTCTACCATAGCACAAGCGAGACTTTACGAGCATAGCAAAGTTCAAGAAAATACTTATGGTTGGTGGTGTTGTTTTCTAGGCTTGAGACAATATCAAAAACATCCATAATGCTCTATGTAGCCTTACATTAGGATCAAGCAGACCATTCTCTTTTGGGGCTACGTCTCATCAATCTATGAAACATTCTCGTTTGGGGCTAGGTCTCATTAATCTCATGTATAGCACCATGTCCCATCTTAGAAAAAAGAGTCTCCTTCTCTTCGGTCTCCATTTTTTACCATATACATGTGGTAGTGATGTGTGTGAGCACACTTAGGACCGTCGAGCATGTTTTCCCTCACTAGGAGGTTTTTTCCCCGTGCATTGTATTTGCACTCATCACTCTAGGTCTATCTTATCTTTCATTGCACACTAAGTAATACGACTCTCTTTTGTATGCCTTGAGCTTCCTTCATCTTCTCCAAGATATGTGTGTTTCCGTGCAATTGGTATCAGAGCAGGTTGCATCCTCCTGGGCTTGGTCGCCAGCATTGCCAGCACACCCCTTATCACTTTCTCTGGATTCACTACGCTTTGATGAGCATCAGTAGGTCGACAAATACTTTGGGTAGAGTCATAGAGCTTAGTATGCTCAAATTTTTCATTCGGGCTCATTTTGGCCACCGTTTCCACTACAGGAAGTGTTGCACATGCAATTTTATCCTTTTTGTGTAGATTTTTTTGTCAGAGCCATTTTTTGCATAACAGTTCCCTTATAGTCTTCTTCGGGTTGTGCTATATAGCAAGTGTTAGCCCCACTTTGTTTCTCCTCTTTTTGGGCAGTTTTCACATCAGGTGCAAGCATTTGATATGGCTTAATACAACACAGATGTGTTCAAGATGGTTGTTGTTGAGTTCAAGATGGACTGCAAGAGTAACTTTCCAGAAAAAACAGGGCTGAACAATGTGTTGTGGAACAGGCCTTTATTGCTGCTCAAAGGAATTTTGGTGGTAGTCACTTCTCATGGTCCTTTTACGAGTGGTAAATCACATGTTCCTAATGCTTCTACTGGCAACAATTCGTCTAGGAATTCTGGTGAAAAGGGCAAAAAGAAGATGCATTGTCATTATTGTAAAGCTAATGATCACTTGATCAAGCAGTGCCCAAAATTGAAGGCGAAAGAGGCTAAGAAAAAAGAGGTTGGCTCCACTACAAGTGCAGCTATTGTGATGTAGATGCAAAAAAAATCTTTTAGTGCAGAGTGAATTTTATGATCCTTTTGTCCATGATGCATGTATGTCAACCGTTGTAGATGCTCATGTGTTGTACTTTGACAGTGGTTCTACAAAGCACATGACCACTCATCTTGACTTGTTTACCTCTCTCGAGAATTGTTACTTTCATTGATGATTACTCCATACATGCATGGGTGTATGCGCTTAAAGCAAAGTCCAAAGTGTTTATGTGCTTCAAGCACTTTTTGGCTATGGTTGAAAATATCTCTAAATGTACTATGGACACCCTCCATCAAAACGACAAGGGGAGTATATGTATCATGAATCAAATTCATTTTTTGGCTAGTTGTGGGATAAAACAACAATGTACAATTCCGTATACACCTCAAAAAAATGGTGTTGCTGAAAGGAAAAACATGTCGCTTATGGAGAAGGCACAATGTATGGTCAAGAGTAAAGCTTTACCACATGCATTTTGGATTGAGGCTATCATGTGTGCTACTTATATACTTAACAGGTGTTCTACGAAAGTTTTGCAATCTAAGACTCCATAGTTAGTGCTTTTGCAAGTTAGTTATGGGCATAATTTTGATGCATGAATTTTACCATCTGCATTGTATCAACAAGGTCTCAAGGAACACAAAGCATGTAGTGTACCAAGTCTCTCTTCATGGAAGAATTGATAATACAAAAGCCTTTTGGGGGGGGACCAGCTCCAAGTAAATCCGGTCGTGTGAATGTTGTCAATTTCTCTAACTCTCTCTCTCTCTCTCTCTTACAAGTTATGTTCATGCCAAGCTAACTAGGTTTAATGTTCTTTTTTGCTACCTTTACTCAAGTGCTCTCTTTATGCTCTTTAAGAATTCTCTTAAGGAAATTCTCACTATTGTTATTTTGATTCCGGTACAATCAATGTTATAGCCATATTCTGTTAAATTGGTATCATAGCTATTGGTTTATCTTTTCTTGCTTAAGAAGAGAGGTCCTTAAGTTGTTCATGAAAGGTTGGACATGTTCATTGCAAGCGGGTAAGTGGGTAAGGGATTTATTATCTCGATTGAAAAGAAATTAGTTCAAGGCACACCATTGGGAGCTATAGAGTTAATAATGGAGTCTTTTGGGGCTTGCCTTTGGTTTAACCATTATTGAGCTACTAGCAAGCTCAACAAGAACCATAATCAATTGAGCACTGTTAGACCCTCTCCACTACTCTTTGTAATCAACAGTCTCTAAACCATGGGTGTGGCTGCTTGAGAGCTAATTTCCAAAAGTTAAGAAGAGTAGCAACTAAAATTTTGAGGTTGCCAAAGCACAAAGTAGCATAAATATAAATCTAGCTAGCATGGTTGACAATAATAAAAAGAGTAGAATGAATATTGCAACTTTGATTTTGCACATGAAGGTACTGATAATGATGCCCCATGTTTGTGAACTATCTTGTTACTAGGTTGCAACAAGCTATGGTCAAGCCTGCCTTGCAAGCCAAAGTTAGCCAACGACTCTGCACTCATGGGATTCTCCAAACTCCCCAAGAAGAGAGAGATCTTAGGAGTCTTCTTTTGGGAGCCTCTTGCTGAGACTCCCAAAAGAAGACTCTCATCGGTGAGAGAAGAGGATGAATCATGTGAAAGAGAAAGAAGTGAATCCCCAAGTTTTTTGGAAGATGTGGCTCCGCAAAGACTGCGGTCTCAACGATCCCCAACTCCTCCCAAGAGGAAAAGATCATCGCATAGTTCTTCTCCTTGTAATTCTGAGAAGGAAGACACGAGTCAAAAGAAGCAAAATCAAGAAAGAGGTCACCCTCTTCTCCATCTTCATCATCTTCTTCCTCTTCCGATGAAAGCAATGGTTTTCTCCTAGAGAATACAAGTGAAGAGGACATCACAAATCCTATGCTGCTTGGAAAAGGTCTTACAAGCTTAAGTAGTTCAAGGAGGGAGCAAAGAGCATCTCTTTTCTCACCTATGATGGCACCCTTGGTGCTACAGACAAAGTTTTGGCCTTCAGCCAACCATTTGATTCGGCCTTTGGAGATGAGGGCTTCACGGAGTCCTCCAAGCTACATCATGTGGCTATGCATTTTCAAAAGTCTACCTGACAATAGTGGGCTAGTCTACAAGGTAATGGCAAAGCTCCAAAGACATGGAAAACTCTACGAGTATCCATAATGAAGCAGTTTCTTGCAAGCAATGCCAAAGACAAAGTGCTTACCAAATTGCAAAGTTTGAAGCTATCTCCCAATGAGTCTATCCACAAGTATGTGGACAAGTTTTGGGATTTACATCTCAAAGCTATAGTCTACCAAAAGATAGACTTCATAGAACAAAAACAACAATTTTGTGCGGGACTACTTGAAGACATGGCCGAGTATGTCAACTCTCAAAGGCCTATGACCATCACTAAAGTGATTCACTATGCTATGGTTGCTTCACACATTAGTTTCCAACAAGGGGCTAAAAGGAATTTTAAGCCCATGGAAACTAAAGACTAAAATGAACCTAGAGGGAAGAACAATGCTCAAAACTCTTCCCGAGGCAATTCTAGCAACAACATAACAACAACAAGACCAAGGAGAAAGGAGTTTACAAAGGTAAAAGTAAACTCTCTTGAAGAGTTAGATGCTTTTTGCAAATACCATAAATGTTTTG
Source organism: Adiantum capillus-veneris (assembly GCF_014529385.1). Taxonomy (NCBI): domain Eukaryota; kingdom Viridiplantae; phylum Streptophyta; class Polypodiopsida; order Polypodiales; family Pteridaceae; genus Adiantum; species Adiantum capillus-veneris. The sequence goes on along the minus strand of NC_140935.1, from coordinate 72,252,598 downwards.
AGTGTGTAGAGCAAGGACATGGCTATAGTACTTGTCCCCAAAGAAATGCACGCAATGAGACTCCTAGAGCTTCCATGGTCAAAGCTCCAAAAGAGGATACTCATTGTAAAGGATCATCCCTTTCCTATGCGTGGGAAAGGTAAGGGAGCATGATGCTTTTATCATTTTTGACCCCACATTTTTGACCCCGGCTCTACCCACAACTTCATATCAATGGAGTTGGCCACTAAGCTAGGCACACAAGCTTTTGAGATGGGAGATACTGTGACTGCCAATGGAGCTTTCAAGGAAAAACAAGCCTCCATTACTCCCTTGATTGGGAAATTGAGGCTTCATGTCCAAAGCTACGTCAACAAAGAGGACTTTTTCATCTCCCCTCTCCAACATGAGGATGTTATCGGCATCATGGTTCAAACTCATGGCTGCCAATATGAAGTTCCCTGAAAGGAGAATTTATTTCACCTACAAGGAAAAGAACATGTATATAGATGCCAATGAGTCGGATCGTACTATACCTCTTGTAAATTCACCTGCTTTTGATAAGTCAATGAAAAGCTCACTTTCCACGTACATTATTTTTGTTAAAGAGTCCATAAATGATCCTAATGTTTAACCAAATCAAAATGGTAGGAACAAAGAAGAATTAGAGTTGTCTAATTTTCTAGATAGATTCCAAGATGTTTTTATCAATGATATATCTATGGAGTTACCTCCAAAACAAGGGGATGACGACCATACAATAGAGCTTCTACGAGGGAGCTCACAGCCTAAAAATCCTCCTCATAGAGTTTCTCAAGTGCAACAAGAGGAGATTATGAGGCAAGTACATGAATATGTGGATAAAGGGATAATGAGGCCTAGTTCCTCTCCAATGTGATGCTTGTGTGATGCCTTGGAGCACTCTTCCTTCAAGAAGGGCATGACATAGCATATGAGAGTTGAAGACTCAATTACAATGAGCGAGTGTTGGGCATATATGAAAATGAGCTACTACTAGCTGCTCTACATGCCCTTGACCCATGGAAGCAATATCTTTTTGGAGACTTCATTCATCCTACAAATGGATTACCAAATTCTTAAGTACTTCATGTTGCAAACCAAGATTTTTGACAAAAAAATGATGTAGACAAATTTTCTTTTGCAATTTAATTTTGTATTGCTTGTATTTCTGAAAAGCACAATCAAGTGGTCGATGCACAACGCCCAAAAGTAAATGAAATGTCTATAGCAACTGACAATGATCTATCTTTTATGATAGATGAGCATGCTAATGACCCTGATTTCAATGTCATCCCTTTCCTTAGGGAAGAAAGAAGAATCTTTCACCTTGCAGGATGGTTATCTTCTCCATGGCAATAGGTTATGTGTTACTAACTTTCTTCATGAGAAAGTAATGTATAAATCCCATGATTCTCTCTATGTGGGGCATACAGGGATTCAACCTACTCTTTGAGGAGTAGAGATGTATTTCTATTGGCCTATCATGAAAGTAGACATACAAGGATATGTTTCAAAATGTGCGGTATGCCAAAAGACCAAATATATGAAGCAACCTAGATTAGCCATTGTCAATTCCTAATTCACCATGGGTGTAAGAACTAGGAACTAGACTCCTAGGATCCTCCTCCCAACCTCCCTTTATATAGGCGGGCTCTTAGCCCCTTGCCCTAGACGGATCCCTCGTCCACACTGCCTAGCCCGACCCTTGGCCGTAGTCCGTGACTAGCCTAGTTCTTAGGGTACAGGACCCTTGTCCTGAAATTACTCCCCCCTTAAAGAAGAGTTTTCTTCCTCGAAAACAAAAGTGGGAAACTTCTTCTTAAGAACACTAATGTTCTCCCAAGTGGCACCTTCTTCAGGTCGGTCTTTCCACTTGATTAAGGCTTGTTGTCGTACATGATGGCGTATACGCAACTCGTGATAATCCATAACACGTTCAGGTTCATGCGGTAACGTAGGAGGTTCAATGTAATCGACCAAAACCTGTTGATCGATGACGTTGTCGTCCCCATGTAATCGCTTGCGTAAACGGCTTACATGAAACACCAGATGAATGCTAGAGTGTGATTGTAGTACTAGTTTGTAGGCCCGATCACCAACTCGCTTGAGTATTTTGAAAGGCCCACAATATCGGGGAGATAATTTAGGTGTCGGTCCAGTTTTCAGACTTTCTAAATGTTCTGGCACAGTAAAAATAATTCCTCCCCTTCTTTGAAGGTAACTTACCGACGTTTCTCATCAGCGCATTTCTTATACCGATCCTATGCTTGTCGGACATTCTGACGAGCAAGTTTCAGCATATCCATGTGGTCTTGGAGAAAATCCTTAACCTGTTGGAGTTTTTTGGTTGCCAACCCCACCGTAACTGGTGACCTAGGTTGGAACCCGTACATGAGCATAAAAGGACTGAAGCCTGTTGTAACATGCTTAGAACTGTTGTAGGCAAACTCGAGAATATGTAAGTATTCTTCCCAGTCTGTCTGTTTTTTGCTGACGTATGCTCTTAGCATATCCTCTAGCACCTGGTTAACCCGTTCCGTTTCACCATGTGTTTCTGGATGGTCAGTTGTACTGAGGTTGAGTTGTGTACCCAATCGTTTAAATACCGCTCTCCAAAAGTGGTTGTTAAACTTTGGGTCACGGTCACTAACAATATTACTTGGCAACCCATACAATTTGTATAGATTGTCCACAAATAATCTTGCTAGTTTCGGTGTCTTAACCGTTGATTTGGTCGGAAATAAACTTACAGAGTTTAGTCAACCTGTCTACGACCACCCATACTGAGTCATGACCTCGTATAGTGGTTGGTAAGCCTACTATAAAATCCATAGAGATACTTTCCCATTTTCCATTGGGAATTTCCAAAGGATGTAAGAGTCCTCCTACTTTCAGGCGCTCTGCTTTGTTAACTTGACATTTTTGGCAATGCAAGACATAAGCTTGAACAAAGCCATATAGACCTGGCCAGTAAAACTGTCGTCTTACGAGAGAATAAGTTTTTCTAATCCCCGGGTGCCCTGCACTTGGACTATCATGACATTCATAAAGAATTTGACGCCGAATGTCTGTGTCCGTCGGTACACAAACTCTCCCCTTGTGGAGTAGGTACCCATTGTCGATGGTGAAATGCTTCCATCGTTGTAGTTCATCACTTGATAAAGGAGAACTAGGTGTGGAGGTTAACTGCGCACTACCTGCATTGGAGTGAGAAGGATCCCTCTTTTGAAAATGGCTCCACACTTTGGAATATGTTTCATCTTGCTCATATTTGCCCTTGAGAGACTCTAAAATTCACTACGAAGTTCCATGAAAAATAGCGAATTGATCTTTGGCATTCGACTGAGAGCATTTGCCACTATATTGTATCGGCCTTTGTGATACCTTAACTTGGCGTCATATTCCTGAAGGATCTCGGCCCACCTGGCTTGTCAACCCTTTAAATCTATTTGTTGTGTAAACCATTTGATGCTTTCATGGTCAAACACAATCTCGAACTGAGCACCATACAAATAGTGACGCCATGTCTTTAAGGCAAACACTATTGCATAGAGTTCGCGTTCGTAAGCAGAAAATTCTGCTGAGCTGCATCAATCTTCTTACTTTCAAATGCAATTGGCCGTCTATCTTGTAACAGGACTGCTCCAATAGCACGGTCACTGGCATCCGTTTCCAAAACGAATGGTTTCAAAGGATAGACAATAGCCAGTCTAGGAACTGTAGCTAATGCATCTTTGAGTGTTTCAAAACTCTGCTGTTGAGAGGAACCCCACTGAAAATCCTTACCTTTGCCTTTTAGTTGGTCCGTCATAGGTACAGCAAGGTGAGCATAGGTTTTAACGAACCTTCGGTAAAAACCTGCGAAGCCTAAAAATATATGTAATTCTTCCAGATTTTTAGGAGGTGGCCATTTCCGGATGGTATCCACTTTGGATTGATCCATGTATAGGCCATTAGCTGAAATGACATGCCCTAAATAATGAATTTCTTCCTTGAGAAAATCACATTTAGATTCCTTGGCATATAACTTGTTTGCATGTAACAACTCAAACACCTGCCTGAGATGTTGCAAGTGCTCTTCTTCAGAAGTACTATAAACTAGAATGTCGTCAAGGAACACAATGACAAATTTTCCCAAATATGGTTTCAAGACACTATCCATAAGTGTCATGAATGTCGCGGGCACATTGGTTAACCCAAAGGCCATCACCAAAAACTCGTAATGTCCAAACCGTGTTCGGAATGCAATCTTAGGTATATCAGCAAGCCGAATACGGACTTGGTGATATCCTGACCGCAAGTCAATTTTTGAAAAAATTCGTTTATGAGTTAGCTTATCAAATAACTCATCGACCCTTGGCAATGGGTATTTGTTCTGAACTGTAACCGAATTTAAGCCCGGTAGTCTACGCACATGCGCATACTGCCGTCCTTTTTCTTCACCAAGAGTATAGGCAAAGCCCATGGTGAAGAAATGGGTTGTATAAATCCTCTGCTAAGGTAGTCAGCAAGCTGACGTTCCACCTCAGCAGCCTCTGAGTAACTCATACGGTAAGGTGGTTTACTAACAGGTTTACAGCCAACCACATCAATGCCATGTTGCACTGAGCGTGTCGGTGGTAAACCTGATGGAAAATCATTAGGAAAAACATCTTTAAATTCCTTTAACAAATTTTGTAACTGATTAGCAATGTTTTCTTGTATAGAAGTAGAATTTGGTGGAATAGAAGAGAGAGAAGCATGCACCGTTGAGGAATGTTCAACAGACTCAATGTTAGAAAGAAAATGAGACAGTGAGTAACACAAGAAAACCTAATCTATTTTATTATCAGAAACGAGCTGCATCAGCTCAGTAGTACAAATCAGTGGTGATGATGGTATATCCTTTTCTCCTAACAACAACACATGTGTCCATGGGAATCAAACATCAAACTGTTGTGCTCATAGCTACGCTTCAGCGATGGTCCTAGGCTATGCAACCACTCCCTACCAAGAACCACATCAGCCCTTTCCATGTTCATAACTTGAAAATCCAAACAAGTAGAGTACCCTTGTACTTCCAATGGAACAGCTCGGCACTGAGTATCCCATACTTCACTGTCATGTCCATTCATCATTGCTACCTTGTAGTGGTGGGTACTTGGAGTTTGAGGCAGTTTGAGCTTTTTCACCAATCCATAATTGATGAAATTGTGCATAGCACCGTCATCTACCAAGATGGGCACCTTGTACCCTTGCAGATATCCGTGCATACGTACTAACTCATGTGGTCCAAAGGTCTATTGCCACATGGAAGCTGTGAGACAGCATTCATGCACCACTTCAGTGTGTGTTACTTCCACTGTGGAGAACTTGGAGGAAGACTCGAGAGGCAGTAGTTTCACTGTGTGCACTGCTTTCTTTGTCCCCTGGGCAGCAGATTTCCCCTTGGGACAATCCTTTTTGCCATGGCCTCTTCCTAAGCATTGAAAACATAGCTTCTCTTTCTTGGCCTTATCAAAATCCTCAGGGGAGAGAGGACCCCTGGACCCCTTGGGTTTTTTAGATGCATCTGAATTTGCAACTATAAATTTTCTTTTATTGTTCCCGTACTGAGTGCGTGGGTTACTATGTGTACTAGCAGGCACGTGACTGTTATGTGTTTTCTTATCATCAGGATCATCATGAATATGTGCTTTCACTATGGCTTCCTCAAGTGTTTTAGGGTCCTGAGATTTGACGTACTTCTTAAGTTCTGGAGTCAGCCCTCATATGAACCCTCGTACTTATTGAAAGGTATCCAATCCTTCCAACTTGAGGATGACATCTCTATAGTGAGAGATATATTCAAGGAGGGACGGAAATTGGCGCATGGAGCATGTGTCCCAAGCGGTCCAATTCCGATTGGCCTCGTTTGTAGGCAAAAATTCCTTGCTAAATATTGATTCAAAGGCTTTCCAACTCTGTGGTATGATGTTCTTCTCCTTGAGAGACATCCACCATTTGTAGGCCTTGCCTTCCAGAGTTAAGCTTGTTTGCAGAGTTCTTACTGCATCCGGAGTTCGCCGTAAGGCGTTAATTCCATCCCATTTACTGAGAAAGATGTTCATTGCATCCTTATTGCGGTCCCGGTCTTCGCCTTTGAAAACTGGTGGTTTGAAATTCTTCAATAAATCATCTACCTCTTTGGCAATGAGAGTATGCAGTGTTTCATTAATTGGGCCTTGCCCTTGTGTTCCAACGTGCTCATGCATGTGGGTGTCAGCCGGACTCTTAGTCTGTTGTTGCATCAATTGAATGACTAAAGTGGAAAGTTTAGTAACATTTTCATTTAAAGCCTTAAAATTTTCATCCATGACTGTCATGCGTGTCTGAAGTGCACGAAATTCCTGAATATCGAGCAATTCGTAAGAATCTTCTCCTGTCGTAGCGTTGTGGGTACTCTCCTTGAGAGTATTCGACCGCGAGCCGTCTTTGGCAGGATCGGGAGTACTTTGCTCAAAATTGAATGTCATGTTGATATCCGAATCCATGGCTACACCATGCAGTGTAATAAGTACTCAGAAAAAATACTTGATGTTGGTAGCACTTGTAAAGTATAGCTAACTCCACATCGTAGCAGCGAATCGTCGTAGCACGTAATCGAACTCCGCCTCGTATATGGTTGAAGCGTTATCTTTGAGCCGAAGCGTAATTGAAAGTGAACTCTACACCGTATATGGTTGAAGCTTTACCGTGTATGGTCGACTCATATGTTGCTTTGAATGACTCTTGAAGTCGTCGCCTTGAACGACTCTTGAAGTCGTTGCTAAAAAAAACAGTAGGTGCTGTAATTTCTGCAATCTGACCTTAGGAAAGTCATAGTGAATTTTTCTTGCTCGGCTTGCTTCACCGGAGGCTTGCCGGCACACGAAATCGTTGCCTTGCCTGTGGGAAGGGCCGCCTGTAGCGGCCAAGGCCTTAACGTAATGGCCAAAGAGCCTTACCAATGTGAAAGTATCATGGTTTTTTCAAGCCCAAGCTGCAGGCAGTGGGCCGGAGCCTGCGCACTTGATGAGGATGATGGCGGGGCTCGCCCCTGCTGGCTATGGCCGAAAAGAGATTCACCACGGTTCTACTGCTCCATGGCACCCCCTCCAAGCCCGGAGGCTCCGAGTTTCATGCACCATAGCCTCGCATCCAAAATAGGAAGGTCTACCCGATTTGGCAAGTAGACCGGCTAAAAACGAAAAAGGACCCAAAAAAGCAACGGTTCTCACCAAAGAAGCCTGCTTTTAGGGGCCTAAAGAGACCACGCCTAGTGAGAGAGTGGAAGAGACTCCTAGGCTCTGATACCAGTGTAAGAACTAGGAACTAGACTCCTAGGATCCTCCTCCCAACCTCCCTTTATATAGGCGGGCTCCTAGCCCCTTGCCCTAGACGGATCCCCTGTCCACACTGCCTAGCCCCAACCCTTGGCCGTACTCTGTGACTAACCTAGTTCTTAGGGTAGAGGACCCTTGTCCTGACAATGGGAGAGTATATCCATAGAATATGGACAATAGTTGACAGGTTTAGCAAATAAGAACATTTTATACATGTAAAAAAGACTATTAAGGCACATCAAATGGCAACCCTTTTCATATCATAGATTTTCAAACACCATGGCTTGCTAACATCCATAGTGTTAGATAGAGATCCTCAAATGACCAGTAACTTTTGGAAGGGTCTCTTTGAGAATCTAGGTACAAAGCTAAATTTTTATTTGGCCTATCACCCACAAACGGATGGTCAAAGTGAGATAGTTAACCTTCCAATTCTAGGTCTACTCAAGACCTATGTCACGGAAGTAGATCAATGCTCACAACGGGAGAAGTACCTACCTCTTGTAGAGTATGCACACATTCACATCCATACTACTACAGGGAAGGCACCCTTTGAAATCATTGAGGAAAGACATAAAAGTACCTTGCTACTTAAGCTACATGGGAAGATCTTCGTTTGCTGATGAGTATAGCCGAGACCTACAAGAATCTTTTCAGAAGATTAAGGAGGCTATATCCATCTCACAAAAAAGGCAAAAAGCTATTGATAACAAGCATAGAAGGGCCTTAACTTTCAAGGAAAATGATTGGGTCCTACTCAAGTTTCCCAAGGCTCACTGAGGTAAACAAAGGGCAAAAATCCTACGGGCCACCAAAAGTATTATGCTAAGCTAGCAAAAACATAATATGGTCCTTTCAAATCCTAAAACAAATGAACTAGATGGCCTATCAATGTTTACCAATCATTGGCTCATACACAATGCTTTTCATGTGAGACTACTTAAGCCTTACAAAGGAGATCCACCAAAAGAACCAATAATTGAGGACCCCACCAAGATCGAGGATCAGGAAGAGGTGCTCCAGTCCAAAATCCTTCAACATGAAGGAAAGGTACTAATACATGGTCTCTTATCCGATGGTCTCTTATTAAGTTCAAAAATTATCCTTTGAAGATGCTAGATGGATGCAGGGAACACAGCTTAAGGATAGTATGAACCTTGTCAATGCTTACAATGCTACATTAGAGTAAGAAAATGTAAATGCTTTTTCAATGAACAATGTTTTTGTCTTAGAAGACTAGTTTTCATTTTATTGTGCACAAATTTAAGTAGTATGCATGCTTAAAATCATGTTTGTGATGACGACGTCTCCCAAACACCAAGTAGGATTGGTCACTCTACTTTGGAAAGTATGATATAGACTAAAGAGTAGGCATGCTTGCAGCAGCTAAGACTCCCAAGCACCAAATGGACTAGTCATCCATTCTGGAATGATGTAGTAGGGTAAAAAGGGATCCTCTACCCGCTAAGAAACATAGACTAGTGACTAAGGCTTTATCTTCTCTACATCATAATCGAGGCAACTATGGTTTCAAGAGAGAGGTGATGTCATAAAATCTAATATCTAACTATCACAAATGATTTTTTCATATTGAACTAATCATTTAATGTGGAAATGAATGTGAACAAGAGTTAAGATATAGATATGTGCTTTTAGTTCGATCTCAGCACACGACCAAAAGGGAGAGAAGGCTACCTCTCATTAAGGGCCCAAAAGGGAGATGGTCTACCAAAGAGCAATGAGCAATAATGGAGCTTAAACAACCTTAGGGTTAGCTTCATTAAAGACCTCCAAAGGTAAGATTTAAAATTCCTTAGACCTAAGACCTTTAGGTACTTTAGACCTCAGACAAGCTAGGCATGTGCTTGAGGTGCTTGAGTTGACTAAGGCCCGCTTGATGTGCTTATCGTGCTTCATGGCTAAGATGCTTGAGGTACTTGAAGTCAAAAAGGTGCCTACAAAGGAGGGGGCAAGCCCAAGAAGTAGGGGAGGAGAGAGAACACACATGCACCCTCTCATGGGTCACCCTTCCACAAGAGGCATATAGGACACATGTCAAGCCCCTAGCAAGGTTTCCCTCATAATGTGCCTACAGCCTATTGGATGACCTTTAAAAAGGTCCAATGAGAATTTAGATTAAATAAATAAGTATCCAAGCATTATTCAAGCCCTCTGTCTCAAAGGGGAAAGGAGAACACTTGTCCAAATGCTACCTCTATTGCTAGTTATGACCAAGACCATTGATTGACTAAGCTTGGCAAGGGCCAATGAGGTGTAAGCATGAGCTAGAAGGAGGTGTCGACCAAGGCTTGTAGGGGGCTTGCTTTTTGCATTCTCTACCACACACACACACACACACACACACACACACACACACACATTCTCTCATTTGTGTTGAGCAAGAACTCCATCTCCTTCTCCAAGCTTGAGAAGTAGAGAGCCTACACCAACACCTCTTGGCTATGGAATGAAAACCCAACCAAGAGTCAAGATTCAATGGCATGCTCATCTCCTTTACCATCTATATTACTATGCTAAGCTAAGATCTAAGAGTAATTTACGATGATAAAAGTACTTCTTTCTCGTATGATACTTCTTCTTCCTCTTCCCTTCCCTCACTCCCTGCTAGCTCTCTCTACCTTTGAAGGTGTTTGAGATCTTGGGATTGAGGCCGGGGACAAGATATGCTTTTGCAAGTTAGTTACGGGCATAATTCTGGTGCATGAAGTTTACCATCTTCATTGCATCAACAAGGTCTCAAGGGACTTTTGGAGGGGAAACCGGCTCCAAGTAAATCCGGTCATGTGACTATTGTCAATTTCTCTAATTCTCTCTCTCTTTTACAAGTATTGTTTATGCCAAGCTAACTAGGTATAATGTTCATTTTGCTATCTTTAATCAAGTGCTCTCCTTATGCTCTTTAATAATTATCTTAAGGAAATGCGCATGATTGTTATTTTAATTCCGCTACAATCAATGTTATAGTCATATCCCATTACACTAGCCTACTAAACTTAAATTTAGTCACGTTGTGCCCGACCTTGAGGTGCACACTATTGTTATTTTAATTCCGCTACAATCAATGTTATAGCCATATTCCATTACACTAGCTTACTAAACTTAAATTTAGTCGCTTTGTGCTCGAGTTTGAGGTTTGCATAGCTCAAAACTCCAAGGACCAACCCTCCAACACACATTGCCTTCGCCTCATAGGCACATCCTTTCATACTGATGGTTTCTCTATCACATCCAATTGCATTGCATACTTGATTGTTGTGCATAACAAAATTATAGAAAACAAGATGCCAACATCCTTGGGTACTCATAACAATAATAAATATCAAAGTCTCCATATTGTAGGAAAGTGGAGATGCATATTGTGGCCTACATTCCTGAAATTGGATCTCTCCATTGACAACCTCTTTGGTTCTATTCCTTCTTCATTTAGCTCTTGTAGCTGCCTCCAACACCTCAACATGGCCAGTGACAAGCCCTTCAAGAGCTTCCTAACAAAGGTTGTAACTAGTTTTTGCAGGTTGAAGAGCTTGCTTCTCACCTTCCATGCCTTCACAAGCCCACTCTTTACAATGGCAATCACAAACTTTGAACACTTCAAAGGTTTTTGAATGGGCTCCAGCAAGCTAAGTGGCCCTGTTCCATCACAATTGTGCTCTCCAACAATGGGTTTGCAAGAGAAATTACAGTAGCCCTTACTAATTGTAGTGAGCTGAAGGTGTTGGACCTCAACTTCAATCATTTGCATGGTTATACCTAATGAGGTCAAGTGTCTCTCAAAGCTGGGGATCTTGTCAATGTGGTACAATGAGCTCACAAAATATATTCCAAAAGAGATAGGATTGTTGTCCAAACTGAGAGTTCTCATTCTAGATAGCAACTAGCTCCCTTTTTGGTATTGTAGGGCTTGGTTAAGGCGGATAATGATTAGTCACATTCATGATTTAAAAATTAAGTTAACGTACTAATTAAAAATAACATAAGCAATAAAAGTGCAAAATAATACAAAATATGTAGGTTGATTGATAGGATGCATAATTGTACAATGAGTTGTGTGCTTATATAGCACTTAGGAGAGTGTAGCCTTAAGCCACATGTTCCTAATACATGGCATAGGAGGTGGCACTCTTAGGTGAGAGGTAGTGGCATGTAGGTGGCACATAGGTAGTCATGCAAAGTGTAGGGGAAGCAACACCATTAGGGATAGTTCATATAGGTATAGGATTGAAGTAGGTTTAGCCCTGACATGTATGCTACTGATAGCCGTTTTTCGGCTTTCCATAATTGCCATAGTAAGCTACCTCATCCTATCAAATCACTCAAACATTTTGGTTATCCCTACCATTTCACTATACATAGGCGTGTGTGAGTTAGGGGACTTTTCCCATATCTTCTTAAAAACCCTTAATTAGCTAGTCACTGGGCTAGTTGAGCCAAAAATAAAATAAAAAAATAAAAAATATATAAGTATATTATGGCCCATTTGTGTGTAAATATTTCATTGTATATAGGGCTTAAATAAAAGGATTTTTCATAATTATTTTGGTATTTATTTAAATATTTCTACCTATGGTGTGTTATTTATGCTATGTACATTGACTCACCATTACCATATTTTTTCTTACCATTTTGCATACTCTTTATTACATATAAAAATAATTTCATGCAAGCTTCTCTTATTTTTGGTGTAACTCCATCCTAACAAAAATCCAAAAAAACTAGTTCTATTTATGTGTATATTTTTTCACTATTGTGATTTTTTCCTTCCTATATCTATTCTTTATTACTCTCATAAATTAGACCACAAAAAATATTCATCTTCTTATGGTAGACTTATAATAAGAGAGATTTATTTTGACCCCTTTATATTTTTTCCACCTATATTATTTATATTTGACATGTACATATTTTTTAGACCCCTCAATATTTTATTTTCTTAGTTGTACTATTCATTTATATCATGATCTCAAAAATATCTTCAATTATAGACCTACCAAATAAGGTCAAGGGTATGTGGCATGCATGCATGCACCATGGGGAGCTCACTCTTGGAGGTATTCAAAAGAATCATCCAAAGAAGGACCTCACAAGGACCTTGTGCAGTGGAAAAAACAGTCGGTTTTGCTGAATTTTTAAAGATCACATGCTCCCTAAATTTGGAAAGGTGATACAAACAAAAGTTGTAGTTCGTGAGCTGAAATTTCACCTCAAATTTTTTCATATTTTTTTGATCTACGAGCTGTGAGCTATGATTTTATTGGTGGACCCCAGTTTGCCCATGCTATGTAGCCACACTCCCTCTTCCACTTTATCATTTTTCTCTTTCGCACACACTCCTCCCTCTCCTTCCCACTCCCAAACCTGCAACTCCCATGTCTTAATTCACCCTCTTCACCATTGCCACATCTCTCACACCTCCATAGCCTTCATCCTCCATTTCTACACCCTATGTGTCCCCCTTTCTCTCTACATATATGTCCATATTACCATACTCTCTTCAACTTTGTAAAGAACTTCAAAAAATCAGCAAAAATCCAAAGATAACCTCTGCAAATGAAGTCTTTTATCATGAATTTTCCAAGGTTTGAAATAACATAGCTTCATCGACACGCGCTGCTTCGCCATGCTTACTGCTTCTTCTTCCGGTGCTGTAAAGAGGTGAATGTCAACTTCTCCAAAGCTTCAACCTTGCTTTACAAGCTTATCCCTTCTCTAACTTTCTCATCATATATCTCACCATTTGGTTAATGATTTTGTAAATATTTTTTAGTGATAATTACTAACTATTAACCACTAACCTTATTGTAAAATGCACCCTCTACTAAAGTAGACCCTCCGAAATTATTCACTCAATCCCTCTCTCCTTTCATCCTCAATAATTCTCTTCCCTTGAGCCCACATCCATGTGACTCAAAGAACAAGAAAGACCCACCCTCATTAAAAAAAATAAAAATATGCATAATCTTTTATTCCTTCAAATAAACTTGATTAGGCCTAATCCAAATCAGGGCTTCTAAAACCTATAAATAGAGCCCTTCTCTCCCTTGTAAATGATCACACTACACCACACCATTCTCAACACATAACACGCCACTCTTCAAACCTAGTTGTGTAGAGTGTGTGCATCAAGAGTGCTCTATTCCATCATTACACATAGGTGCATGGAGAAGCTTGAAGTTAGTTATGCCATCTAGAGGAGTGGAGTGTATGCCATACTCTTCACCACACTTGTAGCCTACTCTTGTGCATAAATAAGATTTATAGTTTTGGGTGCAATTGTATGCTGCAACTACGACTCTTCTCTCCAAATTGACTTGATAAGTTGGCTAATCAGGTGGTTGAAGGTATATTGTCCTTGAAGTTTGTTGTGTCATTTCATGCTTGGTGGTTTGAGGGCTTGTTGAATTGTTTGCCTAAAAGGTCAATTGTAAGAGGGTGCTCTGTGAGAGGGCTCCCGTGACCTTAAGACAATTTGTGTGTTGGCAACAACGTCAAGTTTTGTGTTGTCTCTCTATTTCTCATCAAGTCTTTAAGGCTAAGACCGAGTTTCTCAAGTTGATTTGTGCTCTTTACCTCTCTCTGGCGTGGTGAATGTTTGTGTTTGGTGTGTGTGGCTATCTTGCATTCCCCTCTCTTTGTGCGTTTGAGTACAAGGAGATATCACGTGCGTCCTAGTTCACATCTACAACTAGGTGGTGCCCCTTTTCTTGTTTGGTTTCTGGCTGTGGGTTGTTGTTGTCTCTGATTGTGCTTGCCCTAGCCCCAATTGAGCAGCACGGGAGCCTCGAAGGGTGTTTAGAGGCCGCTCTTCTTGTTGCCCGCCTCGGACCACCTCACTACCTTTGAGATCTCTAATTGCGTTGAAATGCAATGGCTCGTACTCTCTAATAACTAGCTGACAAGGAGCATCCATGCTTTCATATGGAGCATGTTGTAGTTGACAATGCTAGAAATGAGTATTAATGGTCTCTCAAGCCCTTTGCCTTTTGAGATTGCACTAATGCCACCAAATTTTTGTGGGTTGATCTCAACAGCAATTTCTTGAGCACACCCATCCCTCTAGGGATTGGGCACCATGTGAATGGGCCCGAAGATTTCCTCCATGGTAAAGTGTTTGCATTCATGAAAATCCAGGGCAGTGGTTGTAGAGGATTGGCGACTTTATTGGAGTCTATAAGCATAACTCTAGAAGCTCTCATCCTAGCTCGATTGATGAATTCATGTAAATGCTATGGACTCTATGCAGGAGACCTCTTAAACGATGATCCAGACCTTAGTAGCATACAGGTATTGGACCTCTCCTACAATAAAGTGGAGGGGAACATACGTGAAGATATCAATTATCTCACTACCCTAAGGATGTTGAGTCTGGAGTATAACTTTTTGGTGGGTGCCATCCCTGCGAGTTTAATTCATCTCAGAACCATAGGAGTTCTAGACATGGGCCTATAACATGTGATTTTAGGCACTCATTCATTCTTACTCCCGCTAACTTTCGACCCCCTTAAGTTCAGTAGTCATTTGTGACTCCCCAGCTTGTTTGACAGTAACACTTACTACTCAATGATTACTACCTTTAGGATTAAGAAAGTGTATTGTGATGCACATATCTTGTAAGTCAATGCCCTTCTATTGGCCATCTTCTTTTCCAATGCTCACACGAACACTTTTCTGTTAAGTGGGCCGTTATTTTCAAACGCTAAGGAAGGAAAAGGACAAGCTTGCTTTCTTTACATTAGGATAATGCATGTGCTCAAACACGATTTGGGTGCTCTATTTTGTTATCTTGGCATTTCTAAATACATTTATTGTGGCCAACTTTAGAATGGGATTATAAACTAAGTTGTTATTGTTAGCAAAAGGCTGGTTTGGACACTTTCGCATCCTTTTGTTACACTATATAGTTCTAGCTTAAAGAAATTTTGAAAAGAAGCGTAACCTTGGCCGACCTTTGACAAAAGCGCCTACCATGATTTGATTAAGCTAGTTGCTCTCGTGTAACTGTCCATATTTGGTGGTACATTTTGTCTTGGACATTGACAATAATAACAATAATTTAAAGAATCAAAAGAGTTAACGGAAAATGTGTTTCTCAACGCAAATTATGATGGTGTTGAAAATTTAATCACACTTCAATAAACTTAAAGGGAAGGGTAGGGAAAGGAAAAAAGAGGTTTGGGGTTTTTTTTTTTGTGGTTTTGGGGGGGGGGGGGGGGGGGGGGGGATTTGCATCTAGGGGTTGGTGGGAAGGTTGATTTTTGAAGGGGCTTTGATTATTATGCTTTCGAAGAAAAACTAAGATGGTTTAAATCTTTCAAATTTTACTGGCAAAGGTGTGGAATCAGAATATGTGTGGCTAATTTTAAAGCATTTCTTTAACTAGAATCTCCCAAAGATGCTTTCTTTGAGTTAAAAAGATAAAAGGCTAAGAATGTAAAAATAAATCAGAGGAAGGATGGATAAGATAAAAGAGAATGTAATTGTATCCTAAAATGGGTGTAATTACTTGGGGATAAGTCATAATTGATAACAATGCTCGCACATTCTGGATTGTAGTGTAAATTTCTCGATTGAAAATTAAAAATCTCTTCTACAAATTGACATTGATTTTCAGGGTCAAAAGTTGGGCTTTATTTTTTAAAATCTTGAAGAATACTCTAGACTAAGGCATAAATTTTGCTACTCTGACTAGTTTGCCCTTGGAAAACATGGCCAAGAAAATGGTATTTTCTTAGCATTGATTGATATCCCTCCCTCTCTTGTGTGAATGCGTTGTTGGAATTAGGGTTGCACTCATGCACGCACAACCTGGAGAAGATGAAGAAGCTCAAGGCACAGAATAGAGAGTGTAATGCTTAGTGCACAAATAGAAAGATAAGTTAGCCCTAGAATGATGTATTGTTTATTGCACAAAATAGAGAGTGTATTGCTCAGAGCACAAATAGAAAGAGAAGTTAGCCCTAGAATGATGGACATCTATGCAATGCACGAGGAAAAAAACCTCTAGTGAGGGAAAAAATGCCCCGATGGTCCTAAGTGTTTTTACACACATCACTACTACATATATGGCAAAAAATCCCCCTATGAATGATGCACTGAACGGGAGGTCGCACATAGTGTATAGGGAACCCCCATGGCCTAAGGACATGATCAATTCACAAAGGGAAGCAAGCCCAAAGCTTTGCAAAAAGCTTGAACTTTTCATGAGTCCATGCCTTTGTGAATAGATTTACAAGGTTTCCTGTGGCGGCACATAAGCCAAGGTGATCTTTCCTCCTGAGAGTCTTTCCCTGACATAGTGTAATGCACCTCAATGTGCTTTATACCAGCATAAAAAATTGGATTCCTGAAATGTACCAGTGTGCTTTGACTGTCAATGTAGATGATGTTGGCATTGTCCTATCAAACACCGAAATCAGCCATAAGGCATCTAAGCCTTACACACTCAATCATAGTTGTGAAGACTGCCCTATACTCAGCTTCACAAATGGAAGTGGCCATAGTAGATTGCTTCTTACTCATCCGTGATATGCACGAACTATCGAGCATGAAACAAAACCTACTTGTTGTGGACACTCATGTGTCATAAAAACCAGCCTGATCTAGTTCCAAAAAATCATGAAAATTTGGCAGCAATGATTCCCCCCTTAGGATAAAACAACCCAAGATATAGTAACAAAAGATCCTTTTAATAGCCTATTAATGCTTAAACCCTGGGCTATGCATAAGTCTGTTGACTTGTGAGACTTCAAACTGAATATCCAGCCTCGTATTGCATACATATATAAAACATCCAAACTGTGACATCAATAAGATCACCAGCATCACATGAAGACTCAATTTCAAACCTGTTTCCATCGGAGTAGCAATAGGTTTTAGCCCTCAAGTCCAAACTTACATAGTAATGTTTCTATGTATCTTGCTTGACACAAGGCATTCCCTCCATCACATTGGTTAAATCATATACCCAAGTAATGATGTAAAATCTCTAAGTATTTCATCTTGAAAGTAACATTCAATTTAGCCTTGAAGTCAACAATGTGTGTCTCATTCGAACCAATAATCAACAAATCATCTACATAAAAAATGATGATGAGAAGATATTCACTCTCTTGTTTCACATATAAAGTGCTCTCGGCTGGATTGTTACAAGAAGCCTTGTTTAACCAAATGAGTGTTAACTTTCTCATACCAATCATGAGGAGACTGCTTCAACCCATACAAAGATTTCTTACATTTGCACACTATTTTCGTGTCCTTCCTTGACAAAACCACAAGGTTGTGTTATATATATAATGTGAGTGTGCAGGGGAGCATGTGTATGCAAGTGTAAGTGTAGTGTAGTGCAACAAAACACATGGTCTGGTGGAGATCTCGATGAGAAGATACTCACCACTTCTTATTCTTCCATATAACCAAGAATTGTTAGTGTTAGTGATGGGTGGCCGGCCACTTGGCTTGAACCCTAACAATCTCCCACTTGAAGGCCAATGTGGCCCAAGTGGCTATAAGTGTAAGGGTAAGTATGTATAACTATACAAGTGTGAAGCAAGTCCATAGCTTCAATCTACACCCATCATCTCTATGCAATGTGAAAACTGCTCTAAGGATAAGCTCTTTGTCAGAGCATTCACTAGGTTCTCATTTGTGTGGACTTTGGCTAACTCAATGCATTTTCTAGCCAAAATATCCCTTACCACATGATACTTGAACTCAATATGTTTTGATCTGGAATGAAACACGGGGTTCGCACTTTAGTTGTCACAATTAGTATTGGAGTCTAGTGTATAACAAGGTCTCCCACTAGACAAGATAGCCACATAGCTTCCTTGCTCGCACTAGAAACTGCAATATACTCGGCCTCAATGGTGGAAGATGATGTGCAATTTTGGAGACATGATCTCCAAGAGACTGTCGCTCCAGCAAACAAGAAAATATAGCCAAATGTAGATCTCCTAGTTCTCACACAACCCGCATAATCAAAATCAATTTATCCAACTATGGATGCATCACTGTTCCCACAGAATAATCAATTACTGATTGAGAGGCTTGATGTATTTTAAGATATGCTTCAGTGCTTCCCAATGCTTTTTGCCCAAATTTTTTATATACATGCTAAGCACTCCAACTACAAATGTAATGTATGGTTGCGTGCTAACCATGGTGTAGTTAAGACTGCCAACTATCAAAGGATATGGACCTTTTCTATGTCCACCTTTTCACATCATCCGACTTGGGGCAATCATTCTTGTTGAGTTTTGCATATGCAGCCATTGGGATACTCAATGCTTCCCCCCTTGCATGTTAAAAAGTTGCAAGACCTTGTGAATATACTCTTCCTATAATAGTTGAAGTATCCCACACTTACGATCTCTTTTGATACACATACCAAGGAAGTGATGTGTATCGCCCAAATCTTTCATGCATCCTTGAGAAGTGCAATCTCATCTTTTGACTTCCTGGCTATAAGCATATCATCCATGTACAATATTCGATTGATGAGGGAACCATCATTCAACCTCCTTGGGTACAAGCAGTAATCCTATTGGCTCCGTACATAACCTTGGGATTGAATGTACTTATCAAACTTAATGTACCACTTCCTTGAGCCTTGATTTAGTGCATACAAAGATTTCTTGAGTCTACACACCAATTCTGCCCTTTTTGGCTTCTCAGGTTTTATCTCAAAACCTTAATAGGTTGTTTTCCCATCCGCATCTCCTGTAAAATCTTATATTTTATTGGTGAACTAGATGACCAACTTATCAAGTAAACATCTATCACAATAGCCTCTCCCCAAAACTCCTGAGATAAAGTGGCCATAGACAACATATAAGTGACATGTTCCAAAATAGACCTATTTGTCTTCTCTGCCACACCATTTTGAGTAGGTGTTTAAGGTGTGTTGAATTGTCTTCTAATGCCTCATTTAATACAAAATTCATTGAGCTCGGAGGAGATATACCCACCTCCGTCGTCAGTTTGCAAAGTTTTAAGCTTTCTACCTGATTGGGTTTTGACCATTGCTAAAAACTTCTGAAAGACACTAAAGACATTGCTCTTTTTCTTCAAGAGATAAACCAACACCTTCCTAATAGAGTCATCTATGAATGTTAGGAAGTATAGTGTCATCCCTAGAGACTTAATGGGCATAGGTCCACATAAGTCACTCTGAATAATAGTCTTAATAGTTGGAGACTCAACACCATTAAGTTATTCTACCTTCGTGGTGCTCTTAGGTGTGTCAAACTTCACTTTTCCTTTACCCTTTTGACGTTGTAATGCACAAAAATCCTTCTTCACGCGTCTCTTTTTATGGTAGTGATAACGTTCAACATTATTCATGTCTCATCCATGACTCTTGCTACAACTGTTCTTGAGATCATGAGAACAACCGCGACTACAACCATGCTGCCTTGTCTTGTCATAGCTACAACTAACCTTATACACATTACCATGTCCATTCGCATCAAGAGACTCACGTGTAATCGTAGCAATGAGAAATGTGCTAGTAGAATCACTAAAAACAAGCTTGTTACCAGGTGTTGAGTTACTTATGGGTGTATTGAACATACCCGGGTAGGTCACCTAATAAAAATGTAACCTATCACGTGAGTTCAACAGAAGGGTATTTAAAGTTCTTGAAACTTACAAAAATATATAAAAGGCCATTATTTTTTCAAATTTGAAAAAAACTTACAGATTTTAAAAGAAAAGGGTACATTATATTCTTAACAAAATTCATAGATAAGGAGTTTTTACAAACATGTCTTGAACGCACGTGATATGGTCGTTTTACACATAGTGAACCCCCCGAGTGAACATATCCCATGACAATGGTACCAAAAATAGCAAGAAGAGGTGCTTCATCTCATCATCAAAGTTAATACTTTGGAAGTAATCTGTGAAAATGTATTGTTGAACTCATTCAAATGAGAGCTAACGTTGCTGCCTTATTTCATATTCATCCATATAAGTTTCTTCATGAGAGAAGGCCCTTGTTCAATTCACTCTTACCATCCCATGTTGTACATAAGGCATCCCATAAATCTTGGGCATTGGTCTTATCTATTATTGTGTTGTAAATGGATTCACTAAGGTGCAGGTGACTGGTCGCAATAGCACGCTCATTCGAATCTTCCCAGTGACCATCAGTGTATGCATTCTCTTTTCTCTCATGCAATGGCACTATCAAAACTTTATTGATCAACAAGTCTTGCATGCACTACTTCCAGATTGAAAAGTTTGTGCCATCAAACTTCTTAATGTAGTACTCATCCTTAACCAAAGCACTACTTGCAACCATATTTCGAGAGAATGTAATCAAAAGACTTGTGGAAAAAAAATTGGGGTAATTTTGACAAATTTTCCCTGTAACAAGAGAAAAACCTCAAGAAAATATGCAGCAAAATCATTGTTTGAAGAATCAAGTGTGCAAGCATGTGTATGGATGACTCGCGATAAAAATCTTGCAGAGTCTCCTCTATTCAAAAATCACAATGTCAAGCAAAACTGAACAAAAAATAGCACATAAACCAACAAAGATTAATCATTTAGAGTGGCATATACTGCTCAAATAAACTGTTGAGGATGAGTTCCAACTTGGCATCAAAGCACCTATACCCATCTATACATAACCTATGGCGCGGCCACGAAAGGGAATCTCAAACAACCTAGTCCACCTTACACTGGATAACCTGGTCCCTAGTCCTCGTCTTCAAAAAACCTCATGCAATGACCCTCACAAAAGGCTAGGCAGACTCAAAACCTAGCCACAGTCTCAAAACGGGTCCTTCTAGATCGAATCTTAGAAACGGTTGGGATTGCCAAGAACAAGCCAAAGATGGCTCCACAATGCCATACAAAGGTAGTATCTGCAACTCAATGTACATGTGACGGTATTCATTGCTAGTGTAGCAGAATCTGTGCACAAACATACATCAAAAAAAGATGCAAGCAAGTCTGAATTGACCTCTCCCTATGAGGAGTGAAAATCGCTCTCAACACAGCACAATAGCACCACAATGCTATTCATACATGAATAGTGCATAACCTCCCACTATAGCATGAATTTGTTGGTCGAAGCCAACTAGGTTAAGCATGGGACCACAAATGCCATACATGTGCCAAAACAAGCATGTGATGACAAGCTCTCTAAAAACTACAGAGAAGAGGGAAAATCATATACTTGTACCTATAAGACAACACGATTATGGCAAAAAACTTAGAGAAATCGATCTGTGAACCACAAGGAGCATATATCCTACGCAGTGTTGTGTGTGTCAAAAACTACTTGTTGAATGTCGATGCCAATGTTGATTCCTAAAACACCAGAGAAGGTGTCATCAAGCAAATCCAAGTGTTGTGTGTGTGTGTGTGTGTGTGTGTGTGTGTGTGTGTGTGTGTGTGTGTGTGTGTGTGTGAAGTAAAAAGTAAATCATCCATATATCTCCATGAATATAAGAACACTTTCATCATATCAAATCGTGTAAGCTGAGATAACTCTTTTATGTATTCAATTTCAAACCATGCCAAATACAAATTACAACATAGTGGTGAGCAATTATAACCCATTGGTATTCTGTTTTCTTAGTGATAAATATGTTTACGTAATTTTGTAAAGCAATTGTCAAGAACAAATTCACTGATGTTGTGTAAGTATTCAAATGTCCAGACTACTTCACTTTTCTTTTTAGTAAGCACAATTTGCTTGCGATATTTCTTAAATCCAAGATATTTCATAGTTTTTATGAGTTTAATAATGTTGTCAAGCATCTCAAGTAATCCATGCATGCCTTTATGAGGGATAGCTTCATAACACGATGTTACGTCAAAGGAATGAATGTTTGTGATGTGTTTTGGTAAATTAATCAAAAAATCATATCGATTATTAATCATCCAATACCCGTTGGTTTGTGTCCCAAAAAAAGTGTCTAGCTTTTTATGTATGATTTCGGTGTATTTTATAAATCCTTGTATTAATCCTTTTAGTAATTTGGTGATTATAGTTGTAGCAGGAGTAAACACACAGTTATGTGCATTGGTGATCCATCTAAAGTCCATTTTGTGAATTTTAAAATTTCCCATAAGATATGGGAGTGAGTACTCTAAAGGGGTTTCAAGCCCAATTTCTTGGGTATAAGACCCTATGGCTTGAAATTTCTTCTTCCTTTGAGGAGAGAAGACGAAATTCAGGGGTTTCTATCTTCTTGTTGGTGCTAGTTGAATGAGTTTTTTACATATGAGTACCGGAGTTTGTGTTGATTTATCTAGTCCACAAATAAATAAGTATTTTGAAATATATTGAATTTCATCCATTAAGTCTGTGTTTTTGTACCATGGAGTTTGGTTTTGCCTGTGATAAGGGAATTTTTGGGCAAAGGTCTCATTAACTAAACTATGGATATAGTTGTGATGAGCTTTACTATCCTCACATCCCAAAAAGTTACATAAATTCTTCCATACTTTGCCAAGTTCTCTTATTATTGAGGTAGGGTTTACAGGTACTACAGTGTAATATGGTTTAATCCTTTCCTAATAAATTCTTGGAAACTTGAAGTGGTGTCCCTGGTGTGTATAGGACTAGCCCTTTAGCTTCTTCTAGCAATGTACTCATGAAACTGATAAGAAATGATTACAGCATGCCTTAATTCTTTTGGAAATAAGGCAATCCAAGCTATGAAGGCATACACCTATGTCGGTCTTGATGAGAATTGAAAGAACCTTGGTAAATTCTGTAATACGTGCCAGAAAAATTGGTTAAAGAAAATGATTGAAGAGGAACAATTGGAATTTGGACCAGCTCGTTTTCATTGGCATTTGAGGAATGGTTTATAAGAATTCCATAGTTTCTCAAAAACCGTTCTTGATCCTTTGCTTTGTCCATAAGAGAGAGTCCCTTGGTGCGAGCAATGATTGAGGATCTTGGACATTTTTTACCATCCACATTGGATAATTTGACATGCTTAAGTTCGAAGAGAACATCTTGTGATAAGAGATGTTTAGAATGTAATGCAGAGGTTTTGCATTGCTCTACAATGTCCGTGGGTATGCTACAAAGCAAACGAGATTGTAAATGGTGCCCAATGGTTCAATACTTCATAATCCCAGAGCTTGTGTTCAAGTCGAATAGCATCCAATTCAACTTGCCTAGGTGGTAATAGTGGGATTACTTTTGAAAAGAGTTTAGAAACTGCTCTTTTTGGAGATAGATTATTTGCATCGATCAGCTACAAAGTTAAGTTCTTCTTTATCTTCTTCTTCAAGAAGGTCAAGATCTAGAAGGGAATTGATAACCTTTCTTGAGTTCTTAATTTCTATAGGGACAGTAGGGAGGTTATTGATAAAATACAACTTGTTCACAATAGTGGGTAGAGAAGTGAAATAAAAATCAAGATCTGAGCTATCTTGTACATCAATAATGGGTAATTTAGCTAGAAAGGTACTAAATGCCTCCAAAAGCTTATCCTTCTCTTTTCTAGAAAGAACCAGTAAAGAGAGCCAGTCATTGATAGAAGTTGTGTTTAAGACAGATATAGAGTGGGTGATTATAGGCTATTTCTCAAAACCAAGCAATTTTTTGTGAAATTCCACACCTTTAAAAAAAAAGTTATACATTGGGTACCAATTGGTGGAACAGGAATGTCTTTTTCTATACCATATCCTAAATGTGTGAGATATGAAATCCAAGAAGCCTAAATCAATCACCATATAAGTATTACACAAACCATTTGAATTATAATCATACTAGTCTTAAGTTTTCTCAATATATGATGGATACCCGACCAAAGGTATCCTAGGAAATTTTGTGTGTGTTTGAATTTAAAATCCCATTATTCAGAACCATATATGAGAGACTTAATTACTGTTTGCAAAAGCTCATGTGTGTAAAGAACAAAACATAGAAGAATTTCTTGATATAAAATACATTACAAGATACTTGGATACATGACAAAGTAGGAGTTAAAGCCGGAATTCCTACCAGATGAGAGCAGGGATCTTTACCTGCCAACCAACCACCAATACAATTAATTAGAATTAATTTGTACTAAATGGGTGACAAGTATATCAAGCAATCCCCACTGCTTGTTATTGCTATCACATCCCAAACCCCAACCATACTCCTAAACATATATTATGTTCTCTTTAGCTCGTCTATGTAAGTAGGGTCTATTACGATCTTTGAAGGATTTTATGGGTTTACATGGTTTGGAGACAGGGTCCCTAATTGCTAATGGCTTTTGTCTATTATGTGCAGCCATAAGCTTATCTCTAATTTGTTGGAGTTTAAGTATGTCCTGAGTGATGCTCATCCTAGCTGTCTGCATGTAGCCCTGTTTATTCACAATAATTAGACATATGTGTGTTAGTTAATATCTTTATGTTTGGAGCTTCCCCTTGTGTCCCTCTTTCTTATGTATTTGAGATCCTATGCATATATCCTTTTGGGATGTCCAAATGTTCTATTACTATGGTATACAATTCTAAAGTGTTTTTTTTATAAAAAAAAATAGTGTTACATTCCTACATCTTGTACAGTTATGTACTAACACCCCAAATGTTGAAAACTTTTGGTAGCATTTCCTTTGTACCAATACTCTTTTTTCAAAAAAATCCCCATAAGCATTCAATATATCACATATCCTCACAAGAGGTTTTCATAGCTCAGTTGCTAACTCTCAATCAGATTATATCTACTAGTGCTCATATCTACGATATTACCGTGTTATTTTTGACAACGCCTACATGTTGGATTTGTGTTTATAGAGAAGTTATGTACATAATCAAAACAATAGGTAGCTTGGTACTTGAGCCAAACTGTCGTCATTTGTGTAGTTGTAAGCGCGTAAAACCTCCAACCTCGTTACTGTACGAAAACTGGTAATAAGTATGCGGATTAGTATTATGTCCTAAAATATGGTACAGTGTACCTTATTCATATGTACTTGAACATATGTTACTACATTTTTTTCTTCCTTGTGTAGTTCTGACCCCATGTGTATGCTCGTGTGTATATGCATGTATGTGTGTGTGCCACAACCTTGCTATGCCTTTGCTTTATTAGAAAATTGTTTTATGAGTATGGATATTCTTGTGTGTGTGCTAGTTCCATTATCAGTACGCCTTTACTTGTGTGTGTACTATTTCCATTGTTCCTACTCTTTTGAGTGTTTATAGGAAAAAGATAATAAACAATATACTTGTGTATGAAAGAGAACAGACGTTTTACTCACTGTTTACCTATGAGTATGCCTATGCTTGTGTGTGTACTGGTTCAATTATGAGTATGCCTATGCTTTTGTGTGTATTGTTTCCACTACACTTTTATAGAGAGACGCAAGTAAACAAACCATGCTTGATACTGCTAAGCTTGTGTATGAAAAAACCGTTTTACTCAGAGTTTAACTATGCTTATACACACTGCACCCCAACGTTTATGACTACAAATGAGTGTATAAACAAAAAAAAGGAATTTTTTACCCTTCGTAGGGCAAAAATATTGCAGTCCGTGTACTGTTCGTTGCGGACCGCCCTTGAGTATGTGCCAATCACGATGTGTTAGAAAAGTCCATGTACTTGTTTGTTGTGGATGGCTCTTGAGTATTCACCTATCTCAGTGTGTTAGATAGAATTTGCTACAGGTTGTGATAAGCTACTTGAGAGAGAAATCGATTGTGTGTGTGTGTGTGTGTGTGTGTGTGTGTGTGTGTGTGTGTGTGTGTGTGTGTGTATTGCTTGCGCAAGCGCTTGTGTAGTACGGCACGCGCTAGTGATTACTTATGAGCGGCATGCTTGGTGCAACTTTCACTAGCATATAGAGTGCGTATGATGTTCTATGTGTGAGCCTTGTGATTTCATCTATTTGTGCTACCTGCTTTTATTAGCACAGGTCCACATGTTGTGCCTTTAAGGCTCCACTCTACATATATTTCTTATTTTTGGAGGTTGCAGTACCAACCATAGACCCTTTAATTGCCCACTTTGCTTTGTCATATTCCTTTTCTAAATAAAAAAATTATTATCCTTGCAGAAAGATTGGAAGATTACCAAGTGTATTACTTGATAAGGGCACATCTGTACAATTTATAAGAAGCCTATTATCGTTAAAAAACTTTGTAATTTGTGCAATAACTTAGAATGTACCAATGGGTCCGTATGTCCACCATTCATGTGTATAAACATGCCCAGGTAACGATCCGGTTTGGGAAAAAATGTGTATCCAATATAAACCAATCGTGTCTATGTTTTAACTAAGCATATGCACTTGTTTTACTTGTGCCAATGTATCAACCAATCAAATGTTGTCAAACAAACTTGTTTTCTAGGATTTCCATAATTGATGACACTGGAAATTTATTTATTCAAGGGTTTATCCAAGCTTTTGGTGAAAAAGATTACGAATAAAAGACTTTTTTATGAAGGGGCCGTTTGGCTTGGTAAAAAACCATCATTGTGTCCTGCTTTGGAGTCATTATTTCTTCCATCATTCTTCTATTGATGAAGTAGTTGCCTGTGCCATGTCAGAAGATTAGTAAACTTCTAGTGGTGTTTTATCACAACTTGCGCTTTTTTCAAAAAAACCAAAGTGGTGTTATTTTTTGTGTGCGTATGTGTGTGTGTATGTGTGTGTGTACACGCTATCACGGAGTGTTGATTATAAGTGTCATGTGTTCAATATATTGTGTGTGTGTGTGTGTGTGTGTGTGTGTGTGTGTGTGTGTGTGTGTGTGTGTGTAGGAAAAGATGTCGGGCTGATATGTGTGTGTGTGTGTGTGTGTGTGTGTGTGTGTGTGTGTGTGTGTGTGTCAAAATCAATCCCTCTTATCTCTCTCTCAGATGTCGAGACCGGAAGAGAAATTGTCTGGGACAAATGCCAACAAAATAACCTATAACCTTTGCTTTTAGTATTGTAACCAACAAAATGCCATTTGGTAGCCTTATCATCCAATTGTTTGCATTGTGTCTATGACACCAAATCTTAAGCTAAACAACCAATAACATGATGTGATCATTAGTTGTATTCTCTTTTTTTTTGGACCATACTCACGATTGTGAGTTGAGAGAATTTATGTTAACTTGAAAAGAATACAATTGTCCTCAAGCACTATAGGTGCCTTGAGGGGGCTACGGTTCCAACAAAGGATTGTACACAAAAAAAGAGGATACCAAACTAGAGATGATACACCTACCCTATTGAGTGTTCTAAGCAGCTTTTCAACTGACCCTCTTCTTGCTCCTACAACATGTATGAGCTCAGTGCTCAAACGCACAATATCATCAAAATGGGCTACATCCAACTTATGCTCAAAACTTGAAGGTTCCTAAAAGTCCAGACTTGGTTCAAGTAGCACAATCTGGTAGTTTGTGTGCACACCAAAATGGAATGGCTTTGGATTCCACACCCTCCCAAGATCAGGTCATATGTAAAGAAGATGATCTTCCAAGTTCTTTGTACCCATTTGCAAACCCTTCATCATTAGATGGCTTCTTACCATGCCATATTTTATATGGAATCATAGAATGTAAGGATTTCATAGGACACATGTTAAGTACATAAGTAGCACACACGATAGCCTCAAGCCAAAACAAATGTGGTAAAGTTTGACTCTTGATCATACATCGTGCCATCCCTAGGGAAAGGCTGACATGTTTCCTTGCTGCCTCTTAATGCTTTGGCTTTCCTTGTGTGTGTGTGTGTGTGTGTGTGTGTGTGTGTGTGTGTGTGTGTGTGTGTGTTCTCACTCCTCCCCCTAGCTTTAGGGCTCCCCCCTCTTGAGTAGGGATTGGATTTGACTTTTTGAACACCTTACCCTCAAGCACCTTAGTCAGCAAGCATGACAAAGCACCTCAAGCTTGGGTAGGGTTCCCACAAGCACCTCAAGCTCCCTAGTCGACAAGCATGACAAGCACCTCAAGCATCTTAGCCAGCAAGCATGACAAGCACCTCAAGCACCTTAGTCATCAAGAACGACAAGCAGCTCAAGCACCTTAGTCAGCAAGCACTACAAGCACCTCAAGCTTGGGTCGGGCTCCCACCTCAAGCTCAGCTCTAGCTTACCTAAGGTCAAATGACTTTTAACACTAACTTTTGGAGGTCTTTAATGAAGCTAACCCTAAGGTCTTTTAAGCTCCATTGTCTAGCCTTGCTCTTTGATAGATCATCTCTCATTTGGACCCCTTTACCATTGCCCCCATGTCGAGATAGACCCATAAGCACATGTCTATATTCTAACCCTTGTTCTTGTCTATTCTCCCACATTAAATAATGAATTTAATATGAGAAAATTAAGTGGGTTGGTTAGATATTAGATTTTATGACATTATCTCTCTCTTGAAATCATAGTCGTCCTTAACTATGAGGTAGAAGAGATAAAGCCTTAGTCATTATTCAATCTTTTTTAGCAGGTAGAGGATCCCCTTTTAACCCTACGATATCTTTCCAAGATGGATGACTAATCCATTTGGGGCTTGGGAGACATAACTTCCGCAAGCATGTCTGCTCTTGAGTCCATTTCACTCTCCCAAGTAGAGTGACAAATTCTACTTGGTGTTTGAGAGACGTCGTCATCACAAACATGATTCTAAGCATACATACCATTTAAATTTGTGCACAATAAAAAGAGAACTATTCCTATAAGACAAAAACTTTGTTCATTCAAAAGACATTTGTACATTTGCTTACTCTAATGTAGCATTGTAAGCATTGACAAGGTCCAAACTATCCTTAAGTTGTATTCCTTGCTTCCATCTAGCATCTTCAAAAGGATAATTTTGAACTTAATAAGATGCCGTCGGATAATCTTACCATGTGGTAGTACCTTGCCTTCATGCCGAAGGATAGCTTTGGGTTGTAGCACCTCTTCTTGGTCTTTGATTTCAGGAGGGTCTTCAATAATTGGTTCATTTGGTGGCTCTCCTTTGTAGGGCTTAAGCAAGCTCACGTGAAAAGCATTGTGTATGAGACAATGGTTGCATCTCATTGATTGGCTTCAAGATTTGAAAAGGACCATAGTATCTTTTTGCTAATTTAGCATAGTATAGCGAAACGCGTTTGGTGTATACACATGAGTCATTTCCCCTTACCCCCCCCCCCCCTCCGTGTCCATTTTTGCTTGTTGCACTTGTCTTAAGCAAGTTTCGCTCGCCATGAAGTAGTTTTTATAAACTTCATGTTTGTGAGGTTTAGATTGCTAGAGGATAAGCCTTCATAGTTTTCAACATGTTTTGATGCTTCTAAGGAGAACAAAGTGTTGAAATTGAAAGTGATGACCAACTTACAAGAATTGCATAATCCTATTTTTTGGCCAAAATTAGCACTTTATGATTTTTTTGGTGTCTTTGTTGATATACAAATGCAGTTTTGATTATGTAAGTGGCATGTATAGCATAAAGCTAATCTTCCTTGAGTTTTGGGGGACCGCTGAAGAATATGAGACATTTTAGTGTAGCAAGTATAGCTTTCTCAATATTGCTAGTTTATTAGGCCGATTGTGTGTATTTTGTAGGTAGTAACCATATCTAATCATAGACTACAAATTTGGCTAGATATTGAGTAGTTTCTATGGGATTCTAGAGGTCATAATGCTAAACCCATTTTTGTCATGTTTGTTGTATTTAGCATTTCATCATTGTCCCCAAGGTTCCACTTAGTCAGAGATCCATTATTCATTTGACATGCTCCATGGATCCTTTTGAATCCAAAGGCCCAAAGGGAACTAAGTAAACATGTATATAGTATCAGTATTGAGTGTGACTATAGAAACTTTGACCACAAAATGGCAAAAATGCAACTTTTTTGTACCTATTTTTTTGCCCCAAAAAAAATAGTGAGGAAAAAGCAACCATATGTTTTGATCACCAAACCATTGAAGTTAACAAGCCATTTTATCTCATGTCCTACAAAAATTTCCACTCTTATTTATATGCAATCAACCATAAGAAATGGTTGTTTTGGGCAAAATGCACTGGTCTATCAACTTTGGAGGGTTGTTGTGACCAAGAGATGAAAAATTTTACAAATTTCTCATTTTTTCCATCTGTAGTAGTCCTTGAACTATAAGATCATAAAGGATTTTTCAAAATGAGTGGATCTACTATGGTTTTGGAAATTTTTTCAAAACCCTGAAAAGACACTTTTATGTCCTGTTAGGTTACCAGACTAGTGTTAATCCTCACATGAGGGTCTCGGATGAGATAGCAAAGGACTTTTAGATCTTTCCTATGCTTTTCTCATAGAAGTATGTACAATATTATTGTACGCATACTCTGCAAGAGGTAAGTACTTTTTCCATTGTGAGCGTTCATCTACTTTGGTAACAGAAGTCTTTAGTAATCGAGTATCATAAGATTGGCTATCTCACTATTTTACTTTGGCCATCCGTTTGTGGGTGATAGGCCTAAGAGATATCCAATCTTGTACCTAGATTTTCAAAGAGACCTCTCCAAAAATTACTGGTCATTCTAGGATCTCTATCTGACACGGTGGATGTTGGTAATCCATGGTGTTTGAAAATCTATGATATGAAGAGAGTTGCCATTTGGTGTGCCTTAATAGTCTTTTTTGACAAGAATAAAGTGTGCTTGCTTGCTAAACCTGTTCACTATTGTCCATATACCCGTATTCCCATGCATAGACTTGGGTAGTCCAAAGATAAAATCCATGGATATACTCTCCCATGGTGAATTTGAAATAGGAAATCGCTGGAGTAATCCACGTTTCTTCCCTTTATCATACTTGGTCTTTTGGCATACCACACATTTTGAAACATACTCTTGTAAGTCCACTTTCATGGTAGGCCAATAGAATTACATTTCTACTCCTCGGAGAGTAGGTTGAATGCCTCTATGCTCCGCATAAGGAGGAGCATGGGATTCATACATGACTTTCTCACAGAGGGAGTGGGTAATACATAGCCTATTTCCGTGGAGAAGATAACCGTCTTGCAAGGTGAATGGCTCCTCTTTCTTCCTAAAAGCAAGGGCTGACATTATGTCTCTAAAGTCAGGGTCAATAGCATACTCATCTATCATAGAAGATAGATGATTGTCAAAGGCTATGGACATTGCATTAACTTTTGGTCGTCGTGAGAGTGCATTGGCCACTTGATTGTGTTTACCAGCAATGTGAGCAATATGAAAATTAAATTATGAACGAAAATTTTTCCACCTCATTTGTTTGTCGAAAAGCTTTGTTTGCGTCATGAAGTGCTTGAGACTTTGATGGTATGTTTGTAAAATAAATGGAGTCCCAATAAATAGTGCTTCCATGTGTCTAGGGCATGTAAAACAGCTAAAATCTCTTTCTCATAAATGCCTAAGACCCGTTCATCCGTATTGAGCCTTTGCCTCTCATATGCTATGGCATGCCCTTCTTGAAGCAAGACTGCTCCAAGGCAATCACCACAAGCATCACATTGGACCTCAAATGGCTTTGAGAGATCCAAAAGCATTAGGATTGGTTGGGAGGTAAGCTTCTCTTTGAGATTGTCAAAATCATTTTTCTCCTTAGCAGTTCATGAATACTTAACATTCTTGTTTGTTAAGTCTTGTAATGGTCCTTCTATTTGAGAGAATTTTTCTATGAAGCGTCTATAGTATGCAGACATATCAATAAAGCTTCTTAGCTCACGTAGATTCCTTGTATTAGGCCATGATTTTATTGCCTTCAACTTTGATGGATCCATACGGATACCATCTTGAGAGGTAATATGACCTAAGTATTGAATCCATTGAAGGAAAAAATCACCTTTCTTTTGATTGAGAAAAATCTTGTTCTCCAAATGCTTGAAAAATCACTTGGAGATGTTGCTTGTGTTCCTCCAAGGACTTGTAGAAGATGATGATTCATCAAAAAACACCCCAGTGAATTTACAATAGGGTCTAAATATTTTCTCCATTAAATGATTGGACGTGGTTGGTGCATTAGTCAAGCCAAAAGGCATGACTAAATATTCATAAAGGACAAACGTTTTACGAAACTCGGTCTTTAGGATATCTTCATTCACTATCCTTATTTGATGCTAGCCACTTTTAAGGTCAATCCTAATGAAGTAGGTAGAGTCTTATAGCTTATCAAACACATCTTCTACCCAAGGTACAGAGAATCTATTTTTGATAGTGATATGGTTTACTGCACGATAGTCCACACACATGCGGTATGTACCATCTTTCTTTTGCACTAAACGACTGGAGAAAAAAAGAGAGAAGAGCTAGGCCTCACCATCCCTTTGTCAACCAATTCTTGAACTTGCATCATGATCTCCTCTTGTTGAGCTTGGGAAACTCGATAAGGAGGCTTGTTAGGCACTGAGCTTCCTAGTAGGAGCTCAATTCTTTGGAGGTTAGTCCATAGGGATATCATCGACTAACACATCTTGGAATCCTTTTAGAAAATTAGACAATTCTAACTCGTCTTGATTCCTACCATTTACATTGAATGAAACATTAGGACCTTTTAGGGACTCTTTGACAAAAATCATGAATGCAGAAACTGAGCTCTTCATTGATTTATCAAAAGCAGGAGGATTTACAAGTGGTATAGTATGACCAGACTCACTAGCATCTATATACATGTTCTTTTCCCTGTAGGTGAAGTAGATTCTCCTTTCAGAGAACTTCATGTTGGCAGCCATGCGGTTGAACTGTGGTTCCCCTAGGATAGCATCCTCATGTTGGAGAGGAGAGATGAAAAAGTTTTCTTTATTGACATAGCTTTGGACGTGAAGCCTCAACTTTTCAATCAAGGTAGTAACGGAGGCTTGCTGTCCCTTGAAAATTGTGTTGGCCGTTAGAATATGTTGCATCTCAAAAGATTGAATGCCCAACTTGGTAGCCAAATGAAGGTGCCCCGAGAAGCATGTGCGAGTGCACGTGTGAGAGTAGAGAGAGAGAGAGAGACCTACTGTTGGGTGGAGCACACAGCAACGTTATCCTAATGCAGCTCCTTACTCTATTTTGTATTAAAGAATAAGTGTATGTATAGTTAAGTTAGTATATGGGTTGTAAGTGGGATGTCGGCCAGTTGGCCTGAATCCCAACAAACTCCCACTTGAAGGCCAACGCAGCCCAAGTGACCTGGTATTACAACTGTGAAGCAATCAAGTGGCTTCAACCTATACCCATCAACTCAATGCAATGTGTGAACCGCTCCAAAGCTAAGCCTTTTGTCAAAGCATCTATTGGGTTGTCCTCAGTGTGTACCTTGACAAAATCAATGAGTTTTTTGGCCAAGAAACCTCTCACGAGATGATACCTGACTTCAATGTGTTTCAATTGGGAGTGAAACACAGGATTCCTGCCAATGCAAGAGCACTCTGACTATCACAATGTAGCAATGGAGTCTCATCAATGCCAAGATTTTTGACCAAGCGAGATAACCATACAGTCACCTCTTTACTTGCATCCGACAATGCAACGTACTCTGCTTTTGTAGTGGAAGACGACGTACAATCTTGAAGACATGACCTCCAAGATACTACTGCTCCAGCAAATATGAAGTTATAGCCAGATCTCGATCTCCTATTGTTGACATAACCCGCATAGCCTGCATCCACATAATACACAATGGATGCATCACTTTTCCCATAGCATAAACACCTGATGATCTTACCTTTGAGGTACCTAAGAATGTGCTTCACTCCTTCCCAATGCTTGCTGCCAGATATTCCATATATTGGCTCACCACTCCCACTACAAAATCAATGTCTGGACTTGTGGCCACCATAGCATACATGAGACTACCCACTGTCAAAGAATATGGTACCTTAGCCATTTTTGCTCACTCAACATCAGATTTGCGTGCATCTTCCTTGGTTGTTGAGTTTCAAGAATACCTACATTGGGGTACTCAGTGCTTCCCCCCCCCCCCCCCCCCCCCCCCCCCTGCATATTGAAACGCTGCAAAACTTTCTCAATGTATGTTTCCTGAGATAACTCAAGAATACGACGTTTGCGATCCCTTTTGATTCGCATGCCAAGAAAGTGTGTAACATCCCCCAAATCTTTCATTGCAAAATTGTTGCTAAGTGTTTTCTTCAAGTTGGCAATCTCCGCAATAGATTTTGCAGCTATAAGCATGTCATCAACATACAGAACTAGAATGATCATTGAGCCATCATCTAGCTTTCTTGTGTACAAGCAGTGATCCTCTTTGCTCCTTTTATATCCCTGAGATCTCATACATGCATCAAATTTATGATACCACTGCCTTGAACCCTGCTTTAAGCCATAAAGTGCCTTTTTGAGCTTACATACTAGCTCCTCACGAGATGCGTTCTCCTAAACAAACCCTTCAAGCTGCTTGTACTTGTACATGTACCTATAGCAAAAGTGGAGTTGAAATATACAACTCCTGAAGTAGCTCAGATGAAGCTTTCGACTGCACGAACAGCTTCGATAGGGTTGTAAAACTGCAAGACACCTGTTGGAAACACTCTCGAAACATTGAATTTGCGATGCCAAAATTGAAAACCTGTTTGCATTTTTAAAAGTGCGCGCACGGGGGCAAGCACAAACCTTTCTCTGAGACCAGTTGAAGGTGTCGCGGGAAGTGTGTACGAGTGCAAGTGCGAGAGCAGAGAGAGACCTACTATTGGGTGCAATGCACAGCAATGTTATCCTATTGCGGCTCCTTATTATATTTTGAATTAAAGAATAATTGTTTATATAGTTAAGTTAGTAGATGGGTTAGTAGTAAGTGGGATGTCCGGCCAGTTGGCAAGAATCCCATGGCCTGAATCCCAACACCAAATCCATTGATATGAAGTTGTGAGTAGAGATAGGGTCAAAAAAGATAAAGGCATCATGCTCCCTTACCTTTTCCTAAACATAGGAGAGAGGTGATCCTTTGCAATGAGAATCCTCTTTTGGAGCTTTGATGGTGGAAGCTCTAGGCGTCTCATTGCGGGCATTTCTCTTGGGGCAAGAACAATAGCGATGTCTTTGCTCCCCACACTTAAAACATTTATGGTCCTTGCAAAAATCTTTAAGCTCTTCAGGAGAGAGTTTGTTGTTACCTTTGTAAACTCCCTTCTCCTTGGCCCGATTGGTCTTCTTGTTGTTGTTGTTGTTGTTGTTGTTGTTGTTGTTGTTGTTGTTGTTGTTGTTGTTGTTGTTGTTGTTGTTGTTGTTGTTGTTGTTGCCTTGGGAAGAATTCTGGGCATTGGCTTTCCCCAATGCATCATTTTTGTCTTTGTTTTCCATGGGCTTGACATTCCATCTAGCCCCTTGTTGGGAATTGATGCATGAAGCAACCATGGTCTGGTGGATTACTTTGGTGATAGAACCAAACCGTTGGGAGTTAACGTACTCGGCCATCTCTTCAAGTAATCCCGCAAAAAATTGTTGCTTTTTTTGGGCAAAATATATCTTTTGGAAGACAGAAGCCTTGAGCTGTAAATCCCAAAACTTGTCCATATATTTGTAATAGACTCATCAGAGAGAATCTTTAAAATTGCGCCATTCGGTAAGCACTTTCTCCTTTGCATCGCTTGCAAGGAACTGCTTCATGATGGAAACTCATAGATTTTTCCATGTCTTTGGGGCTTTGTCGTTGCCACGAAGGCTAGCCCACCATTGACGAGCCAATTTCTAGAAGTGCATAGCTACAGGGTGTAGCTTGGAGGACTACGTGAAGCCCTTGTCTCCACAGGCCGCATCACATTGCTGGATGAAGGCCAATACTTTGTCGTTAGCACCAAAGTTGCCATCATAGGTGAGAAAAGAGATGCTCTTTCATCCCTCTCTGAACTTCTTGAGCTTTTGTGACCTTTGCCATGCAGGGAATGATTTGCGATGTCCTCCTCTCTTTTACTCTCTAGGAGAATAGGCATAGCTTTCGTCGGAAGAAGAGGAAGGTGAAGAAGAAGGAGAAGAGGGTGACCTCTTTCTTGCCCTTTTCTTCCTTTGTTTCCTCTCTTCCCTTTTGGAGTGAGAAGGACAAGGACTGAGGGTTGACTGTTTCCTCTTGGGAGGAGCTGGTGATCGTCTAGACCGCTATCTTCGTGGAGCCATATCTTCAGAGGAACTTAAAGATTCATTACTTTCTTGCTCTTTGGATTCCTCCTCTCGTATGGGAGAGAGTCTTCTTTTGGAGGTCTCTTCAAGATGCCTCCTAAGCTCTCTCTGCTCTTGGACAGGAAGGGAAATCCCATAAGCACAAAGTTGTTGAGTAACTTCGGCTTGCAAATCAGGGTTGCCCATAGCTTGTTGTAACCTAGTAACAAGATAATGAACAAACATGGAGGCATCACCATTAGCACTTTCATGTGTAAAATCAAACTTATCTATGTTCATTCTACTCTCTTACTTATTATCAGCCATGCTAACAAAATTTGTGTACTTAGTGTATTCTTTGGCAATTCAAATCCTTAGTTTCTACTCCTCTTAGCCTTTGAAAATCAGCACTTAAGTATCTACACCCACGACTCAAATTGGTTAAATATAGAGATTAGTGGAGTGGGTCTGATATTGAAGAGTTGTTGAGGGATAGCTCCTTTCAGACTTCTTATGGCTCAATAATGGTAAAGTCGTAGGCAAGTCCAAAAAGACTCCATTATTAAGACCAAAGCTTGCGAGGTGTGCACCATATCCCACATAGTGGGCTCAACAAAACCAATAATAGATCCCAGTCCCACTTTCCCTAATATAATAAACAAAATCAACCATTAATAGGATACTTAAGGACCGCTCTTCTTAAGCAAGAAAGGAGAAACCAAATGCTCTGATACCAATGTAATGGAAATGGCCTATAAACTTTGAGAGTAGCGGAATTTGGAAATTAGAGAAAGAATTTTTGTGAGATTACTTTGTGAGCATAGAGGGTGAACTCAATTGAAGGTAGCAATATAAACATAGTACTTAGTTAACTTGGCATTAACAATACTTTTGCAAGAGAGAGAGTTTAGAAAGCATGAAAATAGTTGAGGATCGTCTTTATGTGGAGCTAACCCCCCTCCAATATGCATTTGTATTATAGATTCTTTTATCAAGAGAGACTTGGTACAATACAATCTTTGTGTTCCTTGTGACCTAGGTGATGCAATGAAGATGGTAAGCTTCATGCATCATGAGAATAACATAAACTTTGCAAAAAACATAAATTATCCCAAGCCTCAGTCCCAAGGCCTCAATCACCTTTGAAGGTGGAGAGAGCTAGCAGGGACTGAGGGTAGGGAAGAGGAAGAAGAAACATTCCATAGCATAAAAAAGTAGTTCTTCACTTATCATCATTGTTCTTCACACAATGAGAGTGTGTGTGAGTGTGTGTGGGAGAGTATACCCCCCAAGCTATCCCCCTTTTGCTTTGGTCAACCCCCTCTTCTACCTAATGAAAGAAGCTTATTGGACCCATGCAAGCCTGGCTAATCACATGCAGTATGCATAACAAGCAACAAGGGTAGCTTTGGGACAAGTGTCCCCCTTTCCCCTTTGAGAGAGAGGACATGATAAATGCAAAAACAATTAATCAAATCAACTAATATATCATTGGACCCCTTGGGAGGCCAGCCAATAGGCTTTAGACAAACTATAAGGGCAACATGGGTAGGGGCTTGACATGTGTCCTTGTTGTCTCTTAAGGCTTGGGCTTTCTTTTAAGCTCCATTGGCTAGCCTTGCTCTTTGATAGATCATCTCTCATTTGGATCCCTTTACCATTGGCCCCGTGTTGAGATAGACCTATAAGGACATTTCTATATTCTAACCCTTGTTCTCGTCTATTCTCCCCCATTAAATGATTATTTTAGCATTAAAAAATCATTTGGGTTGGACGGATATTAGATTTTATGACAATTTTACTCGAGGTGTATATGGCATTGAATCCAAAGCATAACAATTTGATGCATATGATGCATAGTGGAAAGAACCTAAGTGAGTGCAACTAGACATGAGTGCATCCAATTTCCTATCACGCAAAGTATGCACCAACCAATTTGGCATACCCCTAGCCTCATAATTCTCAGTCCTTTCCACATCAATTATATCATATACATATGCATGAATAATAGGTTGATCTATAGAATTTTGGGAAACCATGTAGGTTGTACATATTGGAACTTAATTCAAGTTTCCACAACTAAAAAGAGCAACAAAGTGTCATAAATGTCTTATGACCTTACATTATTGTCTCTGGTACATGATAACAAAGGCTGAACAAAATCATCGACAAATATAACATCTTGAGAAACCAAGATATGTATGGTTTGTGAATGGTAGAACCTATAACCTTTGCTTTCAGGATTGTAACTAGCAAAATGCCATTTGATAGCCTTATTGTCTAACTTTTTGCATTGTGTTTGTGGCACCAAAGCATAAGCTAAACAACCAATAACGTGTTGTGATCATTAGATGGCTTCTTCTCATGCCATGTTTCATAAGGAGTCATAGACTACAAGGCTTTGGTAGGACACCTGTTAAATATATTAGTAGCATGCATGATAGCCTCAAGCCAAAACAAATGTTGTAAAGCTTGGCACTTGACCATACATTGTGTCATCTCCATAAGTGACTTGTTTTTCCTGTTAGTAACACCATTTTCTTGAGGTGTGTACGGCATTGTACATTGGTATTTTATCCTTTACTAGTCAAAAATGCATTAAATTCTTGAGTCATATACTCCGGGTGCCCATAGTACATTTAGAAACATTTTTAGCCATAACCAAAACTTGCTTAAAACACATGAACACTTTGAACTTATCTTTAAGTAGAGGCATTGTTGGCACAAGTGATCGTATTTCCATGAGGGATAGCCTCGAGAGATGTAAACAAGTCACGATGTGATGGACCAATGTTGAGCACAAAATTAATTACCAAGAGCTCAAGAAAACTTTAAGGGAAGTATGGACAGTTGAATTGGAAAGCGGAGGAGATGAAAAATACAAAAGTGACAACCATATGAGTCTACCCTCCCACTATAGAAAATTCACTATTCAAGACCAGAAGATAGTATTTACACAGCTCAGACGAGAACGATGGGAGAAGGAGTCATATGACGGACCAGAGGATGCATGGAATCTAGACCTAGCAGGACCTGGGGAGGAACCGCAACCAGTCTATATAGCAACAGATCTGAGTCAAGAAGAGGAAGAGGAGCTTGTAAGCCTTCTTTGAGAATATAAGGACGTGTTTGCATGGTCTTATAAGGACTTAAGGGAGTGGATCCTACAATATGGAAGCATAATATCCCCTTAAAACCTAATGCGAAGCCTAGAAGACAAAGGCCATACACATACAAGGACACCTTTGATAAGCGTATCAAGGAAAAAATTGATAAGCTAAAGGAAGGAGAGTTCATTGAATGGAGTCAATACATTGTTGTCTTCTTGGAAATGCAAACATTTCCTGAAAATACCACCAGAGCATGATAGAATGCGATAGAAATAGAAGCAAGTGACTTCACTTTGATTGAAAACTAGCTTTATAAACGAGGAAAGAATAAGCAGCCTAGGCTATGCACAATGGAACGCATGTATCTTTCAATCCTTGAGCAAGCACATGAAGGAATAATTGGGGGTCATTTCTCAGGGAAAAGACAGAAAAAATTGTCCTGACCGCCGCTGGAATATGGTGGCCAACACTACAAATGGACGCTGACAAATACACAAGACAATGTGACTCTTGTCAACGCACCAAAGTGCCAATGAAACGGGATGAGATGCCCTTACGGCCAATGATGGGAGCTAGAGCTTTTGCTAAGTGGGGAATTGACTTTGTGGGCCCCATTCCCCCCCCCCCCCCCCTCCGCGCACAAAATACATGCCCAATATATCATTGAAGCCACAGATTGTCTCACTAAATGGGTCACAGCTAAAGCTATGCAAAATAGCTGATGCCATGACTACTGCACAATTTCTATATGAAAATGTATTTGTTAGAAATGGTCTACCTATAGAGATTCAATGATCGGGGCACATATTTTATAATTGAAGCAATTGAAAATCTTCTTCATGAGTTCAAGGTAGTTTATAAAAAGTCTGCTCCGTACCATCCACAGGCTAATGGGCAGCAGGCAAAAGCTACAATTAAAACTTTATGTATAGTCTTAACCATAATGGTCTTAGAATCAAGAAAGGATTGGGATCAGTAGTTACATTTGACCTATGGGCTTATAGGATTTCTTATAAAACCTCAATTGGAGCAACACCATACAACATGGTATTTGATCTTAACGCTATCTTGCCTATGGAATTCCTAATCCCAACACTAAGAGTAGCCAAACAAGTAGAGTGAACAGGCCATGAAATATCTTCACGAATAGATGACCTTGAAAGCCTAGATGAGCTTTGCTTAAAAGCAGTAGCTTCCATCTACGCACAAAAACGAAGGCAAAAAGAGTTTTTTGATAAGCATGGTACGATCAAAAGAATTCAAAACATGCAATTATGTCTTGATTTCTACTTTGAAACAACATGCTAAAAAGATAAAGAAGCAAGAAATGTGACCATTTTTTATCAAAGACTTATCACGTGGCGTCATTGAACTTGCTACATTAGACAATGAAAAAATGCCCGATTGGATCAGTGGATGTCGGCTAGAAAAGTTCGCCTACCACTAACCTCGAGTATGCTTCTGAAAGTCCATAAGGAAAAGAAACAGACCCAAGAAAACAGCAAATTGTTGCAGAAGCACAAGCAGGGGCCAAGGAACGGATAGCAAAACAGAGGCTTCTTTGACAGCAACTACAGCATGGGCCTCCCCTGAAGATTAATGCCATTAAAGTAACAAACTTTCAAACCAAGAACATGCAAGATCCCACAATTGATGTCAAATTAGGATGTAATCAAGTGGAGGTGATGACAATGCTTGATTTAGGTGCTCAAGGTAACCTGATCTCCTGCACCCTTTACGAGTAGGGGATCGAAGGAAGCTTTTTGAGGGAGCTTTTGAGGAAGCTTTCATAAAAAATAGAATAATTGATTATCTTTTTGAAAAAACTCTCTCTATGCTCTTTTTAGGGGATTGAGTAAAAAAGACCAAAAAGCTCTCTCTCTCTGTTCAACGTAGCACCTACTTCGGACAACCATAGTGATTAATTTTGCTTACAGAATAGCAAAAGGATACATGTAGTATTCAAGAAACAAAAAATAGACAAGTTTATACAACCTCTTTCACTGTACATGATCTGGTTAACGATAACAAGAAAAATCCATCTTTATAACAAGCAAAAGCCAACTTTATAGCAAGAAAAAGGAAACTTTACAAGTTATTGTGAGCAAATGAAACACATCTATTTATTCACAAAATGTTCAAAGCATGCAATGTTAGTCTATTCTACGGGATGGGTGAAGGATCCAGCTGCACAATTTTTGGATGCGGCTCCACAAGAAATGTTGCCTTCAGTGAATGCTCGACCTCATCTGCTAGTCTCTTGTCTCGCTCATGAATCTCTCATAGTCGATGGGCTTGCATCTTTAAAACATTGTTTAATATGCTAGAGACATCCTCATTGCTCTCAAACATTGTCATCATACAGCCCATTTGGCTACCTAGCAAGGCCAATGCACCGCAGTCACCCCCGTATCGAATGACGACGTCATTCTCATTGGTGTATTGTGCAAGTAACTACCAAAGGAACCAATCCCCATGTTCCATACCCCCTACACAACAAATATTTGTCAAAGGATTTAGAAACTGGACACAGGAGTACTATACACAGATTCAATGAATGACGGATTGTACCTCGCTTCGTGTCCCATACTCCTCTCATGTCCAATTATCCTCTTGAAGTAAATTGTACCAAGCATCATCTTATGGAATGTCAATGGCCTCTAAAGTCCAAGGCTGCTCTTTTCCCCATAGCTGACACCAACAAGTGTGCACGGTTCTACTTTTTGATTTGCACATAGGTATCTTAAACACAACCACATTCAAGTGATCTTCTTGCCAACTAACAGCTGATGCCATATCATGCACCATTCCATAATTATCTAATGGACAAACAACCATGAACACACCTTTGTCATTGGTTGTTGCCAATGCAAGTTGTGCAAGTTGTCCAATATGGCATACTTCCATCTTGTTCCAATCAGGGACTTTTGTTTCAAACATCCCATACATATGCACGTTTGATGGCAGGAAAAGTATAGATGCGTTCACCGACGAATCAGCGACCGCCGACCCATCTTGCAATGGCATTAGACACTTCTCCACCACGTGAGGCCTGACATTGCTCAACAATACATTTTTCAAGTCATCCTCTGCCTTGTCCCTGCCAAGATGCAAAATTTGGACAAGCTTGCCA
Organism: Adiantum capillus-veneris; assembly: GCF_014529385.1. Classification (NCBI taxonomy): domain Eukaryota; kingdom Viridiplantae; phylum Streptophyta; class Polypodiopsida; order Polypodiales; family Pteridaceae; genus Adiantum; species Adiantum capillus-veneris. The sequence goes on along the minus strand of NC_140935.1, from coordinate 72,210,005 downwards.
CTACTAGCTACAAAACCAAAACATGAACTAAGCAAACAAGCTCTTCAATCATACTTGAACAACCATTCACCCAAGTTTAGAAATCACTAGTACAAGGTATTGTAACTAGGGGCAAGTCTGAGATATGCAATATTTCTGTTTCTAGACTCGTGGTGAAGTCTACCACCTCCTTTGCAGACATCTCACTTCTTTTTCTTGAACAACAAGACCATGTTAATAGGCTAAAAAAGAAAGACTATGATTCTTATGAACATCAATAATACTCACGTTTTTCTTTCATTCTAGCCTCTTTGTGTGGGCCGAAAGAGCAATCGGACTGTTCAATCTGCATAACAATGCTGACCTGCTTAGTGAAAATAAAACGCCACCATGGCAACGGTGCTCACAAGTGAAGAGTTTTCAAATCGCAAAAAGATGGTACATGTGAAGCCATATCAAATCCCTCTCCACAAGGCAATTTCACACTAAACTTTGCTGCTGTGGAAATTTCTATACCTGCACGTGCTCTTTCTTCTTTCCCTCACTACATCATTGTGTGCTTTTTCGTCCCTTATAGGAAAACATCCCTCATCATACTCCAAGAACCAAGGCAAGTCTTGGTAAACTCTCCCCTTGAAGTTGCAGGCCACTTGAAAAGGGTTGAACAGTTGCTCTAGTTTACTGACCTCAAGCATTTTTTGCAAGCTTGCAGAAACTCTGATGTTGAACTTGCACTTTTGCAACCATCTAATACAAGTTAAAGAATCACAAGTACACAAATTCTTTGGCCACCTCTAGTTGAGTTTTCTTAGTCAAAGCCAGTTCATAAGCGAAACTCTTTCCTCTATGAGTAAGCTTGGCATCATCAACAATGAGTGAATCAAGTTCTAGACCAGGCATGGATGTCAAATGTATACTTCGAATGTTGTTGTGTACGTTCCTTGCTTCTCTTGCAATCGACACCCAGAAAAACTCAACATATAGCCACTCCCTAAACACAGCTGACTCTCCTGGGTTGTGAAAAGATTTTTCATGACAATTGGATTACATGCCAAGCTAGAGAGGTAGATTGTTAAGGCAATGGCCAAATGTGCTCACCTATCTGGGTATGTACAAACTCTTAATGTCTGCCTGGTCTATAGAATCCATTGCATAGAGAATGAATTTTTTCTTTGCAGGCAGAATATCCACACATGCCAACTTGTACAGCCTTTTCTCTGTTAGCCACTTTGGTCTTTTGGTCCACTTGATTGTTTGCAGTGTCCTGCATTGAAGCTAACAAGGATCAATTTTATATTTTTTATGCACATGAGAGGTCAAAACAATATACCTCCACCAATCATCTCCCAAAGCTGGATCAACAATGGCCAATGCATGTTTTGTTATCTTTTTGGATGGCGCATCTGTTTCAAAGAATGCCTTATAATAATTTCTTTGAAACTCCAAAGGAAACATTCTATCCTTTTTGGCGATGAGCTTTTTCGATGCAAGAGTGAAATTTTCCTGCATGTATGGCATTTTTTATAAACACATGTTGCGAGATGCAAAATCTGATGCAAGCTTTTGTAAAGAAACTATAGTGGCACTCATTGGACGTAGAAGTTGAGACATAAGAGCCACATGCACATTATACCATGTTTTTCTTCCTAACCTCTTGTCAATGTCTGCCTACATCCGACTATAGACTAAAAATGGTAATTTCTCCATCATTGCCTCTTTCAAAGCAAGCCCCATTGCCCGCACCATCCACAACATGTCAGTGTAGGATGTTGCAATGTATTTCGTCTCATTTAATCTACATCATATTGACAATCATAGAATGAAAATATTATTTGATTATAAAGATAGTACCCAAATAGAACCTACCAAAAGGTACTTACTTGTTTATACGCATCACAATGCTCAACATGTCTACCACCAAAAGATCAACACAAACCCTTGGATGCAAATTGATATCTTTCTCGTAGGCCACGCGTGCAATCATAGGAAAGATCATGTAGTGACTCACCCATAAAATGTGCATACAAGTTAACCACATAGAAAAAAATACTTACTCTGTTTAATAACTTCCATCCAAGCGGCCAACCTATGGTTCCCATCCCATGTATATAACATTTTTCCACTAAGGTCACCCCAACATGTATCTTTGATATCGGCCTCAAACTCTTCATTGACCATTTTCCACAAACGGATCCCATGTTTGCATGATACTGACGAGCGCAAAGCGCGACACGGACCCCAACAGCCTCAAACGCTAGGAGCCAATACACGCCGAGCTAGCCACGGAAAGTGAACAGGGGGGCCACCTAGCTTTTAGCGGCTAGGATGCGGACAATGGTGGTTTGAAAGAGCACAAACTTTGCACACCGAGAGAGAGAGAGAGAGAGAGAGAGAGAGAGTGACGCAGGTCATGAAAAACCCTTGAGGTGTGAGGAAAACTGATTGAATGCAATATTTATAGAAACCTTATCTTTGACGAGGTGGCAACCATGGTGATAGAGAGAGATAAAGAGAGATAGTGAGCCTATAGTGCGTTCTCTAGAGGTGACTCACAAGCACGGAGATTTCTACAATTGTGAGTGTGTGGCGGCCATTGGAGTCAAGGTGTAGACATGGCTTCTTCCCATAGTGCTAATTTCCAACATGCTACACTAAAATCCCCTCTCTCTTGATGCAAGTTTTGCCAATCCCCTCCCACGAAAATGCTACCAAGTACTGACCCCCCCGATAGTGACCTCTCAGTGCCTTTTTATAGGTGCAAGCTGCATTAGGTTTGGGTAATCTGATTAGGTTAGGGCCCTAATTAGGAGAGACAAAGCAAGGAGTTGAGTCCAAGATGGAGTCCAAGATGGTTGACCCTTGCTTTGTCTTAGGAGAATTTAAAAATGGTATCTTCTAGGTGGGCCTTTGTGACCATCACCTAGAAAGAGGTGGCAATTTACAATGGGTTTTAAAACAAGATTTTTGGCTTGAAACTGGAAAATAATAATAACCTACGGATACTACTGCGGGGATGCGACATGGATGGGATGCCGGCGAATGGCGGGCCTCGCTAGTGCGTCGGTGTAGTGCAGTCATTAGTTTCGGGGCCAGCCGGGGCATGCCTTCGGCGGCACTTCTTAATTTGATGTCGCCATCACGCGACTTGGCACTCTTTATTATTTGGGCGTCAATGTCAATTCTTTGTTTTTTATTTTTTATGGGTGCGTATGGCATGCGTGTGCTATGTGTTTATATGTGTGCGTGTAGGCATGTATGCTCCTATATGTTCCATGGGTTGTGTGTGTGTGTGTGTGTGTGTGTGTGTGTGTGTGTGTGTGTGTGTGTGTGTGTGTGTGTGTGTGTGTATAGAGTGTGTGAGAGTGTTTGTGTAAGTATCGAGGGTGCGTGAGTGTGGGAACGAGGGAGAGAGTGATTTATTATATTTATTTATTTATTTATTTTTCTTTTTTTCTTACGTGCAAGCTTTAAAGAAAACGGGTTGGGGGGGGGGGAGATGGTAGAGGGAGCGCGTGAGGGTTGAGGGGGGTGAGAGGGACGGGGAGTGTGTGTGTGTGTGTGTGTGTGTGTGTGTGTGTGTGTGTGTGTGTGTGTGTGTGTGTGTGTGGCAAAGTAGGGGGGTGTGAGAGGGACGGGGAGTGTGTGTGTGTGTGTGTGTGTGGCAAGGTAGGGGGGGGTATGTGTGTGTGTGTGTGTGTGTGTGTGTGTGTGTGTGTGTGTGTGTGTGTGTGTGTGTGTGTGTGTGTGTGTGTGTGTGTGTGTGAGAGAGAGAGAGAGAGAGAGCTATTGTATTGCTGCGCCTTCGGGCCGACAAAGGGAGAGAAAGAGAGAGCGGTGATGGTGAGCGAGAGAGAGAGCAGTGATGGTGTGAGAGGGATTGGAGGGGTATGGGAGTGTGTGTGTGTGTGTGTGTGTGTGTGTGGATAGCGAGAGAGAGAGAGAGAGAGAGAGAGAGAGAGAGAGAGAGAGAGAGATCGTTATCTGCTACGCTGGCTGTCGAGGCTTGAACAAGAGGAAGAGAGGGGGTCAACGGGGTGGGGTTGAACAAGGGAGGGAGGGAGCGGGTCGGGGGGGGGGGGGGATGAGGCTGAGGCTGAGGGGGTGAGGGGTGTGTGTGTGTATTATGAGAGAGAGAGAGAGAGAGAGAGAGAGAGAGAGAGAGAGAGAGAGAGAGAGAGATAGAGGCAGAGAGAGAGAGAGATACTGTATTGTGCGCCTTTGGGCTGCCCGGCAGAGGGAGAGCGAGAGAGAGTTACAACGAGGGAAGGAGAGAGAGAGAGAGAGAGAGAGAGAGAGAGAGAGAGAGAGAGAGAGAGAGAGAGAGAGAGAGAGAGAGAGAGAGAGAGAGATGGGAATGAGTGATGGGGAGAGCAAGGGGCTGAGGGGTGAGGGAGGAGATAGAGTGGGGGTGAGAGAATGAATGAGAGAGAGAGTCGGCCCACCGTGGTTGACAAACAAGAGGGGAGGAGAGGGGCTTGGTGAGGTGGCGAGAGAGTGGGGGTGAGAGGGGAAGGACAGCCCGCTAGAGGGGAAAAAGAGGGAGTATGAGCGAGAGGGTTATGGACAAGAGGGGTGAGAGAGAGAGTGAATAATTAAAGAGAGAGAGAGAGAGAGAGAGAGAGAGAGAGAGAGGGAGACTTTTGTCTAAGCATGGTGGCCCGCCAGTGGAAGAAAGAGGGAGTAGGCTTGTTTTATGCACCCATTGGGCTAGGTGACACAGAAGCAAGGTAAGAGAGAGAGATAGTGGGTTTGGTGGAACCGAGCAAGAGAGAGAGGACTCTTCCTCTGGTGGTAATGGAGGAATGTAGCCAAACTGAGGTGCAGCCCACTCTGGGCAAGCATACAAGGGGTGGTGGTGAATGTAAAAACGTCTTTTTAATCGTTTTCTTGGAATTATGCTCCTCCCTGATTGGGGTTGGTTCTTACGGTCGCAGTTTCAAAAACCAGCCGTCATTAGCCCTCCCTTCTGGCTAGAGGCATTCATGCTTCTAGCTATGCTTCTGATTCTCTAGCAGTGGGGTTGGAGGGTTCTCCCTCCTCTGGAATATCTAGCACGAATTCGGGGTCAAACGTTCAAAAGAACCTCGTGAGCCTCCATCCATTGACTCTGATCTTGTGAACTCAACCATCTGCTTCCAAATTTGTAACTGCCATTGGTGTAGCGCCTTTCTACAATGAATGGCCCTTCCCATCTGGGTTGAAATTTATTGTCTTTCCTAATGTCAAATCTATTGTCGTATCTCAATACTAAGATGCCTTTTTTCAGGCCCTTTTCCTTAAGCCCTTGATTGAATGTGAGTCGGGGTCGCAGCATAAGAACTTCTTGGAAAAATTTCCTTGCGGCATAACTTGCTGCTCTAGTCATCGTATGACGCATCGTAACACACGGCTCGAAGCCCATCACCTCGGCTATCTCCAAAAATGTAAAATCTTAGCATTTCCAATCTTAGACCCCCAAGTTGTCCTAGTTTCCCTTGTCCCATGCTCATAATCACCTTCTAAGTTGAGACCACCACCCGCTTTGGATGCTCATAATTCATGATGCCCAAGTCCAATTCACGAGTTATAAAGCACGGCTAAAAATACTTATTGAAAACCATGTTTTGGGGACTCAAACAACCCAAAACATCAGCACCCAAGCTTGGAAAATATTGGAATTAGGGTTGCAGACAAACGCACACAGCTTGGAGAAGACAAAGGAAGCTCAAGGCACACAATAGAGAGTGTGTTACTTAGTGTGCAATGGAGAGATAGATAGCCCTAGAGTGATGGGCGTATATACAATGCTCGGGGAAAAAAACCTCCTAAAGAGGGAAAAAATGCCCTGGTAGTCCTAGTGTGTTCACACACATCACTACCACATGTATATGGTAACAAATCCCCCCTGGAGTGATGCGGTGAATGAGAGCCGGCACATGAGTAAAGGGAAGTGCCATGCCCTGAGGACATGATCAGTCCACAAAAGGGCGTAAGCCCAAAGCTTTGCGGAAAGCTTCAAGCTTCTCACGAGACAACGCCTTTGTGAAAAGACCTACAAGGTTGTCCTGTGTTGGCACATAACCCAAGCTGATCTCTCCTGCTGAGAGCCTCTCCCTGACATAGTGTTAATGCACCTCAATGTGCTTTGTGCGAGCATGAAAAATTGGGTTCCTCGCAACTGCCAATGCGCTCTGAGTGTCAGTGTATCTAGTGTTGGCAATGTCCTGTCCAACACCCAAATCAGCCATAAGGCGTCTGAGCCATACACACTCAACCGTAGCTGTGAAGACTACCCTGTACTCAGCCTCACAACTCGAAGTGGCCACAGTCGGTTGCTTCTTGCTCAACCATGATATACATGAACTACCAAGCATGAAACAAAAACCACTTGTGGACACTCGCGTGTCAAAACAACCAGCCCAATCTGAGTCCGAAAAAGCATCTAAGTCTGGCGGCAATGATCCCCCCTTGGGATAAAACAAGCCAAGATGTAAAGTGCCACTAAGGTAGCGGAAAATCCTCTTGACAGCCTGCCAATGCTTAGACCCTGGGCTATGCATAAATCTGTTGACCTGTGAGAGTGCAAACTGAATATCCGGCCTCATGTTGCATACATAAATGAGGCAGCCAACAGCACTTTGATAAAGAGTGACATCAGCAGGATCGCCAGCATCATGTAGACTCAACTTCAAACCTGTTTCCCTGGGAGTGGCAATAGGTTTGCAATCCTCAAGTCCAAACTTACATAGCAATGTCTCTATGTAACTTTTCTGACACAAGGCAATACCACCATCACACTGCTTAAATTGTATACCCAAGTAATGATGCAACAGCCCCAAATCCTTCATCTTGAAATTAGCATTCAAATCAGTCTTAAATTCAGCAATATGTCTCTCATTTGGTCCAGTGATCAGCAAATCATCGACATAAAGAACCACAATGAAAAGTACATCACCCCCACTCTTTACATACAATGTGGTTTCTGTTGGACTATTAGGAAAGCCTCGTTTAACGAAATGAGTGTCAGCTTTCTCATACCAAGCACAAGGAGATCGCTTCAACCCATACAAAGAGTTCTTACATATGCACACTTTGTCCTCTTGTCCTTTGATGACAAAACCGCGAGGCTGCGTTACATAAACTTCCCCAAATATGTCACCATTCAAGAAAGTAGTAACAATGTTTGATTGATGTACATCCCAACCAAAATGAGCTGCCAATGCACATAGAAAATGCATAGTAGTCATACGACAAGTGGGAGCAAAAGTCTCTTCATAATCTATGCCTTTTTGCTATGCATAACCCTTTGCAACAAGTCGAGCCTTATGGCGATTGATCTCACCATCCAGCTTGCGTTTCAACTTGTAAACCCACTTCGTACCAATGGCCTTTTTGCCTAGAGGCAAATCACATAAAGTCCATGTGTCATTTTCTATAAGTGCATCATATTCTGATTGCATGGCAGCCATCCAATTTTCTGAAGTCTGTGCTTCATCAAAAGACAGAGGCTCCTCAACATCATGTAAGCTAGACACAACCAAAGCATAACAATCTGATGCATGGCGAGAGCTTGAACGAGTACGACTAGACAAAGGTGCATCCAATTTACTGTCACGCAAAGTGTGCACCATCCATTTTGGCATAGCTTTAGCGTGCTCATTTTCAGCCCTTTCCTCATCAAGTACAACATGTACATCTGCATTAGTAATAGGCTGATCTAAAACATTTTTAGAAACCCCCATAGGCTGTACATTTGCCTCATTGGAACTTACATTCGTATTTCCACCACTGAAAAGAGGCAACAAAGTGTCATAAATGTCTTGTGAGCTTACATTACTGTCTCTAGTACATGACAGCAAGGGCTGAACAAAATCTTCCACAAACACTACATCCCGTGAAACCAGAATACGTTTTGTTTGCGGATGATACAACCTGTAACCTTTGCTTTCAGCACTATAACCAACAAAAATACATTTGACAGCCTTATCATCCAATTTTCTGTGCTGCACTTGTGGCACCAAAGCATATGCCAAACAGCCAAAAACATGCATGTGCTCAATAGAAGGCTTTCTATCATGCCATGCTTCATATGGAGTAATAGACTACAAAGCTTTTATAGGACACCTGTCAAGTACATAAGTGGCACACATGATGGCCTCAAGCCAAAAAGAATGCGGCAAAGCTTGACTTTTGACCATACATCGTGCCATTTCCGTCAGTGACCTGTTTTTCCTCTCAGCAATACCATTTTGCTGAGGTGTATAAGGCACTGTACATTGGTGTTTTATCCCACGACTAGCCAGAAATGCATTATATTAATGAGACATATACTCCCCACCTCGATCGGAATGGAGGGTGCCCATAGTACATTTCGAGACATTTTCAGCCATATCCAGAAATTGTTTGAAGCACAAAAAAACTTTGGACTTCGCTTTAAGCGGAAATACACATGCATGCCTGGAGTAATCATCAATGAAAGTCACGAAGTACAGGTAATTGCCCAAGGACGGAGTTGCATGGGCCCACAAACATCACTATGCACAAGCTGCAACCTGCATGTGGCCCGAACTGAACCATCCTTTGGAAACTTAGAACTCTGCATCTTACCCAAAATATAGCCTTCACAAACATGTTTCATAGGTGCTTCAAGAGGCGGCAAAGAAGCAACCATATCAAATTTCTGCAAACGCAGCAAACTGGCAAAATTCAGATGACCAAAACGTGCATGCCAAAGTTTTGCATCTGAAACAGCCATTGAATCTGCAATAGCATTTGCAAAATTTTGTCCACACTTGTCATACAAAGTGAGCTTATACAGCCCACGGCACAAGAGGCCAGATGCAACAATTTCATCACCAAAACTGAGATCATGAATTGTACATCTGTCATCCACAAATTTAACTACAAGTCCAAGTCTAGCAAGTGCGGATACAGACAAGAGATTCTTCTTGATCCCAGGTACATAAAGTGCATAAACAAGTTTGAAAGAACTGCCATTTGCAGCAGTAAGCACAATCTTTCCAACTCCTTGAACCAGATAAGAGGCATTGTTGGCACAAGTGACTGAACTCCCATGAGGGACAGACTCGAGAGAGGTAAACAATTCACGATGTGAGGTAATGTGCTTTGTAGGACCACTATCAAAATACCACACATGTGAATCTGCAGCAACTGACAAGCATGCATCATGGACAGCAGGATTGTAACTGCACTCTTCGCTAAAAGCCCATTCTGCATCAACATCAACATTACAGTCTCCTTTTACAGAAGACCCAACAATGGCTGCATTTGTAGTGGAACTAGCATTTGATTGGAACCACCCTCTTTCTTCTTAGCCTCTTTGGCCTTCAACTTAGGACACGACTTGCTCAAGTGATCATTAGCTTTACAATAATGGCAACGCATCTTCTTTTTGCCCTTATCACCAGAGTTGCCAGACGAAGTGCTACCAGCAGAAGCATTGGGAACAAAAGTTTTGCCACTCATAGCAAAACCATAAGAAGTGGTTGCATTGTTGTTACCACCCTTTCTTTGAGAAGCAATAAAAGCCTATTCAACTGCACGCGATCTAGTCTTGTTTTTTCTAGAAAGTGACTCTTGCAATAGCAATGTGCATAATGCATCAAACTTGACAACTTCAGGATTTCCTTGGGTCATAAGTCTCCAAGTACTAGCAAAAGTCTGGTAGGAATCTGGTAAGGCATCAAGAATAGTCTACACAAGGGAACTGTCTGAAATGACTTCACCTGCAGAAATAAGTTGCTCATTGATATCCTTAACACTAGCAAGAAACGTGTCCATATCATCTTCCTCATGCATAATCTTCGACTCCAACTCTTTATGCAGCAAAGCAATTTTAGCCTCATTTCGACTTGCATAAAGACCAGCCAAAATATCCCAAGCCTGTTTTGCAGATTTTGCTGAACGGATGTGAGGAACAATGGTGCACTTCATAGACAATGAAATCAGTGCATGAGCCTACGCATCCTTAACATCCCAACGAGCTTGTTCTGTTGTAGGCAAAACAACTCTAACAGTAGCAATCCTTGCAGCAAGACCTGCAACATCCTCAACATCGCCTGCATCCTCAGAACCAGGACGCATATCAATGCCCTGCACAATATTCCAGACGCCCTTTGACACAAGAACGTGTTGCATCATATAAGCCCACATAGGGTAATTATCCCCATCCAACATGTCCTCAGCAGCAAACATCTTGAACACATCTGTGTTGTTGTTGTCAACCATGGTAAATGCTGCACCTGATGTGAAAACTGCCTGAAAATAAGAGAAACGGGGCGGGAACAACGTGTACTCTATAGCACAAACCGTAGAAGACTAAAAGGCACCTGTTATGCAGAAAACGGCACTGACAAAATTTCTACACAAAATGACAAAATTGAATGTGCATACCTGCTTGTAGTGGAAACGGAGGCCGAAATGAGCCCGGATCAAAAATCTGAGCAGGCGTGTGTTGGAGCAACTAGCGACTGATCCCGGGAGGACGCAGCCTGCTCTGATACCAATTGTTGGAATAAGGGTTGCAGAGAAACTACACAGCTTCGAGAAGACGAAGGAAGCTCAAGGCACACAATAGAGAGTGTGTTACTTAGTGTGCAATGGAAAGATAGATAGCCCTACAGTGATGGGCATATATACAATGCTCGGGGAAAAAACCTCCTAAAGAGGGAAAAAGTGCCCCGGCGGTTCTAGTGTGTTCACACACATCTTACCACATGTATATGGTAACAGAAAACTCATACCTTTGTACATGAATTTTTACAGAGCCACTTCCAAAACTTTCAAGGCTATATACACATATATACATGAGGCTAGTAAGCAAGCTTTCTGGCATGACTTACGGACTTTATGCTCACCAAAAAATGTGTGACAATGTCTAGATTTGATTTCCTTAAGTAGAGATTGTGTTAGAAGGTCGAGTAGGTGATTGACATACATCTCCTTGTTTCCATGTGCCTACGGGTTAAGCTTTGTCCTTGGCTGACATAGAGTTGTTGGTTTTGTTCTCGCTATGCTAGCATTTGCTCACGGTGTATCCGCCAACATTGGCGCCACTGTCAGGGACGAGATCCATCCCAGAGGTGTTACATCTGTTATACCAAAGGATAATGTTCTTACCAAGCTACCATATGCAAACTTTTGAGAAAGCCTTCTACACCGGCTTCTTTAGTTACAACAGTAAAATATTCGGCCCCACAGTCACCTTGGGCAACATAAGGTATGAGTCATACTTGAAGTTGCTAAAGCCCCAAGGATTCCACTGACTCCAAGGCTGAGAATTATTACCAAATCACGAGAACAAGACCCGTCATGTCAAGGAAGACATGGACTTGGAGGGGGGGGGGGGGGGGGGGGGGGGGTGTTCATGACTGAACATAGAAGAAGCCTTTCCCAACTTTTTTGTATCACTTATTTTTCAGAAACGGAATGACATTTTGTAATGGTTTAAGCGGCCAACAATCTTTGTGGGAACAAGCCTCTAAGGAGGAATTGTATATAAACCAATTTTTGTAACCCTAAGAGAACTTTTAAATTTATCTAATCTCACGTTTACTATGCGCTGTGTCTGAGAGAGAGAGAGAGAGAGAGAGGTTCCTTCTCTTCCCTACGCACTCTACGGAACCTCCATTGTGCGAAAGCGACACCACCAATGTGTTAGCAATAGCTAGGGCTTCAATCCAACGCCAAGCTTGCACGATTCCGGTGTCGTCAAAGCGAGCTCCTACAAGCTTCCGGGTGAGTTTTCTTGCAAATTGTGTGTGCAATTGGTGATCTCTTTATACTTGTGGGTTCACAGCGAGTAGATCTGTATATTAGGATCATACAAACCAAAAAGTGGTGACCTATATTTTGCTACGTATCTTCATACAAGATTGTCGCACGGGGTCGTTCTAGGTAGGATATCAAGTGAGATTCCATAGGGTAATGACCTCTTGATGAGGATAGTGTTTCCTATAAGTTTTGTGACTTTTTGAGTGTGTTTGGTCTAGTTTTAGGTATCATGAGCATTGTAGGTTGAGTTGTATTCACAAGTGCTTAGGACGTCTAGATTTGGTTTCCTTGAGTAGAGATTGTCTTAGAAGGTCGAGTAGGTGATTGACATCCATCTCCTTGTTTCCGTGCACCTATGGGTTAAGCTTCATCCTTGGCTGACATAGAGTTGTTGGTTTTGTTCTTGCTATGCTAGCGTTTGCTCGTGGCGTATCTACCAACAGCGGGTGATGCAAAAGTTACGTGTATAGAAGAAAAACTGCACAAAATCAAAGTGGGCTATGTAGTACAACCCACACAAGACCTGAAGGTGCTTGCAATTTAAACATTTCCACTATAGAAAAATGCACAAAATGATGAGACAACCTGTTTTGTGTGGCTTGTTGTGGCAATGAAGGTCAAAGCAAGTTACCATGAAAATTTTGACTACACTACCCTTGCGATTGCTCTTTAATATCATCTTGATCTACAAAAGTGAGCCAAGATAGTTCTACAAAATGCCAATTGCTAGATTTAGGGTTGCAAGACTGCACAAGAGGAAGGAGAAAATCAAGGACATGTAATGCAAGTAGTATAACTTAACATGCATGTTCAAAAAGAAGTGGTGTCCTAGAATGATGGAATATATAAAATTTGAGAAAAAACAAGGGGGAAAAAGTGGCTCACAGGTCCTAAGTGTGTTCACACAGATACACTACAATAACATGGTAGTAGAAATGTGACACAAACACCTTACATGTCACGATTAACATGTGACATGAGGACTATCGTGGTAGCAATGGCATCGCTATCATAAGAGCTCTCCTTGGTTGACTGCATCATACCTTCCCTCGGAACCCCGTCGAGGGTTTGATTCTAACAATGCTATGGAAATCAAGATAAATATAATGTTTGTCACCACTCCACATCTTATTGGGGCCTTCAAACTTGCACCCAACTCAATTTCTCTGGACCAATGAGCAATTACCTCTTGGAAGGTTACAAAAGGTAGGGACCATGGAGTTAGAACCCTCCCACATCCATTGGATATTTTACATGCTTGTGCTAGCTTCAAGCTTATGTAAGGTTGCAAAAGATAGGGACCATGGAGTTTGAACCCTATCTTGTCCAATGGATATGTTACACGCTTGTGCTAGCTTCAAGGTTACTTAACGCTTGTGCTAGCCACATAAAATATGTCACTTTGAGATTACTTCTTGTAGCGTGATTGAGCCTGACAACTCAAAATACACTCCTTATATGTTGTTATCATAGGAACCCACCCTAAGATAACAATTTGATACTACCCATCAAGAACTTTACAAAATTATAGAATGGAGAAATAAAAAATTCTAAAATGTGAATGTGTCTACAAAGCTAGTAATTCGAAGACTAATGCACCAAACCGGCCTACAAGTTGGTTTGTCCCACTCCACCTTGGGGGGGGGGGGGGGGGGAGAGAGAGAGAGAGAGAGAGAGAGAGAGAGAGAGAGAGAGAGAGAGAGAGAGAGAGAAGGTTAATATGTGCATCTTCCCTTTTTATTATTGTGCATTTGTGTTGAATATCAATGTAAATTGCAATTTTTCATTGATGCTTGCAAACATTTGATCCAAATTGTTTTTCTCCTTAGATAGATCTTTCAGATTTCATGGGATTGCTCCTACTACATTAAAGTTTTATTGCTTCTTCTTCTTTTTCCCCCCTTTGCCTTTAGTGAGAGATAAAGACTAATTGAGAGAGAGAAAGAGAGGGAAGACGAGGAGGAGGAGGAGGAGGAGCAAGTGGTTCAATATTCAAATGTAAAACACACACACACAGATAGAGAGACATTACACAAAATCATATCACTAATGAGAGATATTTCAAACACAATAGGAGTTTCTTCTACAACTTAAAAATGTCAAAGGTTACATTATTGCCAAAAAGGCTCTGGAATATATCTACATAGCACTCTTAGTCGTGCTATTTCAATAGGATCAAGATCTTGAGTTGGAGCACAACACACTTCTCTTAATGTTGTTTTTTGAACCCAACCCAAGTAATATTCAATGATATGGCCAACAACATAGGATACACTGCGTCGCGGATCCATTTGTGACCAATAATTTGGTCTAAGAGATATCAGTCAAATTTAATATCGAGTGTATCTCACTTTAAGTGGAAGACGGATTGTCATTTTGTACTTAATATTATGAGCTTGTTGGCTATAATACTTCCTTAAATACAATGTTTCGAGTATAGTATAACTCCTCTTTGAATGCTTTCAATATTGGCAAACAATACACACAACAGTTTCACTTTGCACACATGACATTGCAACATATAATTGTCCGTGACAGAAGACCAATGATGCAAGATAAAGACCAAGAATTCACAGTGTTTGCCCTTGTGCTATGTTGATTATCATCCCAAAGCTGGCATGATTGGATATTGGCAATGCTTCTTGTGAAATGGATCCTCTGGGTTCCAACAACAAAGTCTATCATTGGCATAAAGACTTTCTCTTCAATCTTGAGCTTGCAATTATCTCTATCCCAATTATCTTATGATGAAATTGTTTGCATAGCAGTCTAGTTCCGTTACATAATCCATGTTTTGGATCTAAATTCCACAATAGCATGGTAGGAGCATTTTCTTTCAAGACTAATGCATGAGGCAATAAACCACCATCAAGACTAAGGCTATTCAAATATTAAACTATGTCAAACATGTGTTTTTATCTTACATACAAATTAAATATGCACTAAGATACTATTTGGAGTTTCCATGCATTCTTTGTAATGCATAGTCATTGATTAGATCTACCTCTTTATTTCAAGGAGCGAGTATTGCTTATTCTTTGGAAAACTTACATGATCTTGCATACGGCTCACATCTCCATATATAAAGTTGAGGAGATTTGTCAAACTTATTTGTAGAAAATATCATTTACAAAGGTATTTTTAACTCTATTTAAATCTCCTCCATTGTCCATATCCCCATTGCCAATATCAAGTACCCAATGAAAAAAACTTTGTTGGAGAAAATTTGTATCACAATCAAGTATACGCATATTTTTGGTAAGCCTCAATATCTTTGTAAGTTTCTACATGTGTGAGAATGATAGAGGGAAGCATTTGCAATGTTGGTACAATTACCTTTTCGTACAATGGGTAGTATTTCTCAAAGTCACCTCTAGACAAGGTAAGTTTTCCACCAAAGAGAGTTTCATGCTACATAATATCCCTTGAAGTTCTGTCCAATGCCTCAAATGCATATACCAATGTGTCATGGGAGCCTCATCCCATACTATTATAGCTTCTTCCTTAAAACTTTTTCAAGTTGATTGTTTACCTTTATGTTGCAAGTTGCTTCAGAATGAAGCTCCAAAGACATCTTAAACTTAGAATGAGTTGCTTTGATCACTCAAAAGAAAACCTGCAATACTTGATGATGCACATGCACGAGTGATTCTACATCTTCCTCGTACTCATCAAAGAAGTTCATTGTATAGGTACATTATTCTTGTAATGGAATTGGCCTATTTAATTTGAGAGTAGCAGAAATTAATGAGAGTACTTTTGAGAAATGACTTTGTGAGCATAGCGGGTGAACATAATTGAAGATAGCAACATAATCATAGCAATTAGTTAACTTGGCATGAACAATACTTTTGCAAGAGAGAGAATTTAGAGAACATGACAATGGTTGAGGACCAGATTTATGTGGAGCCGGTCCCCCCTCCAATAGGCATTTGTATTATGATTTCTCCCATTAAGAGAGACTTGTTACAATACAATCTTTGTGTTCCTTGTGACCTAGGTGATGCAATGAAGATGGAAGCTTTCAAGCATCACAAACATAACATAAACTTGGAGAACGCTTAAAACTTTAACTATCCCAAGCCTCAGTCCCAAGACCTCAAACACCTTCGAAGGTGGAGAGAGCTAGCAGGGAATGAGGGTAGGGAAGAGGAAGAAACATTTCGTAGGAGAAAGAATTAGTTCCTCACTTATCATAACTCTTGTTGCTAGCATACATAATAGCTTAGTAATGAAGAAGAAGGAGATGGCAAGCTTAAGCATTGAAGCATCGCTCTTGTTGGATTTGCACTCCATATCCAAGAGTGTTGGTGTAGGCTCTCAACCTCTACTAGCTTGGAGAAGGAGAGGGAGCTCTTGCACTTTTTGCATACACCACAATGAGAGTGTTTGTGAGTGTGTGTGGGTGAGTAGTATACCCCCTAAGCAAACCCCCTAGCTTCTTGGTTCGGGTCGACCCCCCCTTGTAGCTCATGCTTGAAGCTCATTGGACCCCTCCAGGCCTAGCCAATCACAAGCAGGAGGCATTACAAGCAGCAAGGGTAGCCTTGAGACAAGTTTCTCCCCCCCTTTTCCCTTCAAGAGAGAGGCTAGATAAATTCCAAATCAATTAATTTAAATATCCTAAATTATTATTGGACCCCTTGGGTGGCCAACCAATAGGCATTAGGCACACCATGAGGGCAACATGAGGAGGGAACTTGGACAATTGTCCCTTTTGTCTTCTTTGTACCATGCATGCCTTGTGTGAGTGTGTGAGTGTGTTTGCTCATCTCATTCTCCCTCTCTGCCCCCCTCATGTAGGGCTCGCCCCCGCCCCCCTCCTGTAGGGATTGAATCTTTGACTTTTTGACACCTCAAGACCTCGACCCCTCATGCATAGGCCCAGTTCCCACCACAAGCTTGGCCTCATAAGCACTTTATGCTTGGGCTGGGTTCTCACCTCAAGTGCAACCCTAGCATCTCAAGCATGTCAAGCACCTCAAGCATATCAAAAAATTAAGCACCTCAAGAATCTCAAAGCACCTCACAACCGCTCATCATTTCAAGCACCTCAAGCACCTTTAGTCATTAAGCACACCTCGAGCTGGGTCGGGTTCCCGCGCCTCAAGCTCAGCACCTAGCTTACCTAAGGTCAAAGGGCCTTTTACACACAATATTGGAGGTCTTCATCAATGAAGCTAACCTAAGGTCTTATGCTCCATTTGTTAGCCTTGCTCTTTGATAGACCATCTCTCATTTGGGTGCCTTTTACTATTGGCCCCGTGTTGAGATAGATCTATAAGCACATGGTCTATATCTTAACACATGTTCCCGTTTATCCTCCAATCCTCCACATTAAGTGATCAATTTAATATGAGAAAATCATTGGGGTTGGTTAGAATTAAATAGTAGATTTTATGTAACTAATTTTATTTAAACGCATTACCTCTCTCTTGAAATCATCAAGTCAGTCCTCGACTATGAGATAAAGCCTTAGTCATTAGTCAAGATTACTTATTTAGAGCTTAACTTAGGACGGGTAGAGGATCCCTTTTTACCCTATGACATCTTTCCAAGATGGATGACTAATCCATTTGGTGCTTGGGAGACATAGTTGCCGCAAGCATGTCTGCTCTTTAGTCCATTTCATTCTCCCAAAGTAGAGTGACAAATTCTACTTGGTGTTTGAGAGACGTCGTCATCACAAACATGATTCTAAGCATGCATACTAGTTAAATTTGTGCACAATTAAAAAGAGGACTAGTCTTATAAGACAAAAACATGAGTCATTTAAAAGAAATTTGTACATTTGCTTACTCTAATGTAGCATTGTAAGCATTGACAAGGGTCATACTATCCTTAAGTTGTATTCCTTGTATCCATCTAGCATCTTCAAAAGGATAATTTTTGAACTTAATAAGATACTGTCGGATAATCTTACCATGTCGTAGTACCTTGTCTTCATGCCGAAGAACAGCTCCGGGTTGTAGCACCTCTTCTTGGTCTTCAACTTCTGGAGGGTCTTCAATAATTGGTTCAGTTGGTGGCTCTCCTTTGTAGGGCTTAAGTAGGCTTACATGAAAGGCATTGTGTATGAGCCAATGGTTGGGAAACTTGAGTTAATAAGCTGTCTCATTGATGGGCTTCAAGATTTGGAAAGGACCATAGTATCTTTTTGCTAGTTTAGCATAATATTTTTGATGGCCGGTAGGATTTTTGCCCGTCATTTGCCTTAATCGAGCCTTAGGAAACTTGAGTAAGACCCAATCATTTTCTGTGAACATGAAGGCTCTTATGTGCTTATCAGCAGCAGCTTCTTGCCTTTGTTGAGAGATGGATATAGCCTCCTTAATCTTTTGAAAAGATTCTCATAGGTCACGGCTATACTCATCGGCGGTGAAGATCTTCCCATGTACTTTGAGTAGCAAGGGACTTTTAGGTCTTCCCTCAATGATCTCAAAAGGTGCTTTTCCCGTAGAAGTATGTACAGTATTATTGTAGGCATACTCTACAAGAGGTAAGTACTTTTTCCATTGTGAGCGTTGATCTACTTCGGTAACATAAGTCTTGAGTAGATCAAGTATCGTAAGATTGGCTATCTCACTTTGGCCATCCGTTTGTGGGTGATAGGCCGAAGAGAAATTCAATCTTGTTCTTAGATTTTCAAAGAGACCTTTCCAAAAATTACTGGTCATTCTAGGATCTCTATCTGACACGATGGATGTGGGTAATCCATGGTGCTTGAAAATCTGAGATATGAAGAGAGTTGCCATTTGATGTGCCTTAATAGTCTTTTTGACAGGAATAAAATGTGCTTACTTGCTAAACCTGTCAACTATTGTCCATATTCCTGTATTCCCATGGATAGACTTGGGTAATCCAAAGATGAAATCCATGGATATAATCTTCCATGGTGAAGTTGGGATAGGCAATGGCTGGAGTAATCCAGGTTTCTTCCCTCTATCATACTTGGTCTTTTGGCATACTACACATTTTAAACATACTCTTGTATGTCCACTTTCATGGTAGGCCAATAGAAGTACGTCTCTACTCCTCGGAGAGTAGGTTGAATACCTCTATGCCCCGCATATGGAGGAGCATGGGATTCATACATAACTTTCTCACGAAGGGAATGGGTAACACATAGCCTATTGCCATGAGAAGATAACCATCCTGCAAGGTGAATGGTTCCTCTTTCTTCCCCAAAGCAAGGGCTGACATTATGTCTCTAAAGTCAGGGTCAGTAGCATACTCATCTATCATAGAGGATAGATCATTGTGAGTAGCTATAGACACCGCATTAACTTTGGGTCATCGTGAAAGTGCATCGGCCACTTGATTGTGCTTACCAGCTATGTGAGCAATATGGAAATTAAATTGCGAAAGAAAATTTGCCCACCTCATTTGTTTGTCAGAAAGCTTGGTTTGCGTCATGAAATACTTGAGACTTTGGTGGTCGGTTCGTAGGATAAATGGAGTCCCCAATAGGTAGTGCTTCCATGTGTCTAGGACATGTAGAACAGCTAAAAGCTCTTTCTCATAAATGCCCAAGACTCGTTCATCAATATTAAGCCTTCGGCTCTCATATGTTATGGCATGCCCTTCTTGAAGCAAAACTGCTCCAAGGCTATAACCACAAGCATCACATTGGACCTCAAATGGCTTTGAGAGATCTGGAAGCACGAGGACTGGTTGGGAAGTAAGCTTCTCTTTGAGCTTTTCAAAAGCATTTTGCTCCTTAGCAGTCCATACAAACTTAACGTTCTTCTTAGTTAAGTCGTGTAGTGGTCCTGCTACTTGAGAGAATTTTGCTATGAAGCGTCGATAGTATGCGCACATACCCACAAAGCTTCTTATCTCATGTAGATTTCTTGGGTTAGGCCATGCTTTTATTACCTCTAACTTTGATGGATCCATTTGGATACCATCTTTAGAGATAATATGACCTAGGTATTGAATCTCTTGAAGGAAGAATTCGCTTTTCTTTTGGTTGATAAAAAGCTTGTTCTCCCTCAATGCTTGAAAAATCACTTGGAGATGTTGCTTATGTTCCTCCAAAGACTTGGAGTAGATGATGATATCATCAAAGAACACTCCAGTGAATTTGCGGTATGGTCTAAAAATTTTCTCCATCAAACGATTGAACGTAGTTGGTGCATTAGTCAAGCCAAAAGGCATGACTAGATATTCATAAAGACCAAACGTTGTGCGAAACGCGGTCTTTAAGATATCTTCATCCACTATCCTTATTTGATGATAGCCACTCTTAAGGTCAATCCTACTGAAGTAGGTAGAGCCTTGTAGCTCATCAAACAGATCTTCTACCCGAGGTACGGGAAATCTGTTTTTGATAGTGATTTGGTTTAGTGCTCGATAGTCCACACACATACGGTATGTACCATCTTTCTTTTGCACTAAAAGGACTGGAGAACAAAAGGGAGAGGAACTAGGCCTCACCATCCCTTTGTCTACCAGCTCTTGTACTTCCCTCATGATCTCCTCTTGTTGAGCTTGTGAGACTCGATAAGGAGGCTTGTTAGGTGGTGAGCTTCCAGGAAGGAGCTCAATGCGATGGTCATCATTCCCTCGTTTTGGAGGTAAGTCCATAGGGATATCATCGATGAACACATCTTGGAATCCTTTTAAAAAATTAGACAAGTCTAACTCTTCTTGATTCCTACCATTTATATTTAGTGAAGCATTAGTATCTTTTAGAGACTCTTTGACAAAAATCATGTATGCAGAAACTGAGCTCTTCATTGACTTATCAAAAGCAAGAGGATTTACAAGTGGAATAGTGTGGCCACACTCACTAGCATCTATATACATGTTCTTTCCCCTATAGGTGAAGTAGATTCTCCTTTCAGGGAACTTCATGTTGGCAGCCATGCGATCAAACCATAGTGCCACTAGGATAACATCCTCATGTTGGAGAGGAGAGATGAAGAAGTCTTCTTTGTCGACATAGCTTTGGACATGAAGCCTCAACTTCCTAATCAAGGGAGTAACGGAGGCTTGTTGTCCCTTGAAAGCTGCATCAGCCACTACTATATCTCCCATCTCAAAAGCTTGAATGCCCAACTTGGTGGCCAACTCCATTGATATGAAGTTAAGAGTAGAGCCAGGGTCAAACAAGATGAAGGCATCATGCTCTCTTACCTTTCCCCAAGAATAGGAAAGTGATGATCCTTTGCAATGAGCATCCTCTTTTGGAGCTTCGATGGTGGAAGCCCTAGGAGTCTCATTGCGAGTATTCTTCTTGGGGCAAGAACGATAGCCATGTCCTTGCTCCCCACACTTGAAACACTTATGGTCCTTGCGAAAAGCTTCAAGCTCTTCAGGAGAGAGTTTGTTTTTACCTTTGTAAACTCCCTTCTCCTTGGAGCGATTGTTGTTGTTGTTGGAATTGACTTGGGAAGTATTTTGAACATTGGTTTTCCCCTTTGCATCATTTTTGTCTTTGTTTTCCATGGGCTTGACATTACGTCTAGCCCCTTGATGGAAATTGATGCGTGAAGCAACCATGGTGTGATGGATTACTTCGCTTATAGTACCAGGCCGTTGAGAGTTGATGTATTCGGCCATCTCTTCAGGTCATCCCGCACAGAATTGCTGCCTTTGCTCGGCAAAGTCTATCTTTTGAAAGACAGTAGCCTTGAGATGTAAATCCCAAAACTTGTCTACATATTTGTGGATAGACTCATGGGAGAGGAGCTTCAAGCTGCGCCATTCGGTAAGCACTTTGTCCTTTGCATCGCTTGCAAGGAATTGCTTCATGATGGAAACTCGTAGAGTTTTCCATGTCTTTGGGGCTTCACCATTTCCATGAAGGCTAGCCCACCATTGACGAGCTGATTTTTGGAAGTGCATAGCTACATGGCGTAGTTTACAGGACTCTATGAAGCCCTCATCTCCAACGGCCGCATCAAATTGTTGGATGAAGGCCAACACTTTGTCGGTAGCACCAAAGGTGCCATCATAGGTGAGAAAAGAGATACTCTTTCCTCCCTCCTTGAACTTCTTTAGCTTTTGTGACCTTCGCCATGCAGGAAATGATTTGCGATGTCCTCCCCTCTTGTATTCTCTAGGATAATAACCATAACTTTTGACAGAAGAGGAGGAAGGTGAAGAAGAAGGAGAAGAGGGTGACCTCTTCCTAGCCCTTTTCTTCCTTTGTTTCCTCTCTTGCCTTTCAAAGTGATGAGGAGAAGGACTATATGTTGATCTTTTCCTCTTGGGAGGAGTGGGCGATCGTCTAGACCGCCGTCTTCGTGGAGCCACATCTTCAGAGGAACTTAAACTTTCATTGCTTTCTTGCTCTTTGGATTCCTCCTCTCGAATGGGAGGAGTGGGCGATCGTCTAGACCGCCGTCTTCATGGAGACACATCTTCAGAGGAACTTAAACTTTCATTGCTTTCTTGCTCTTTGGATTCCTCCTCTCGAATGGGAGAGAGTCTTCTTTTGGGGGTCTCTTCAAGAGGCCTCCTAAGCTCTCTCTTCTCTTGGAGAGGAAGGGAAATTCCATAAGCACGAAGTTGTTGAGTAACTTCGGCTTGCAAAGCAGGGTTGCCCATAGCTTGCTGCAACCTAGTGACGAGATAATTCACAAGCATGGGAGCATCATCATTAGCACCTTCATGTGCAAAATCAAAGCTATCAATGTTCATTCTACTCTCTTGATTATTGTCCGCCATGTTAACAAAATTTATGTATGTACTTAGTGTATGCTTTGGCAATTCAAAACCTTAGTTGCCACTCCTCTTAGCCTTTGAAAATCGGCTTCTAAGTATCTACACCCACGTCTTGAAGTGGTTAATTATAGAGAGTAGAGGAGTAGGTCTAACATAGCACAGTTTCCAAGGGCTAGCTCCTTTCGGACTTCTTATGGCTCAATAATGGTAAAGCCGTAGGCAAGTCTAAAAAGACTCCATTATTAAATCCAAATCTCCCGAGGTGTGCACCATCCCCCACATAGTGGGCTCAACAAAACCGATAATAGATCCCAGTTCCACTTACCCTAATATAATTAACAACATCAACCATTTATAGGCTACTTAAGGACCTCTCTTCTTAAGCAAGAAAAGAGAAACCAAATGCTCTGATACCAATGTAATGGAATTGGCCTATTTAATTTGAGAGTAGCAGAAATTAATGAGAGTACTTTTGAGAAATGACTTTGTGAGCATAGCGGGTGAGCATAATTGAAGATAGCAACATAATCATAGCAATTAGTTAACTTGGCATGAACAATACTTTTGCAAGAGAGAGAATTTAGAGAACATGAGAACAGTTGAGGACCAGATTTATGTGGAGCCGGTCCCCCCTCCAATAGGAATTTTTATTATGATTTCTCCCATTAAGAGAGACTTGTTACAATACAATCTTTGTGTTCCTTGTGACCTCGATGATGCAATGAAGATGGAAAGCTTCAAGCATCACAAACATAACATAAACTTGGAGAAAGCTTTAACTATCCCAAGCCTCGGTCCCCAGACCTCGAACACCTTCGAAGGTGGAGAGAGCTAGCAGGGAATGAGGGTAGGGAAGAGGAAGAAGAAACATTTCGTAGGAGAAAGAATTAGTTCCTCACTTATCATAACTCTTGTTGCTAGCATACATAATAGCATAGTAATGAATAATAAGGAGATGGCAAGCTTAAGCATTGAATCATGGCTCTTGGTTGGATTTGCACTCCATATCCAAGAGTGTTGGTGTGGGCTCTCAACCTCTACTATCTTGGAGAAGGAGAGGGAGCTCTTGCACTTTGCATAGCACACAATGAGAGTGTTTGTGAGTGTGTGTGGGTGAGTATACCCCCTAAGCAACCCCCTAGCTTGCTTGGGTCGACCCCCCCTTGTAGCTCATGCTTGTAGCTCATGCTGTAAGCTCATTGGACCCCTCCAGGCCTAGCCAATCACAAGCAGGAGGCATTACAAGCAGCAAGGGTAGCCTTGAGACAAGTGTCCCCCTTTCCCCTTCAAGAGAGAGGGCTAGATAAATGCCAAATCAATTGATTAAATCTCCTAAATTATTATTGGACCCCTTGGGTGTCCAACCAATAGGCTTTAGGCACACCATGAGGGCAACATGAGGAGGAACTTGACAAGTGTCCCTTTTGCTTTCTTTGTACCATGCATGCCTTGTGTGAGTGTGTGGGTGTTCTCTCTCATCCCCCCTCATGTAGGGCTCTCCCCCTCCTTGTAGGGATTGAATATTTGACTTTTTGACACCTCAAACGCCTCATGCATAGGCCCAGTTCCCACCACAAGCTTGGCTCATAAGCACTTTAAGCTTGGGCTGGGTTCTCACCTCAAGTGCAACCCTAGCATCTCAAGCATGTCAAGCAGCTCAAGCATATCAATAATTAAGCACCTTAAGAATCTCAAGCACCTCAATCATCAAGCACCTCAAGCACCTTAGTCATTATGCACCTCGAGCTGGGTCGGGTTCCCGCGCCTCAAGCTCAGCCCTAGCTTACCTAAGGTCAAAGGCCTTTTACACACATTATTGGAGGTCTTCAATGAAGCTAACCCTAAGGTCTTATGCTCCATTTGTTAGCCTTGCTCTTTGATAGACCATCTCTCATTTGGGTGCCTTTACTATTGGCCCCGTGTTGAGATAGATCTATAAGCACATGTCTATATCTTAACACTTGTTCCCGTTTATCCTCCCATATTAAGTGATCAATTTAATATGAGAAAATCATTTGGGTTGGTTAGATATTAAATAGTAGATTTTATGACAATTCTTGAGCCACCAGGATCATTTAAGAAGAATACCTTTCTCAAATGTGTGTCAATAGCTTGCAATCCTTTGTGATAAGAATATCATTGATCCTCATTTAATGAGCTCTCCAGACGATCTTCTATTCTACATTGCTCATCAACATTGAACATTATCTCTTCAGCCTTAGCACCAATTTCACTTAAATATGTCGTTGTTGGGTCTAATGTAGGCAATATATAGTCACAAAGACTCTTGCCATGTTGTTGTAGGAAGCATTGTATGTGAAATAGAGCTTGATGTTTTTCCACTTCAAATCATACACTTGCATTAGAAATATGCATCCTTCAGGCATAAACATAGTCCTCACAAAATTGAGTTGAAAATATGTCCACAAAGTAGTAGGATGAAATGGCTCACAAAAGACTAATATGATTGCAAAGAGTTGTCTCAATTGCATTTCATTTCAAAAAAAGACTAATATAATTGCACAAAAAAAATTCAACTCCATGCCATTTCAAAAAAATAGATGCCTCTTAGAGGCAAAGTAGCCATTCTTTATCATCTTGCAATAATACTCTAGCTATGCACACCTCCTTATATGTATCATAAATGTGACCATTATACATTTGCACGTCTTCAAAAACATCCCTTGAAAATATTGAGTAGCATTTGCAGGTAACAAAATTCACCACAAAAAAGTTAAGAAAATATTATGCATTCTCCCAATAGAAACACCATGTTGTCCGAAGACCATGCCTTATTATTTTTATTCCATACCCAACCACTTGGAAATTTGTATATGTGAGGCTATTTGCTTATGAATAGTTTTGATTTGCAACAAACAATTTTGTTGAGGTAGTTTTTATATCCCACTCATTGTCTAGCAAGTCTGATACATCATCACCATCTTGAAATGTAACCATATTCTATTATGAAAAATATACTTGCAATCATTGAATAGTTGGCTTTTTAGTGTGCATGTCAAAGCCAAATATTCTCCACTTAGACTAGGACACACAAACATACCATTCATTGAGATAACTCTTAATTCATCAAGCAATCCTTCACAATCTCTAAGAACAACAATGGCTCGATCATGTTTCTTATAGACGTACTTATAAAGGTATTTAACGGAAGTAATAGTTGAGTAGATCTCAACATTATTACGGGATTTATACCTTAATGATAAGAGAGGGATATAAGGAACAACCCAATGATCATCCAATTGTAATCTTTTGACGGAACAAACCTTCCATTATCTCGTCTCATATACACTTTTTTTAGCAGTTGTGGATGTAGTAAATGTACATGGAAACTTGTATCAACAAGTTTTATCAACCATGCATGGAGAATTTGGGTTCAAAGGACCACATGACCCATGAACATTACAACGGCTCACTACATTAAATAATTCTAGAAACACATTCTTGCGAGGGAGCTCTGCCAAACCAATTTATCATAGTGGAATGTATTTGTGGGCTTATATTTGGATGAAAGTATCAAAAATATACGAGCATGAGAAAGACTTCGCTTTTGAAACTCTATCATCGAGAGATGTCCAATCACCTCTCCAAATAAGGCTAGCTTGATAAGCAAATGCATCATGGATTGGAACTTCTAATAAAACACACGTGCAATCACATCAAAATGATTGGAATCACTTTGTCCAATTAGTAAGGCATCATCTATTTCCTTTTGTCGTGGATTACATATGAAGGTGATGAAGAAATCTAGTTTACCCCTACTACAAATTGTTTCCATTGCATCTTGGAATAGCTGACACATATAGCTTGGACCCTCTAGCAAAAGAAGGCAATGCAATTCTACGACCACCAATATGACCTTCGACCCTCTCTAAGCCATCTCTAGCCTCAATGATGTCAATGAATCCTTGGTACACTTCATCACAAAGTGTTCTTTAACTATTTCTCATCCACAATAGCCATGACTCCTCTATAGTACTGAAAGCATCGATGATTTATTGTTGTAGTAGCCTACCCCCTCAAAGAAGACACTCCACTATATTTGTAAGAGAAATCCATAATATTGCTTTTGACTTATATTCTTTTCATTTCTAGTCTCTAAATATAAATGTCACCCATCTTCTCCACTTGGACACAATAAAACATACAATAAGGATATATAAGCTGGCTCCATACTGGAGATTCTTTTCAAGCCCCCGTTGGTGCAACTAAAGTTGGTCGGTGCTACAAGATGGGCTCTCAAGGGCATGCCAAAGTATTTGTGCAGCTATGTACATCAAGAGCATGCAAGGAGCATCCGATATGTATGCTCGATGAGGTTTCAAGGCCAATATTCTTTGCTAGGGTGCCTTTAGAGGAGGATGGTTGAAGTGTGCAAAGTGAAAATGGGAGTGCCAAAGGTGATGCTCAATGTGATCTACAGGGTAGTCCATGCGATTTCTCAAATGGAGCTACAGAGTGCAAGATATGGTAGCTTGAAGTTCACATTGGTCTACAGATCCATACTAGATTAAGCAATTGCATATGGGTGGTTAGAGCTAAAATGAGTGCATGGGCCAAAAGTGCTCATCTTACAGTGAATGTTGGTCTTCTTGGATTGGCAATAGGAGTACAAACAACCAAGATATGACAAGTTGAAGATTTCAAGGGGTTTAGTTGTGTGGCGGATTGATCGCATCGGTAGGCATGCCATCCAGAGTTTTCTTGGCCTTGCCAATGTCCTAGAAGATAGTGCACATCATGTAGAGTCAGCAAGAGGTGACAACTTGTTAATCAGATTCCCAAATAATAAGATACAACAAGTTGAAGTTATGATTCAGTGCCAAGCATGTGGGTGTAGGTGGTTTTTTCCAAATTTTGGGTGCCTTGTTTGAAGTCAGCGGTGTGAAGTTTCATCCAATTTTGGCGGTCCCAGCATTGGACCCATGAGTCTCAAATAGCAGGACTCTATAGTTGTGGAGGAAGATGGGTTATTTTATGTGGATTATACTTGGTTTTCATATACTTTGGAGGGTTGGACTACCACAGAGGGCCAAGTGGTATCGCAAGAGCCCACATGCAAAGGATTCACTATGGAATATGTAATATATAGGGAAAAGCATGGGCATTCTATTATGCATAAGGAGATAGAGGAAGAGCTCCTTTTGTGGTGCTTGGCTATGGCGCCAGTGTCCTTGCGCACTATGGCGCGGTGTTTGAGAGCAACGTGGCCACTATAGTGCAGGGTTTGGGGGCGACATGGGCAGTTTTGGAGGTGTTGTGTGGTGCCAGTGGGGGCAGGTGGCAATGTTTCAATGGTATTCGATGATGGAAACACGCTAGGCAGGTGATTATGTGGCACCCCATTGTTCCCATGCCCAATGGGGCAATAATTTTTTTGAGGAAAAGATGGCCCTATTCCTTAATCAACGACGGTGCCACTGGTGCCTTGCAAAGGAGGAGGCGTAACAGGTCTTAGCATACAAGTAAGCCAAAAAAGAAGGTGTCGTTCTCATGCATGGAACTAAAAAAGGAGTGGTTGATAAAAATAGTAAAGGCCACTAAATTAGAAAACGCCCTATAAGGGAAATATTTTTGCATTTTTTGGGGGCCTTTCACAAAGCTCTCAATGAGGAGAGCTCCACAGGGAAGAAGCCAAAAGAATGCATTAAGGAGAATCCAATGAGGGCTTCCAGAGATGCTCTTTTCTCTTCAAGGTGTCTACCAATGGAGCCAGGCTAAGGGAGGAGTGTGCCCCTCTATGTGAAGAAAGTGATGATTGTACATGGTGTTTTTGATCAAGGAAGGAGCTAATCATAGCCAAAATTTTGTGACATCTCTTCCCCTTCCCCCCTTCTCTTCTTTGCTCTGCTCCAGTGTGTGTGGTGTCAATGTCTGAGTGGTGTGCACCCATTGGCCATATGTGTATGTGAGAGAGAAAGAGAGAGAGGTGAAGCAAGAAAAATTGGGGTGATCGTTGTATGTCGATTGTGTGAAGCGTATGTGCGTTGATATGTGAATAAGCGATGGATTGCTTGCAAAATTATGAAGTTTTGATGGTGATTTCTAGTGGACGTTGTTGTTGTGAGTACCTTGGGCTATAAAGAGGTATCTATTTGTGTTTTCGAGTGTGTTCCCATTCCCCCTCTCCATCTTCTGGTGCCCCCACCAAGAAGTATGCTAATTGCTACAGTTTGAAGGTGAAGTTGTGGTTTTAGAGTTGTTGGATGTGTAGTTTTAAAGAGCAAGTGCTGTTAAGATGGCATGGTTGGGCTCTTTGATTTTTGTTGGGGTGGAAGATGCAAAAATGTGGTTGCAGGATTATGGTCTATTTTTTGCTAGAGAGCAGATTGTCAAGAGATGAAAGCACAGTTCGACTTTTTTTGCTCCTGGCTCATGGTAAAGCCAAAAGACGGTACGACGGATTGTGCGATCGAGAAAAGATGGATTGGATGACTGTGGACTGGCTTTTTGATGCCAATACATACTAGATTTGCAGTTGCATGAAGTAAAGCGGAAGCTAGATGGTCTGAGGCAAAGCTTGGATAGATATTTTCAAGCGTTTGAGTGGAAATCCAAAGCAATCTGGGGTCAATTGATAGAGGTAACTACTACGCAAATTTTTGATTTTTTGAAATTGAGCAAATTTATGTATTGCCTACATGAGGAGGTTCAAGATACAAAAGAAGATGGGTCGGTGTCATATGCGGAAGTGGTTAATTTGGCAAGAGGCCGGACCAGAAAGATTTTGAAGAAGTGGGAGGCTAGGCAAGGTTTGTCAAGGTGTGTTGGTGCCTAGGCACGTCAATGTGGTGGAAGTAAAACCAAGGTTGGTGCAAAGAAATGGGTCGGTGCAAGAGGAGCACCGAGGATTCTATGGCTCCAAAGAGATGGAGTGGTTTATATTCCCAAGATACCAATCAACGAGGCTCCAAATGTGGAAGAAGTACAACTGGTTGCAAAGCAGTAGAAGAAGCACAGGCAAACTCAGGTATGGTTGGTCAAGCTCCATTGGTGTGTACTAGAGGTCAAAAAGTGAGGTTTGCAGATGATGTTGAAGCTGTTACAACTTGGGAAACCATTTCATACTACTTAACGTATGAGGAATTCGATCTCTTTCATGTGGATAAAGATGTGAAGATGTGTTTGAGGAGCAGGAGGTGCAAACCAACATGCTAAATGAAAGCCAATTACCGACATTTGCATTGTTGATGTGCTATTGTTATTAATTGAATTTTTCCAGTGTAACTTAGATTTAGGAAAATGTGAAAGAGTATGACCTTTCATTCTTTGCAGCACACACTTGAAGGAATCTAAGCCTACAGAAGTAGACATGCAAGTGAAGTTGCTATGTGGTGCTATCATGATGGTTGTGCTTGTGGCAGATGTCTGGAATGTGCTATAGTGGTGTAGCAGGTACGGAATTTTGCCATGAAAGATAAAGCAAACTTGATTATCGAGGAAGACCAGGCAGTGGAGTAGAGGATAATTCTCTATCTTCTTTGGCTGAGGATGAAGTGGAAGAGCAAGTATTTGAAGAGGGGGCAATTGAAGTCAACAAGGCAGAGGTGTTAATTGATCTTGAAGGGACAGCTGATGAAGAGGGGCTTGACGATGTCGGCATTGAGTTCATTGCAGATATGAAGAAGATCATGGAGTAGAAGGTAGAAAAGTTTCACAAGAGGTTAGTTCCATGGTGCTTAAAACGGAATCCTAGGGTGTGGACGGAGATCTCTGCTTTACATGGTTGGGATGGAGTGTCATATGATGTGCTTGTAGAGTCAAATGTGTTTATTGGACAAGATGTTATGCATGGTGGTTCTCTTTTTGAAGCATGAAGGAGGCAGGGTGATGCTCAAAGAGGTGCAAGAGTGCTATGGACTTATTGTATGCAGGGATGGCTATGTGTTCAAGTGCAATACTATGTGAAGAGTTGATGCAGATGGATGGATACACTCAAAGCCAAGTGTTTGATCCAGAAGGTCAGACTATGCAGGGGGTATGGCAACCCACTTGAGTTGGTGGCATGTAGCAGGAATAAGACTTTGTACATATTGTAGTATTTTTTTTGTTTGCTCATAGTGTTTGCTAGTTTTGTAGTTTCTAGGCGAACAAAGACATTATTTGGTTGAGCACAAATAGTCAACAAGAGGGTTGGGCAATGATGGTGTAGCTAAAGTTGGTTTGTGCTATAAGAAGTGCAGTGCACGGTTATATGGGTTCTCAAGGGCAAGTCAAAGTGGTTGAGCAGCTATGGAAAATCAAGAGCAGGAAACGAGCAACGGATATGTATTCTTCTTGTGGTTTTCACGACCAAGGTGCCTATCAAAGGAGAATGGTTGAAGTGTGCAAAGTGTAGAAATGGGAGTGCTAAAGGGGCCCCGGAATGTGGTCTACATGCTGGTCCAAATGACTCCTCAAACAGAGCTATACAGTGCAAGATATGTCAGCTTGAAGTTCAGAATGGTATGCAGATCAGAGCTAAAGTGAGTGCATGGGCCTGAATTTCTCATCTTACAATGCATTTCGGTCTTTAGATCGGCAATTGAAGTTTAAACGGCCAAGATATGACCAATTGAAGATTGCAAGGGGGCTAGTTGTGTGATGGACTGATCCCATTGGCAAGCATACCATCTAGAGTTTTCTTGGCCTTGCCAAGGTTCTAGAAGACATTTACATCATGTGGAATCAACAGGAGGTGATAGCTTGTCAATCCGATTCTTGGATAGTAAGATACAACAAGTTGAAGTTATGATACAGTGCCCGGCAGGTGGGTGCAAGTGGTTTTTTCCAGGTTTCAGGTGCCTTGTTTGAGGCTCTCGTGAGGAGGAGATTTACCATGGTTTGCATGGTTTAAAGTGAGCAGTGTAAATTTTTGGCTAGTTCTGGCGGCCCGGGCATTGGACCCATGAGTCTCAAATAGCAAAACTCTAAATTTGTGGAGGGAGATGTGTTTTTTGTGTGCATTATACTTAGTTTTTAGAGACTTTGGAGGGTTGGACTACCACGGAGTGCCACGTGGAATTTCAAGAGCCCACGTTCAAAGTCTTGGCCATGGTATGTGTAGTATATAGGGTAGAAGAGTGTGGGCATTCTATTGTGCATAAGGAGATAGAGGAAGAGATTCTCTTGTGGTGCTTGGATATGGTGTCGATGTCCTTGTGTGCCGCAGTCCAGCGTTCAGGGGTGATGCAGGCGGTTTGGAGGTGTTGAGTGGTGCCAGTGGTATGGTCATCAATGACGGGAACATGCTAGGTAGGTGATGACATGGCACCCCATAGGGGGGTTGTTTCTGCGTCCAATGGGGCAATAAGTTTTCTGAGGACAAGGTGGCCCTTCCCCCTTAGCAACAACGGCACCGTCGATGCCCTGGGAAGGAGGAGGCTTACACAAGCCTTGGCATGCAAGTTAGTCAAAAAAGATGTCGTTCTCATGCATGGAACTAAAAAATGACTCATCAATAAAAATAGAAAAGGTGGTTTTAAAAGAAACACCCTATAAGGGCAATATTTTTTGCATTTTTTGGGGACCTTTCACAAAGCTCTCAACAAGGAGAGCTCCACAAGGAAGAAGCCGACAGAGGCCATGGAGGAGAAGCCAACGGGGGTTGCCAAAGGTGATTTTTTCTTATCGAGGTGTGTGCCAATGAAACCGAGAGAGCCGAGGGAGGAGTGTGCCTCTCTATGTGAAAAAAGTGACGATTCTACATGGTGTTTTTGATCAAGAAAGGAGCTAATCATTAACAAAAAAATTTGTCGTCTCTTCCCCCTTCCCCCCTTCTCTTCTTTGCTCTGCTCCAATGTGTGTGGTGCCGGTGTGTGAGCGGTGTGCATCCCCCAAGTCGTCTATGTATGTGAGAAAAAGAGAGAGATGTGTAGAGTTGTGGAAGTGCTGGAAGCAGCAAAAATTGGGATGATTGTTGTCTATCGATTGTGTGAAGTGTGTGTGCAGTAATATGTACGTAAGCAGTGGATTGCTTGCAAAATTGTGAAGTTTTGATGGTGATTTCTAGTGGATGGGGGTGTTGTGAGTACCTTGGTCTATAGAGAGGCATCACTGTGTGTTTTTGGGTATGTTTCAATTCCCCCTCTCCACCGCATTGAAAATTAAACACAATGTTGCGATGGCCAATATTTCTACCCTTTTTCAAGCATAATGGTAGCAACTTCAGGACCCTTGAAGCAAGATATTTCCAACCATTACAT
The DNA here is from genome assembly GCF_014529385.1 of Adiantum capillus-veneris. Lineage (NCBI taxonomy): Eukaryota > Viridiplantae > Streptophyta > Polypodiopsida > Polypodiales > Pteridaceae > Adiantum > Adiantum capillus-veneris. Next base: position 72,177,378 of record NC_140935.1, on the reverse strand, counting down.
TGGCGCTCTACAACAACCATCCTGATATTGGGAGCATTAGCATCTCCATACAAAGAAGCAGTAGATCATAGAGCATTGGCATAGGGATTTACTTTATGCATCATCCATTGTAAACACTATCAAACACCACGACCTAAAATTGGAACATGATGAAATGTGCTGCTCAACTCATGTTCGATATCAAAAAATATAATTTTGCAAAGCATGGAACTTCATTGTGTCCTTCAGCTGGTGTCAAAGAACTAATGTTATGATAACTTGAGCCCTGTACCTTAAAAGTGTATATACCTCTTCCGCCATAATTACTAGTCTCATCAATTTGGGCAGCAAGAGACACAAATGCCAATACATTATTATATCCCCACATATTTTGGAAGAACTGTCTACTGTGGTTGAATTCATCAAATCTTTCAATTCATTTGGTGACTCATTCAATGGAAGTAACCTAACTCTTCATCAAAGAAACAATATTTACCTACAAATATTTGGATAGTCTTTCCTTCACATTTCAAGCTTTTGATCCACATTTGTAGCAAACAAAGTCTAAGCTTCCTAAGTTGTGTAATACACAATTTTTTAAAAAAGCAATTGCCATAGAATTGTGATGTAGAAGGGGAAAAGTTGAGTATTCGAAGTGGATTGATAAAAACTGCTTTGTTACTTTAGAATATTTTTCCTCTTCAAGGATAACAATAGGATTTATGGTCTCTTGATTACATCAAATAATATGTTTTTAGTCATTTTAACATCCATGGCTTCATAGTTTCTTCCATGTACATCAGGTAAGCATTATCTTTCATTGCACCCTTATAAAGTACCAATAGTATTTCGCAATGAATACCTCATATATCTCGTGTTATTTGGCGTCTCTCCCTTTGAAATTCATCACATAGTCGCTGTGTTGTGGATGACCAAATGATAATACACATGATCTAAAGACCATCTAAGAAATCACACACAAATAGAGATCTCACATAAGCTACATTTTATAATCTACAGTTTTGATTAATATTTGGCTACATTATCCATGAATCAACAAGCAAAAGAACCATCTAAATTTAGTAGTATGTAAGACACCAATCTGCAAGAAAGAAAATAGGATGGTGTGCAATGAGGAAAGAGCACACTTGGCCAATAGAAGCTATTGAGATGCAACAACACCTAGTTCGATACGCTAGAGGAGGAGGATTGGACAAAAGATGAAGATGGCACACCATTGGGGGATATACTTTGGCATCTTCTATCTTAAAACAATTGTTGACTTCCTTGTTTGACCTTCTTTTGTTTTATAGGAGGTTTGGAACACGGGCATTGCTTCTTTTTGGCAATTGCTTGCGTAGTACACAAGCAAACACGACGTTGTTGTCCAGTATATGGGAGACTATGGGGCGATGGCTTTATTGGGGAGCCAAATGGGTCATAAAGTGACAATATTTGAGAGCAACGAGCCATTTTCCACCAAACTGCACTATATGCAAGCCCTTCGTCTTAGAGAGATGCAAGAATGTGGAAAGAGGCATGCAAAAGTGGTGGACCATGCACTGAGAGAGGCATGTTTGGTGGAGCCGTTGCCAAACATTGTAGAGTTAGATCCAACAAGCCATGGCTCAGAGTAGATATTTTATGTTGCACATTACATTGTGCAAAAACTAAAAAAATTTGTAAACCGTTATAAATGGTAGCTTTTTAGATGCAATCCATCATAGATGAATTTATTAAGTGGAATTCTCTTGTAATTATATGGATTTATTATGTTCTTGTGATCTTTTGTGTGAATTGTGAGAGAGATATAGAGATTTGATGTGTGGAAGGGAGAGAATGAGAGAGAGAGAGAGAGAGAGAGAGAGAGAGAGAGAGAGAGAGAGAGAGAGAGAGAGAGAGTGTGTGTGAGAGAGAGAGAGGGGGGGGGGGGGGGGGGGGGGGGGGGGGAGAGAAAATGGGAGAAAGGGGTGCATGATGCATGGCAACACCTCCTTTTATAGAGCGAGCTTTTCTAAGACGACTAAGGATTCTAGAAAAAAACCACTTGGAGAGAGCTTTTTTGAACATTTTACCATCCGCTCCAATTTCCAAAAAAAACTCCATCCAAATCTCGCTCCATGCCCCTACTCCTCTCCTCTAAACTAAATAAAATTAACACATCGCTAGTGTACACATAAAAAAAAACTAAATTTTGATGAATTACAACATAGCATTACATATTTCTTCCATTGGTAGGATTAGGACGGTGAGAAACTTGGCGTGGCTTTGGCCGAATTAGTCTAGACAAAGCACTTAATTTATTCAAAGTAGCTCAAACTTTTAACAGTCTTGAACCTTGGACCTTTGTCAAAGCACCCACCTTCCTGGTAGTACTCCTCAATCTTGGCACAATGTGTCGCAAAGTATTGACTTGATTTCTACCTTTTGGTTCGCATTGACTCCTTGAAACTTCTTTTTGAAAATTTTCAATAGATACGAGTATCATCTTTTGAGAATCTCAGAGGTCCTCAACCCATTGTATCTAAATTCACGATGAGGTCCTTGGCAGGTTTCTAAGCCTAACAAAAATTAGAGTCTCCAAGTACAAAAATCAACAGAAGACGCAGTTATCATTGGCAATAGCTTGAGTCTATAACACTAGAAAAAGAGCTAGTTCTGTCTCGTAAGCAAAAATGGGACAAAACCTAAAAGACCTAAAACTTTTTTGGCCCTACAACCTTCACAACTGGGCTAAGGAATCCTCTTTTAACGCTTTTTTCTTCTATGTGAGTGAGGGCACAGACGTTGGTAGACTCCTTCTACTGAAAAGATTTACTAGACAATAATGCAGTGAGGAATAGTTACCCAGCAAATCGAGTCCACCCGTCCATGATCGACAACCTTAATCGATCCCCACTTACCAACACACACTCACACATGATTCTTTATTTTTTAATTGGTATCACATTCTTTTAAAACTTAAAGTAATAACCCCTTTTTCAAATTTCAATAATGATGGTTCTTTAAAACAAATCCTTTAAAGCAACATTGCAAACATTCTTTATCAAAGAAACATCTACAAGCTTAAGACAGGATACTGTCAACTAAACAACCATGACCAGTACTCATCTTGTCTCAAGAACACCTCTACATGGGTAAAAAATGGCATCCTTTCGTTTATGCATAATCTGGGGTGGAAGAAGACATCACCCAAAATTCGAGCACCGTTACACCCTAACCAGTGTCCATACAATTGGGCGGCTCCCCTAGGATAAGAAATGGTATCCTAAGATATGTAAAGACATATACATGCACGGAGTAAAGAATCTTCATCCATGGGGGTGGCCCACTTAACCTTGGCTAAAAAACTATCATTGTTCATTACTTGAAGTGAAAATATATAAAGTAATCAGAGGTGCTCTTAAGATGAGTTGTCTTATGGATGATTGATCAAATCTTTTCTAATTCATCTAAACCAAAGCATATCTTTCCTAGCTTAAAAAACAAATGCTCGGTGTTACTAATTATCCCTTTTTATTATGTGCTAAAATTAGAGAATTTTGGATCTACTAATTGTTAAAACTATTGAAATAATATTGACATAATCACCACACCTTATTTATAGTATAAATCTTCTCTGATAGTTACCCCATGAAATTTTTAGCTATATTTTTAGATTTTTCATTAATTATAAGCTAAAAAAGAAATAAATTTTATTCTAATAATTACCAACATTAAAAGGATAATTTTGACATAAATTTTACAAATTTTAATAGTGTGTGAAAGCTCTAAAAATTATTTTGTAATTATCTAAATTAATTTGGTATGTTTTCTTCTAATTAAAGTCAAAATTTAGAAATTTTAGTCTTAATATGTTCTCATGATTAATTAAATTATTGTTCTTACTTAGAGAATTTATAATCAATAATTTTATTATATATTTAATGGAGTAATTCATCAGGAAAGGGAAGCCTGATGTTTTCTAATTAATAAATATAATTATAAATTAACCCTAAATTAAGTTATCTTTCACTAATCTACAAGAATTATGGTTAACTACCTTGGTTAATCACTTAGAGTTTTTCTCTCTTTGTGAGAAGACTCTCTCAAAGCTAGAGAAATTTGTTAGGGTCTTCGAATCCAAGGAAAATTGTGAGGGCTATGGGTCTATTTATAGTTTTCTGGGGCAAGGAGGGGTTGTGCTTAAGCACCCCCAGCTTTCCAAGCACCCCTCTAGCTTTCCTAGGCACCCCTTGCTATGAATTCAATCCTTGGCAGGTCCAAAATATCTCCTAGCACCTACACAACTTCATTTTTCAATATGCACTTTGGTTTAATTTTACCGCTTCAACTGGAAATATCTAGCCCATGTGATAAAATTCTGCTAGGCCATGTGTCTTCTAGCCCATGCCATATAATATCATCCAAAGCATCCAATTATTCAGTTTATTAGAGTGACCATGAAGACTTCGAGCAAAGAGGAGGGGTCAAATTCTACCCGAATTTGATTCATAAATTTTCTGATTGAAGTAAAGTTGTGCCCCATTTGTGCTTAAGATTCCAAAAATAGTTGCTTTCCTAACGGAGAGGTCTATAATGGAATTGCTACATTTATATTTATTGCAGCTAACAAGTGACAAAATCATAAGTGGTCTATGGAATATGCAAAAGGATACCAATATTTTATCATTAAAGAGCTCTTTATGAGCTATTGTCATTTTATGTCCGAGTGGACAGTTATTAATCATTTTGAGCATTCAAGAAATTTATAAGTGTCCACATGCAAGAGGAAAATGCTCACTCTTGCACGGGAGCAGATTGCACCCAATGCTTTGTGTTCTTTTTCTCTTCTATCACCTCTCCTCTCTTCGTGCCTATTTAGCACCCCGCTCTAGGAGGTGCACTTCCACCTGCTCTCTCTCTCTCTCTCTCTCTCTCTCTCTCTCTCTCTCTCTCTCTCTCTCTCTCTCTTAAATTGTGTATTTTTCTTGATTGTATGTACGTGCAGCTTGCCAAGTATGCAAATATGTTGATTTGTTGCTTGTAGTATGTTATTTTATATATTTCTCAAGCAAAACGCTTCCATCGGTTGCAGTGGTATCAGAGCCCAGGGCTATGTTCTTGGTATCAATCAATCATAGAGATACAAAAATTGGAATATGAGTGAAATTTTGTTCGATTATGCACCAGATCTAAGCGCACTTACATGAGTATTTTTTGTTAATTTGAATTTTTCCATTTTTTATTCCTCGATGTTACCCGTTTCTTGCAAACCTTTGGATATCTTAACAGTAATCCTTCATTAATTTGTAATTAGTGAAAGAGATCGAATAAGATATAAAAAAACATGAGATTTAATATATTAGGCAAAGCCTAAATATTGCTAATATCTCAGTTAGCGCTCAATAAATATCGATATAACTTGTTAATACAGTAGTAGGATGCAGGTGAGGTTATATATGATTAGGAGAATACTTCATCAGATTGAGGATGTGTACAATATAAGAAGAGAGGCTTTATATCAAAGGAGGCTTAGTTAATCCTCCTTACCTTAGCTTTCAAGAGACCAATCCCAAGAGCAATCAAAGAAGAAGGCAAGGAGAATAAGGAAAGAATAGGGAGGGTGAATAATGCTCAAATGGGACAAAGAAGATGGACGAGAAGTTCTAACTCCATGAAGCTTGAGTCTTAGGAAGAAGGAGAACTAGAAGTAGAATTGGAGAAAAAATTTACATTGTGAACACAATCTCGAGGGCCCTCAAAGATCTATTCAACAAGGCTTGATTGTGAAGAGCTACTACTCAAGAGGGAACTGAGATAATCAATATACTCTACGTTGAGTAGTGAAGGGAGCATAACCTCAAAATTTTCACAAAAGTGGGATTGACCCTTCGTACAGGCCAGCGGTGTCGAGAAATTTGCGGTCTTGCCAGGAAAGCACCGGGCTTATGGCTGTGAGAGTTTGTGAGAGAACTCAACAAAAACTATATGAAGGAGTTAAACCATAGATGCCATGAAGACTAGGGTGACATGTACATAGTGGGAACACATGCTACAAGAGTTATCTTGTAACTTTTTAGATACATAATTATATTTCCTATAATGTACATATGCATATGTAAGTATAAAAATAAGCTTTCTATCTCATCTTATTATTTATCTCAAGGGTAATGTATTCTTACTTTACCATCAAAAAATACTATGGGAAAAGTGTCAATAGCTCCACCTCTTTAACTTGGGGCAAAAAGCATTGATTCTTTCTTTCTACCATCTCATTATTATCTCACACCCTATCTAGATCCTATATCTAGGGTAATTTCCAATCTATATATATTCTATGTATTTTTCATATTTTTCTTATATTTCTTTTTAAATAGCTACTAGGAGGGAATCAAATCCTAGTGGGACACTAGGTGGCATGATTTCAAAGATACACTTATTTTAATGCATTATTGCAAGCATGATTACAAAACTTTGTCAAGGAGCAATGTCATGCTTTCATATGGCATGAGGTGTCCATTGGAATCAAATAAAAGTCTATGCTAAGGGGACCACAAGAAGACTTTTGCTGCCAAAACTGTACCCTATTTTGATGATTTTTTTACACAAGGTTCCAATCCGAATTGGAAAATGCATATAAAAAGGAAGTTGTAGGTAATGAGCTGAAGTTTTTGCCCATATTTTTACTTTTTTATTTGGAGCCACGGTTTGGGAGATATGATCAAAATACTGGACCCCAGTCTGCCCACATCATGCAGGGATATCTCATTTCCAACTTTTCCAGTTTCTGTTCACACTGGCTCTTCTCTTCTTGTGTAAACCCTTGGGGGTTCCCTTCACCTATAAAAGGGGACCTCTTCTTCCTTGAAAACCACTCAAGCATTCAAGCCATTGAGGAGAGGAATTGTTGAGGGAGTGAGTAGTAATGCCTAATTGTACTTAGCCATTAACATAAGCCCAAGCCTACACTTTCTCCTAGAGGGAGACTAGTCATTCTTGCAACAAGCTAACCTTGGAAGATCAACTCTAATCAAAGAAGGTCTTGCACTTGATGTATCAATCAAAGTGGAATTATCCACTCTTCTTCTCTCTCCATCAATAATAGTGCCAAAGGGTTTGTCAAGTAAGATGTGTTTTACATTGATGTTTTCTTGATTTCTTGTTGTTTTCTTTTTCATCTCTAATCCAACATATATATATATATATATATATATATATATATATATATATATATATATATATATATATATATATATATATATATATATATATATATATATATATATATATATATATATCTAATCTCATCTCCTTAAGCAAACCTATCTCTGTCACTCTTAGTAATTCATCCTCTCTACACATTTTAGGTTCTCTTTGCTACAGGTACATCTCTCCCCGCAGTATGCTTATTGCCTACGGCAATAATAAGGCTTGGGAGGGAAACTTTTCATCTCTTCACTTCTCTCATATCTACATTTCTCACATACTATCCTAGATGAATAACCCACATGATGATCATTTCTATCACTTTCACTCTGTACAATCTATTAGAATTAACGTATGGATTAGCCGTAAAATACACTTTCAACAACGTATAGTGTTTCTCTTTGGCCCTGAAAGGCTCAATGAAATACTTCTATCACCGGATCCCATCATACTACCTCTCATAGACTATAATTTTTCTTTTGATGTAAGCGTAGTTATCTTGCTATGAACCAAGAGGATTTGTACACACAATTAATCCCAATCACTAGACAAAATATATATATTATGGTAAGCACAAAACTACAACTCCAAAGAACAATTCGTAGCCTATTTGGTCAGCCAAGATTGAATGCCATTAACTCATCCATTAACCCTTTCATATTACCCATGATACGATATGACCATAGCCTTGATGTTTTCATCTTCGTATTGTTTTGACATTCTCTTTTGCGTTCTTTCTTTGTGTGTGTGAATGCAAGAGAGAAAGAGTGAGTCTTCTTTGATTGCACTTCTTTCCAAACCCTAGTCTTCATGGCATCTATGGTTTAACTCCTTCATATAGTTTTTGTTGAGTTCTCTCACAAACTCTCACTGCCATAAGCCCGGTGCTTTCCTGGCAAGACCGCAAATTTCTCGACATATTTTTGGTGAACCCGACGCGAATCTGCTAGGGTGAGAGTTTGTGGGTAACCATGGGTGATCATGTTGAGCAACAGGGTATGCATTTTCACCCAGCAACAATGCAAATGTTTCAAGCATTTGCAATGTACATGCAACAACAACATGCTACTGAAAGAAGGGAGATTTCAGCAACAAAGGCCATACAAGCGGTCGTCAACAGAATGGATCAGTTCAATGGCAAAGATGTAACCAAGTACTTACGCGAGTATGTGAAGGAGATGGAGCTGCATCGCGTGTCAGAAGGTGAGATGATTCAAAGCTTTGAGCTAGTTGTTGCTCCAGAAATTAGGGAGCATGTTAGGGAAATTAAAGATGGGCATGGGAGAAATTGGGAAGAACTCAAAGTAGCTTTAAAGGAGGAATATTTCATGGAGGACTCGGAGAGAGTGACCAAAAGGACATTCTTAGAATGGGTAGTCAAGCCAAAGCAAGGACTATCAATAACAGAGCTACTTAGGGAATTTGAGCGGCGCTATGCACAACTCACTAGGACAGAAAGGGCCACACTAGATGCAGAGAAGACAGATCTTTTCTTACAAGCTGCAGGTAAAGAGTTTCAAGAAAATTTGGAGCTTCTTCTTGAAGATAAAGATGCTGAGCAAGGACTAAAGACCGACTGGAATGAGGTTGAAGGTGCTATCTCACTGCTTGCCAAACGACAAAGAAGAAGGGACAAGATGGTAGTAAACACTACAAGTCCTTCCACCTCAACTTCTGACAAAATGGTAAAGCCTACTTTTATCGCTCCTAAGTTTGATGAGTCCATGCTAGATGAGCTTGTGAAGGGAATGCGTGACTTGAAGGTGAAGTTTGCAAAGCTTGAAGAAAAAGGCCAACCATCAGGGCCACTTCCTAGGCAAAGACAACAGCCCAAAGAAGGGTTTGTTAATAGATGTATTTGGTGTGAGTACGGACCATGTAAGAAGGGATTGTGATTATTTTAGTGATGCTTTGTCAAAAGATGTTGTCTTTTTTAAGGATGGTAAAATCCACTTAAGAGAGACAGGTCTACCCTTGAGAACTAACTTTGGGAAGGGGGGAATGCAAACCTTAGTTGAAGATATGGCAACCAAGCATGCCACCTCTTCAGTTGAGGCAGCTACTTATGGAGTAAAAATTGAACATTTTTGTGATGAAGAGGTGAGTGACCATCATGGTCAAATTTGGCCAAATGTCATGCAATTAGCTAAAAAGGGAAAGCTTACAAAAGAGATTCTACATGAAGCAGGTGATTGCATACGTCTAGAAATAGGATGGAATGATCCAGTGGACTCATTGTCAGTGCATGCCTACATTACAAAATGCCAACAAAATGAGGCTGTTGTAGAAGAGAAGCGCAGACGTGAGAATGCTGATGAAGGACCATCAAAAAGAGCTTCTAGAAGTGGGGGAAGAAGCGACTCAATGCCTTCTCAAACACCCTCGACACAAGGAGCATCTCCACCTGAAGTACTCATGGAGGAGTCTAACACAGGAAAGAAGAAAGAGCCAACAAAAGGTAAGACAAAAGGCCCAACTTATAAACTACAATCTGATATTGAGGTTGCTACATATTTAAAGAAAGTCTTGGAGGAAAGGATCTTGAATAGCAAGATTGAGTTTACTCTGGGAGAAGTTCTTGGCATTGCAAAGCGTGAATTCCATGAGGAGATCATTGACATCATCAAGAGGAAAAGGCAAACCCTTGCTGAAGTTTCTCGTCCACAGGTTGAAGGGGAAACATCGAAGACACAAGGGGTGCAGCTGCAAAATAAGGAGAATGATGGAGCTGTGGTAGGATGCTACCAATATAGTGGGAGAGTGAAGCAAGTGCATTTCTCAAATGATGATGAAGAAGTCGAAGATATTCCTAGGAGTTACTATTCACGAAGTCATTGGGCAAGGGCTACTACAGAAACTTTGGTCAAGGTAGGTGATCTTGAAGAGCCATTTGTTGCCTTGATTGACCATGGTTCAGAAATAAACATAATGTCAAAGAGTCTCTACAACAAGTGCAAATGGCCGATGGACACAGATCATGGCTGGATGGTAAAAGTGGCAAACAATTCATCCGGTGAATTGTATGCAGCATGTCCAGGTGTGAAGGTAACAATAGGTGATGTAAAGATTGACCAAAACTTCTTTGTACAGGATACATCTTCATATCATCTCATCCTTGGACAACCCTACATTGTGGGAGTTCGAATGGAAACAAAGGTAATGGACGATGGTTCAGCATATGCTAGGATACGTAGCAAAGATGGTAAACGTGCTGTCCAATTTCTCACAGTTTGTGTAAACCATGAAAGAAATCGTGACAACCTCAGAGAACATCCTCTACCAAAGGTAAGCAAAGAGTTTCATGATCATAGAGAAATGATGGGTTTTTGCCAAGTACCATTGTAAAGCGGGATTGCAGTGGTACAGAAAGAAAAAGGGTCTCGCTTGATCCAAAAATAGGTGAAACTTTCTCAATGAGCTCCTTGGTAACAAGGAATGGATCAGTATGTTTTACAAAACTTGAAGATTTGAAGAGATATGAGAGGCAATATGTGCATAATGTACAAATAGGCATGAAAAAGAGTGGGTTGCTAAAGCCTACTAAAAATATTTTGGGTTTGTGTGAACAAGTTTCTTTTGTAGATACTATGGGTGAGCTTGATGCTATAATGAGGTTTAGTTTGCATCTTGAAAATGAAGTTGTGGAAGTTTGCTCTATGGAAATGTATCAAGTAATAGAAGCCTTTAAAGAAAGCCAAACAGTTGGCTCAAAAGTCCATGTTGAAACTAAATACAAGAGTGTAGCAAACAAGGTGAAACCAGTAGCTTCACCCTTACCACCCAACAACAAGGAAAAGATTGAACAGGCTTCTTTACAACCAATTTTGCGGAATCCTAAAAAGATCGGGCATACCTTCACAAAGGAGTCTTTTCAAGAGTTGCAGATTGGTTGCGAGGAGTTTCTAACACAGGAGGAGACAAAGTGCTTCAAAGAAATGCTTTCAAAGCATGGTAAGGCTTTTGCATTTGAGCCACATGAGATAGGATGTGTTGATCCTTATATTGTAGCTCCTATGGTAATTTTCACAATACCTCATGTGCCTTGGAATCTGCGGCCTATTTCGGTTCCAAAGGCTCATTTGCCAAAGTTAGTAGAGCTACTGAATGAGAAAATCAAAATGGGAATCTTGGAGCCTTCTTGTGCTCCATAGTCAAACAGGTGGTTCACAATTCCAAAGAACAATTCGTAGCCTATTTGGTCAGCCAAAATTGAATGCCATTAACTCATCCATTAACCCTTTCATATTACCCATGATACGATATGACCATAGCCTTGATGTTTTCATCTTCGTATTGTTTTGACATTCTCTTTTGCGTTCTTTCTTTGTGTGTGTGAATGCAAGAGAGAAAGAGTGAGTCTTCTTTGATTGCACTTCTTTCCAAACCCTAGTCTTCATGGCATCTATGGTTTAACTCCTTCATATAGTTTTTGTTGAGTTCTCTCACAAACTCTCACAGCCATAAGCCCGGTGCTTTCCTGGCAAGACCGCAAATTTCTCGACAACGTGACAATGATGGTAGACATGATAGCAAAGTGCATGCAACAGTTGTCATGATGGCAGTAATTACACAAGAGACGATGACAAAGGTCTACAAAATCATGGTTGACATGAGACAAGGTATGATAGAAAAGGAGACCGTGACAAAGATGACAAATATAGAAGGAATCCTAATTGAAAGAAATTTTATTTTTTTGAGATTGGTGGGACCTAATTGAACGACTCTCAAACAAAATTTTGGTTGCAGGCATAAATCTATTTGATGCACATATTTTTTGTGACTACACTAATAGGCACAAGAATCTCATCTCTATCTCTGTTTACCAATTCCTAATGGTTCACTTTACAAGGCTACAATAACACAATCTAGATCCTCTTTGGGAATGGCATAACACTCACGGCATCGTGGTGTAGGGTTCATTATGCATAGCCTGCCAGAGTAGAAGCAAGACGTATTCGATAAAGCACCCACCTTCGACTAATGGTCAAAGCCATCTATATAATAGCTCAAACCAAGTATTCTCATTTACAAGCTAAAATATTGCATAATTATAACAGCCCATGATAACCAGGTTTTGGTTGAAGCTTGTCATTGCCAAATAGAAACCTCTCCTTGCTATGTATGATGATTGCTATCTCGGTTCTTCGAATGTGGGTACAACTATACAAGCAATTATCTACTGAAAAAGAGAAAATTTCTCTCTACTCACCTACGCGAGCCATTGGCCCGATAATGTACAATTATATCTACTAATAGTGATGTAATTTAATGGGTTTTGCAATTTTTCTTCTTTACCATTATCTTCAGTGTTCCACCATATGGTATTGGAGTTGTTATCACATATTACTTGATACTACCTCATTTCTTTGCTTCTCTATGGCATATCTGCTATTGTTTTTACTATTAATTTCTTGTGGATATCTAATTTTTAGGTGAAGGATACTCACTCCTATGCTAGAATTTGATATAAAAAACCTTTAAATCTTGAATCATACTTTAGCATATGCGAATAGGGGGTCATTACTCATCATATGTTTGTGTATTTCCTAAGCTTGGTTAGAATTTATAGATTAGCTTGTGATTATCAATATTACGACTCTTTACCAAGTATAAGGTCATGTATATTTAGGGATGTATTTTCTAGCAATTTTCTAAATCAAGCACCATGATTAGTTTTTCATTTGAGTTATTGTTTGAGCTTACTACCACTTTGATACAAGCTCAATATCTATTGTCTACCCAATTTTGCAAACCATTGTCCAAATTTATGTAACTTATCCATTATCTTTTATTGGCACACAACCACTTTACTTAAAGATAATCTGATTTCTCATCAATTTTGTAATTGAGGGATTCTAAAGTGTTAATATTGTGTATAGGTAAACCCTTGGTTGAATCTATTAGTAAATCATCTTTAATACTTTCTCATTGAGAAACACTTTTACAGATAAACCTAAGTACATGAGTGAAGTAATTCTCAATCATCACCAAAACCTAGCATTCTTTGTTTGATTACTAAGTTCAAACAAGCGAGATAATTTATGACAAGGTTTGACCACACCAATGTAAGTCCTCTTCCCTATTTTCCTTTTACAAAGTCATTTACCATATTGAAGTGATACTTCACTAGCAATATTCTATAACATTCTGGGTTGAATTCTCTGCATCTCACACAATCAAATATCTAAACTATAATATAATTCATTACTTAGTTGGTTGAGTATCTAACTCTCTGTACAAGACTGTGCAAAACTCCTAGACGTACCTACTGATCCCATTTAGGTTTACTTCTCATTTTGACCACTAGCTATTTCTTCAGAGAACCTCCATGTATGTAATTTCTTGATGCTTTCAAATAATGTAAATTTAAAAACATCATTTTAATTATCCATGAATGAGTCAGCTCTCTTTATGTATCTTTAGTCCCATATGCCATGTATAATGCACCATCCTAGTGCTTATTCTACTTCCTTCTTTATCTTAAGATCTCCAAATTTTGCACCACCTCTTACAACATCTTCTTGTCTTTTGATAAATGCTCATTTTATTTAATTTATTTTAAGTGACTCTCTTTGTAGATATACCTAAGGGGTTATAATCAAGCAGTTTTCAACAGGAAATAATACCAACAAAAAAATTTAGAAGCCATACAGCTACTCACATGCACTCGGGTGCTTTGGAATAATGAAGAACAATTTGTAAGTACTTTGCTTCTCAAACATACTCCAATTCAATTTCAAACAAATAGTAATATTTTGTCTTTTATGCCTTACCGAGTCCATTGGTCGCATGCACACAGATTTGTTGATTTAGGTAGTGTTTATATGATCATCCTGGTGTATTTTCACCAATTTAGACAACATCGATCAATCATGTAGATTCATCGATTTTGGTAGCACAAACTCATTGATTTTTATAGCACAACTCATTGGTGTTGATTCACCGATTTAGTAAACACCAATGACAAAATCATGCTGCAATGGTTGGCCATCATTACCCTTAGAATGATTTTGCTACCCATGTACATAATGAAAGTGATTTTGGATGTGGAATTGGAGTTTGTTTTATGATGATTGGTTGTCGACACTGTTTATGGACTTGCACTTAAAATTTATGAGAATTAATTATTGAAGGATGATTGTGACCAATTATATCCTGATACATTAGGACATGGCATATACTACTTATTCTCATGGTATGAGACACTAGAATTGTGAGACTCTGGGGACTAGAGCATGCAACTCTCCACCCAACCATGCCCTATATAGGCCCTACCTTGCTAATAATAGGGCCCTCTTGCTCCATCCTGGCCCTTGGCCTGTCCAGTGTCGTGATGTTGTGCGTCCTAAGGGTGAAACTCAAAGAAGATGTCAATTATTGGGTGTTATCAGCTTTCAAATAGATTGTTAGTAGTTGCTATTGGACTATCATGGTTGATATGTATGTCATATATTGAGTATTAATGCCAACTATGATGTACTTCAGAGGGCAATAAGTGTTAAGGAGAATCTTGTCCCAAATGTCATCTCTACAATGATAGCGGGGTATGTTGGTAGAGTTGTGCTTGGCACTACTTTGGTTGATAAGTAAGCCTAATGTGATGGTCAACAATGGTTTGGCTGATATGTATACCAAATGTTGTGTTTGGCAATGCCTTGGCTGTTGGAGCTGAATGTCATGCTTTGGCAATGTCTTGATTGATATGTATAGCAAATTTTGGTTTTTAACTATGCTTGTAACTTGAAGGCAAGAGCCCTCAGTAAAGATGTTGGGTTCGGGGAGAGAATTAACAGTCAGGAGTGTAGGTCGCAATGGGGTGTTGGAGAAACATGTTGTGCTTGTCAATGCTTTGGTCGATATGTATGTCAAATGTGACGCCCTTTCGAAAGCACATAAAGTTCTTGATTGGCTTTCAGTTCTAATGCAATACCTCAAAAATCTCAACCACATTAGAGTCTTTAGCCCAATGTAATGATGGACAAGTTGAGGGCTCCTTTGCGGATGCTCGAGAGATGCTCGACAATTCTTGGGCGCTATGTGGCCGCCAAAGGAATGGCCACCCAATAAAGTACAACCACCCAAGGCAAAGGGGTCAAATGGCCTCCCAATAGGCTAAAAATGTGGGGTAACGTGAAAGTAGAAAAAAAACAAGGGAGGAATGGTGAGTAGAGAGCTGAGGCACAGGGGGGACAAAGAGGAGATGTAGCAGCCATGGAGGGCGTCGGATGACGCCAAGCAAGAAGCAAAAATGGTTCAACAGGGCGAGGCGCCCTGCTTTGGTTTTATTCTTGCAAGAAACAGTGCATCGCATTGAGCTTGCTGCCACATCATCAAACAAAGGCGGTTCATGTGCCACATCAATCACGGCGCTGTGACTAATGGGCAGGAGAAAAAAGAGGAGAGATAAGGGTACTATATGGGGTGTGAAGGGGAGACGAGCCAAGATGTGACCAAGATGAAGGCAAAGGAGGAGGAGGGCAACAAGCAGGGGAAGAGGGGAATAAGGATCTCCCTACCTCTCTCTCTCTCTCTCTCTCTCTCTCTCTCTCTCTCTCTCTCTCTCTCTCTCTCTCTCTCTCTCTCTCTCTCTCTCTCTCTCTCTCTCTCTCTCTCTCTCTCTCTCTCTCTCTCTCTCTCTCTCTCTCTCTCTCTCCCCCCCTTGCCAAGAGCAAGAAGGAAGGGGAAGGCTCTATCTCTGCACTAATGGGAGTATCGAGGGGCATGAAGCGGAGCAAGGTGCTTGCCCTCTCGAGCTCCCTAACTCTTGACTACGGGAAACCATTAGTATAACAAATGAAGTGGAGGCAGAGGAGAGCTTTTCTTTAAGCTTCATCTCTCTCTCTCTCTCTCTCTCTCTCTCTCTCTCTCTCTCTCTCTCTCTCTCTCTCTCTCTCTCTCTCTCTCTCTGAATAAAGGCATTAGCCTTCGACTTTGAAGCAAGAAGGCTCTTTCTCCTGATGGCGGTAAAGAATGAAGGAAGAGGAACAAGGGTTTGGGCATGGAGGGAATAGTTCTCTCAAGATTTATCTAGCTCTCATCACGAAGAACTCTCTATTCCTCAGTCTTGAATTCAAAGAATAAAGTTGTTTATCGATCTCTCTTCGTCTACCATATTAGGAGATACAAGGACATCAAAGTGTAGAGTATTTAAGCTAAAGTGAGCAATCAAAGAAGTAAAGACGATTAAAGAGAAATTTTCATGGCAAAGGTGTAAAAAGCCTACATAATTGGGTTGATATCTGCTATTAGTTTCTTGGGATTTGGGAATTGAAGTAAACTAAGGGGTGCTATGTGTTCAAAGGCTTTGGGAAAATAAGGGTCAGATCGTCTAGCATCTAAATTATTGCCATTGTGTGATGCCACATCCGATCTACGTTCATTGAGGAGCCGAGTACATGCGGCTATGAGGGCTTGGACATGTATCCGGAAGACTCCACAATTATGTTTTGATTGGAAGCAAAGCACTGGTTCCAAGTTGACTTTATTGCTGGAGCTAATGCATTTACCCAAGGCTTTTGATTAGCTAGGTAATTATAAAAGGTCAATTAGACCACATCATGTACAGTTTGTTCCAGTTCTAATGATATAGTACTCATGTTGGGTTCTTGTTGGCATTCATCTATCTGTGCCTAATGTTTTCTCTCTCTTTCACCTCTCACATCCAGACTCCATCCAAAGGTCCCGTGCCTTCGCGGGATGTACATGAGAATATAAATGTTATTTCTCAGAGCATGTTCACTCGTGTTGGTGTCACAGAGCAAGAAGAGGATGCCATTATTGATGAATTCTTAGCAAGGCCTGATGGAGATGAACTTAACAATCCGGAAGGGCTTTCTAATGTATTTACCTATTTAGAGGGGGTGCAAGAAGAAACTTTGCAGGGTGTCAATGAAATTTTGGGTCACATAGATGCATATAAAGCAAAAGATGATGAAGAAACATATGAAGATTACTTGGAGGATGAAGTCTTTAATGTGTCTGGAATTTTTGAAACGATTGAAGTTCAGGATATCCAAGGCGTTCTTCCTTGTATACTTTCTCATGAGTTGCAAGAGGAAGTAATTTCTAGCTCTTGGATAGATGATAAATATTCTCAAGGCTCTACAAGTAGTCCAGCAGAGGATGTTATGGATGAAAATTACAAGTTGAAGCTAGTTCCCATTATCAAGGTGGAATTCCAAGTAAAAATTCCTATCATGATATAGGTACAAATTGTTTAAAGGCTCGTAATGGTTATGAAGTTAGAGGGGGTGATGATGCTAAATCATCATGGGGACTACAAGGCGTGCACAAGTTTCTTCCTTTTCTTGGACAATGTACCAGCTACGATTGGGTTTGGATGCTCTTTCTAATGATGCTTATGTCAGTAATCTTCTGGATACCAGTAAAAGGGAGTCAGTGCTCTATAATTCTTGCTAATAATGAGCTAAAGTTGCCAAAAATTCATGGGATGTGGATGCTTCACTATGCTTCAGGTGAAGTTCTAGTATATTGTGGGGCTCACAAGTGCTATGTACTTTCAATCGTATTTAACCCACGCGATTCTAGGGATCTTGAAAAGCAAGTTCAATATGGATGGGTACTTTTGAGTACACATTGTGGTTGCTTATTGTTGGATCCAGGGATAGCATACCTGCACCAGAAATGTTTGATGTTGATTGATACTGGCAATGTATGCTCATTTGAATATTATGCCGCTCCAGTGTTTGGGCAATTCGTTCTTATTCCTTTTGATCCGGGAGGGTATTATGCTGACTATGACTTGGGTTGGGGCATTTCTATATGGTACCATGACACAAGGGACTCGTTGGGTTATTTTCTACTTATTACATTCTCTTTTATCCTCAATGAGCATGCTCTCATTAAGCCATAATCAAGCCATGTCATATTTGGAAATTTTTCAAATCATGCTTATTGTGCAACAATGATTGGGTGACTATATGTGTGTAGTTTTGGATAATGGTTGGAACATGCCAGAGGATGTGCACATTCAGAGGGGGTGGATGTTATGACGTTGTGCGTCCAAAGGGGGGAACTCAGAGAAGATGTTGACTCTTGGGTGTTATCAGCTTTCAAACAGATTGTTGGCAATCGCTATTGGACTACCATGGTTGATGTATGTCATATATTGAGTATTAATGCCAAATATGGTGTACTTCAGAGGGCAATGAGTGTTGAGGAGCATCTTGTCTGGAATGTCATTCTTGTAGTGCAATCATAGTGGGGTATGTTGGCAGAGTTGTGCTTGGCACTACTTTGGTTGATAAGTAAGCCTAATGTGATGGTCAGCAATGGTTTGGCTGATAAGTATGCCAAATGTTGTGTTTGGCAATGCCTTGGATGTCAGAGCCGAATGTCATGCTTTGGCAATGTCTTGATTGATATGTATAGCAAATTTTGTTTTCTAACTATGCTTGTAACTTGAAGGCAAGAGGCCTTAGTAAAGATGCTAATTTTCAGGAGAGAATTAACGTCCGGGAGTGTAGGTCACAATGGGTTGTTGGAGAAACATGTTGTGCTTGTCAATGCTTTGGTTGATATGTATGTAAAATGTGACACCCTTTTGAAAGCACGTAAAATTCATGAGGAGACGTAGCAGCCATAGACGGCATCGGATGGTGCCGAGCAAGAAGCAAAAATGGTTCAGCAGGGCGAGGTGGCCTGCTTTGGTTTTATTCTCGAAGGAAACGGTGCATCAAATTGAGCCGACTGCCACATCATCACAGGCGGTTCATGTGCCACATCAATCACGGTGCCATGGCTGATGGGCAGGAGCAAAAAGAGGAGACATAAGGGTAGTATATGGGGTGTGAAGTGGAGACGAGCCAAGATGTGACCAAGACGAAGGCGAAGGAGGAGGAGGGCAACAACTAAGGGAAGGAGAAGAATATCCCTCCCTCTCTCTCTCTCTCTCTCTCTCTCTCTCTCTCTCTCTCTCTCTCTCTCTCTCTCTCTCTCTCTCTCTCTCTCTCTCTCTCTCCTCTCTCTCTCTCTCTCTCTCTCTCTCTCTCTCTCTCTCTCTCTCTCTCTCTCTCTCTCTCTCTCTCTCTCTCTCTTCTTTGCCAAGAGCAAGAAGGAAGGGAAAGGCTCTATCTCTGCTCTAATGGGAGCATCGAGGGGCCATAAAGGGGAGCAAGGGGCTTTCCCTCTCGAGCTCCCTAGCTCTTGACTACGAGAGACCAGGAGTATAACAAACAAAGTGGAGGTGGAGGAGAGCTCAGCTTCAAGCTTCCTCTCTCTCTCTCTCTCTCTCTCTCTCTCTCTCTCTCTCTCTCTCTCTCTCTCTCTCTCTATCTCTCTCTCCTCACCCTCTTAATAAAGGGAATTAGCCTTCAACTTTGAAGCAAGAAGGATCTCTCTCCCGATGGCGGTAAAGAATGAAGGAAGAGGAAGAAGGGTTTGGACATGGAGGGAATTGTTCTCTCAAGATTTGTCCTCAACAAAAAGAACTCTGTAGTGGTAATGGCCTATGAACTTTGAGAGTAGCAGAATTAGGAAATTAGATAAAGCACTTTTGTGAGATTACTTTGTGAGCATAGCGGGTGAACTTAATTGATAATAGAAACGTAAACATGGTACTTAGTGAACTTGGCATGAACAATACTTTTACAAGAAAGAGAGTTTAGAGAACATGACAACAGTTGAGGATTAGATTATGCGGAGCCGGTCCCCCCTCCAATAGGCATTTGTATTATAGTTTCTCCCATCAAGAGAGACTTGGTACAATACAATCTTTATGATCCTTATGACCTAGGTGATGCAATGAAGATGGAAAGCTTCATGCATCATGAGCATAACATAAACTTTGTAGCAAGCATTAACTATCCCAAGCCTCAGTCACAAGGCCTCAAACACCTTCGAAGGTGGAGAGAGCTATCGAGGAATGAGGGTAGGGAAGAGGAAGAATTAACATTCCATAGAGAAAGAAATAGTTCCTCATTTGTCATCACTCTTCTTGCTAGCATACATAATAGCATAGTAATGAAGATGGAGAAGATGGCAAGCTTAAGCATTGAAGCACGACTCTTGGTTGGATTTGTACTCCATAGCCAAGAGTGTAGGCTCTCAACTTCTCAACAAGCTTGGAGAAGGAGATGGAGTTCCTCTACTTTCACCAAGTGAGAATGTACTAAAAAGTGAGTGTGTGAGAGGTGTATACCCCCAAGCATACCCCTTTCTTGCTTTGGGAGAGCCCCCCTTTTTGCTCAAGCTTCAAGATTATTGGACCCCTCTCCCCCTAGACAATCACATCCAACATGCATTTCAAGCACATGGGTAGTCTTTAGACAAGTGTCCTCCTTACCCCTTTGAGAGAGAGAGCATGAAACTATCTAGATAGTTGTTGAATGGAACTAGAAGTTCCTTGGACCCCTCTTTAGCCTAGCCAATAGGATTCAAGCACACCATGTGGCTAAGAATAGGGAGAGTATGACATGTGTCCATGTGCCCCTTGAGAAAGTGGGTGCCCTTTGGGTGAGTGAGAGGTTAATTCAAAGATTCCCCTAACTTTGGGGCTTTCCCCCTCCTTTGTAGGCTTTATTTTTTACTCAAGCACCTTACCCCTATGCATAGGAAGCTTCTCAAGCACTTTCCTCATCAAGCATGACAAGCACCTCAAGCACCTTAGTCATCAAGCATGACAAGCGCCTAAGCACCTTAAACATCAAGCACGAAAAGCACCTCAAGCACCTTAGTCATCAAGCACGACAAGCACCTCAAGCACCTTAGTCATCAAGCACGAAAAGCACCTCAAGCACCTTAGTCATCAAGCACAACAAGCACCTCAAGCTTAGGTCGTGTTCCCACCTTAAGCTCAACCCTCTCTTGCCTAAGTTTAAAGGGCTTTTAACACTAACCATTGGAGGTCTTTAATGAAGCTAACCCCAAGGTCTTTAAAGCTCCATTAGCTAGCCTTTCTCTTTGACAGACCATCTCTCATTTGGACCCCTTTACCATTGGCCCTGTGCTGAGATAGATCTGTTAGCACATGTCTATATTCTAACCCTTGTTCTCGTTTATTATCCCACATTAAATGATTAGTTTAATATGAAAAAATCATTTGGGTTGGTTAGATATTAGATTTTATGACATTACCTCTCTCTTGAAATCATAGTCGTCCTCAACTATGAGGTAGAAGAGATAAAGTCTTAGTCGTTAGTCATTTTTTCTTAGCGGATAGAGGATCCCTTTTTACCTTGCAACATCATTCGAGATGGATAACTAATCCATTTGGTGCTTGGGAGACATAGCTGTCACAAGCATGTCTGCTCTTTAGTCCATGTCATTCTCCCAAATAGAGTGACAAATTCTACTTTGTGTTTGAGAGACATCGTCATCACAAACATGATTCTAAGTATGCATACTACTTTAATTTGTGCACAAAAAAAGTGAATTAGTCTTATAAGACAAAAACATTGATCATTTAAAAGAAACATGTACATTTTCTTACTCTAATGTAGCATTGTAAGCATTGACAAGGTTCATACTATCCTTAATATCCTTAAGCTATATTCCTTGCATCCATCTAGCATCTTCAAAAGGATAATTTTTGAACTTAATAAGATACCGTCGGATAATCTTACCATGTCGTAGTACCTTGTCTTCATGCCAAAGTATAGCTGCAGGTTGTAGCACCTCTTCTTGGTCTTTGATTTCAGGAGGGCCTTCAATAAATGGTTCACTTGGTGGCTCTCCTTTGTAGGGCTTAAGTAAGCTCACATGAAAAGTATTGTGTATGAGCCAATGGTTGGTCAACTTGAGTTGATAAGCCACCTCATTGATTGGCTTCAAAATTTAAAAGGACCATAGTATCTTTTTGCTAGTTTAGCAGAATACTTTTAATGGCCTGTAGGATTTTTGCCCATCGTTTGCCTCAATTGAGCCTTGGGGAACTTAAGTAAGACCCGATCATTTTCTTTGAATGTTGAAGCCCTTCTGTGCTTATCAACAACATCTTTTCACTTGATATAGCCTCCTTAATATTTTGAAAAGATTCTTGCAGGTCACGACTATACTCATCGGCAGCGAAGATCTTCCTATGTACTTTAAGTAGCAAGGGACTTTTAGGTCTTCCCTCTATGATTTCAAAAGGTGATTTTCCTGTGCAAATATGGACAATATTATTGTACGCATACTCTACAAGAGGTAAGTACTTTTTCCATTGTGAGCATTGATCTACTTCTATAACATAGGCCTTTAGTAGATCAAGAATCGTAAGATTGGCTATCTCACTCTGGCCATCTATTTCTGGGTGATAGGCCGAAGAGAAATTCAATTTTGTACCTAGATTTTCAAAGAGACCTTTCCAAAAATACTAGTCATTCTAGTATCTCTATCTGGCACGATGGATGTTGGCAATCCATGGTGTTTGAAACTCTAGGATATGAAGAGAGTTTCCATTTTGTGTGCCTTAATAGTCTTTTTAAGAATAAAGTGTGCTTGCTTGCTAAACCTGTCGACAATGTCCATATTCTCGTATTCCATGGATAGACTTGGGTAATCCAAAGATAAAATCCATGGATATACTCTTCCATGGTGAATT
This sequence comes from Adiantum capillus-veneris, assembly GCF_014529385.1. Classification (NCBI taxonomy): domain Eukaryota; kingdom Viridiplantae; phylum Streptophyta; class Polypodiopsida; order Polypodiales; family Pteridaceae; genus Adiantum; species Adiantum capillus-veneris. Next base: position 72,154,670 of record NC_140935.1, on the reverse strand, counting down.
AGGGATTGGCAATGGCTGGAGTAATCCAAGTTGCTTCCCTCTATCATACTTGGACTTTTGGCATACCGCACATTTTGAAACATAATCTTGTATGTCCACTTTCATTGTAGGCCAATAAAAGTACGTCTCTACTCCTTGAAGAGTAGGTTGAATGCCTCTATGCCCCGCATAGGAAGGAGCATGGGATTCATACATGACTTTCTCGCAAAGGGAGTGGGTAACACATAGCCTACTGCCATGGAGAAGATAACCATCCTTCAAGGTAAATGGTTCCTCTTCCTTCCCCAATCAAGGGCCGACATTATGTCTTTAAATTCAAGGTCAGTAGCATACTCATCTATCGTAGAAGATAGATCATTGTGAGTTGCTATAGACACAGCATTAACTTTTTGGTGGTCGTGAAACTGCATTGGCCACTTAATTGTGCTTACTAGCAATGTGAGCAATATGAAAAAAAAATTGCCCACCTCATTTGTTTGTCGGAAAGCTTGGTTTTCGTCAGAAGTACTTGAGACTTTGGTGGTCAATTCGCAAAATAAATGGAGTCCCCAATAGATAGTGCTTCCATGTGTCTAGGGCATGTAGAACAGCTAAAAGATCTTTCTCATAAATGCCCAAGGCCTGCTCATATTGAGCCTTCGGCTCTCATATGCTATGGCATGCCCTTCTTGAAGCAAGACTGTTCTAAGGCAATCACCACAAGCATCACATTGGACCTCAAATGTCTTTGAAAGATCCAGAAGCATTAGGACTAAATGGGAGGTAAGATTCTCTTCGATCTTGTCAAAATCATTTTTCTCCTTAGTAGTCCATGAATACTTAATGTTCTTGTTTGTTAAGTCATGTAATGGTCCTGCTATTTGAGATAATTTTGCTATGAAGCGTCTATGGTATGCACACATACCAATAAAGCTTCTTAGCTCATGTAGATTCCTTGGATTAGGCCATGCTTTTATTGCCTCCAACTTTGATGGATCCATACGGATACCATCTTGAGAGATAATATGACCTAAGTATTGAATCTCTTGAAGGAAAAAATCGCTTTTCCTTTGATTGAGAAAAAGCTTGCTCTCCTCAATGCTTGAAAAATCACTTGGAGATGTTGCTTGTGTTCCTCCAAGGACTTGGAGTAGATGATGATATCATCAAAGAGCACCCAGTGAGGTTTAAATATTTTCTCCATTAAAGGATGAACGTGGCTGGTGCATTAGTCAAGCCAAAGGCATGACTAGATATTCATAAAGGCCAAACGTTGTACGAAACGCGTTCTTTAGGATATCTTCATTCACTATCCTTATTTGATGGTAGCCACCTTCAAGGTCAATCCTAATGAAGTAGGTAGAGCCTTGTAGCTTATTAAACACATCTTCTACCCGAGGTACTGGAATTCTATTTTCGATAGTGATATGGTTTAGTGTGCGATAGTCCACACACATGCGGTATGTACCGTCTTTCTTTTGCACTAAAAGGTCTGGAGAGCAAAAGGGAGAGGAGCTAGGCCTCACCATCCTTTTTTTTAACCAATTCTTGTACTTGCCTCATGATCTCCTCTTTTGAGCTTGGGAAACTTGAGAAGGAGGTTAGGTAGTGAGCTTCCTGGTAGGAGCTCAATTCGATGGTCATCATCCCCTCGTTTTGGAGGTAAGTCCATAGGGATATCATCAATGAACACATCGTGGAATCCTTTTAGAAAATTAGACAAATCTAGCTCTTTTTTATTCCTACCATTTACATTTGATGAAACATTAGGACCTTTTAGAGACTCTTTCACAAAAATCATGTATGCAAAAACTAAGCTTTCATTGATTTATCAAGAGCAAGAGGATTTACAAGTGGTATAGTACGACCAGACTCACTAGCATCTATATACATATTCTTTCCCCTGTAGGTGAAGTAGATTCTCCTTTCAAGGAACTTCATGTTGGCAGCCATGCGGTTGAACCATGGTGCCCCTAGGATAGCTTCCTCATGTTGGAGAGGAGAGATGAAAAGTCTTCTTTGTCGACATAGATTTGGACATGAAGCCTCAACTTCCCAATCAAGGGAGTAATGGAGACTTGTTGTCCCTTGAAAGCGGTATCGGCAGTTACATCATCTCCCATCCCGAAAGCTTGAATGCCCAACTTGGTGGCCAACTCCATTCATATGAAGTTGTGAGCAAACAAGATGAAGCCATCATGCTCCCTTACCTTTCCCCAAGCATAGGAGAGAGGTGATCCTTTGCAATGAGCATCCTCTTTTGGAGCTTCGAAATTGAAAGCTCTAGGAATTTCATTGTGGGTATTTCTCTTGGGGAAAGAACGATAACCATGTCCTTGCTCCCCACACTTAAAACACTTATGGTCCTTGCGAAAAGCTTCAAGCTCTTCAGGAGAGAGTTTGTTTGTAACTTTGTAAAATTCCTTCTCCTTGGACCTATTGTTGTTGTTGTTGGAATGGCCTTGGGAAGAATTTTGGGCAATGGTTTTCCCCTTTGCATCACTTTTGTCTTTGCTTTCCATGGGTTTGACATTCCGTCGAGCCCCTTATTGGAAATTGATGCACGAAGCAACCATAGTGTGGTGGATTACTTCGGTGATAAATCTAGGCCATTGGGAGTTGATATACTTGGCCATCTCTTTGGGTAATCCCGCACAAAATTGTTGCTTTTGCTCAGTAAATTCTATCTTTTGGAAGACAATGTAAGTCTCAAAACTTGTCTACGTATTTGTGGATAGAATCATGAGAGAGAAGCTTCAAACTGCGCCATTCAGTGAGCACTTTGTCCTTTGCGTCGCTTGCAAGGAATTGCTTCATGTGATGGAAACTTATAGAGTTTTCCATGTCTTTGGGGCTTCGTCATTGCCACAAAGGCTAGCCCACCATTGACGAGCTGATTTTTGGAAGTGCATAGCTACATGGCGTAGCTTGGAGGACTCCGTGAAGCACTTGTCTCCAAAAACCGCATCAAATTGTTGGATGAAGGCCAATACTTTATCGGTAGCACCAAAGGTGCCATCATAGGTGAAAAAAGAGTTACTCTTTCCTCCCTCTTTGAACTTCTTGAGCTTTTGTGACCTTTGCCATGCAGGGTAAGATTTGCAATGTCCTCCCCTCTTGTATTCTCTAGGAGAATAGCCATAGCTTTCATCAAAAGAGGAGGAAGGTGAAGAAGAAGGAGAAGAGGGTGACCTCTTTCTTTCCCTTTTCTTCTTGTGTTTCCTCTCTTCCCGTTCAAAATGATGAGGAGAAGGACTATGGGTTGGCCGTTTCCTCTTGGGAGGAGTTGGCGATCGTTTAGTCCGCCGTCTTCATAGAGACACATCTTCGGAGGAACCTAGGGACTCATTACTTTCTTGTTCTTTGGATTCCTCCTCTTGTATGGGAGAGAATCTTCTTTTGGGGGTCTCATCAAGAGGCCTCTAAGCTCTCTCTCCTCTTGGAGAGGAAAGGAAATCCCATAAGCACGAGTAACTTCAGCTTGCAAAGCGGGGTTGCCCATAGCTTGTTGCAACCTAGTAGCAAGATAATTAACAAACATGGAGGCATCATCATTAGCACCTTCATGTGCAAAATCAAAGTTATCAACGTTCATTCTACTCTCTTGGTTATTGTCATCCATGTTAACAAAATTTTTGTGTTTACTTAGTGTATTCTTTGACAATTCAAAACCTTAGTTGCTACTCCTCTTAGCCTTTGAAAATTAGTACTTAAGCATCTACACCCACAGCTCGCATTGGTTAATTATAGAGAGTAGTGGAGTGGGTCTAGTAGAGTTGCTGAGGGATAGCTCCTTTCGAACTTCTTATGGCTCAATAATGGTAAAGTCGTAGGCAAGTCTAAAAAGAATCCATTATTAAGACCAAATCTCTGGAGAGGTGTGCACCATATCCCACATAGTGGGCTCACAAAATGGATAATAGATCCCAGTCCCACTTACACCTAGTGTAATTAACAAAATCAACCATTAATAGGCTAGTTAAGGACCTCTCTTCTTAAGGAAGAAAAGAGAAACCAAATGCTCTGATATTAATGTAATATGATGGCCTATGAACTTTGAGAGTAGCAAAATTAGGAAATTATATAAAGCACATAACTTGTGAGATTACTTTGTGAGCATAGCGGGTGAACTTAATTGATGGTAGCAACATAAACATGGTACTTAGTTAACTTGACATGAGCAATACTTTTGCAAGAGAGAGAGTTTAGAGAACATGACAACAATTGAGGACAGGATTTATGCGGATCCGGTCCTCCCTTCAATAGGCATTTGTATTATAGTTTCTCCCATCAAGAGAGACTTGATACAATACAGTCTTTGTGTTCCTTATGACCTAGGTGATGCAATGGAGATGGGAAGCTTCATGCATCACGAGCATAACATAAACGTTGTAGAGAGCATTAACTATCCCAGGGCCTCAAACATCTTCAAAGGTGGAGAGAGCTAGTGGGGAATGAGGGTAAGAAAGAGGAAGAATTAATATACTGTAGGAGAAAGAAAAAGTTCCTCACTTATCATCACTCTTCTTGCTAGCATACATAATAGCATAGTAATGAAGATGGAGAAGATGGCAGGCTTAAGCATTGAAGTAGGGCTCTTGGTTGGATTTGCATTCCATAGCCAAGAGTGTTGGTGCAGGATCTCAACTTTTCTTGGAGAAGGAGATGGAGTTTCTCTACTTTCACAAAGTGAGAATGTACTAAAAAAGTGAGTGTGCGAGAAGTGTATACCCCCCAAGCATACCCCTTGCGTTCTTTGGGCGAGCCCCCCTTTTTTCTCAAGCTTCAAGCTTATTGAAACCCTCTCCCCCTAGCCAATCACATGCAACATGCATTTCAAGCACATAGGTAGTCTTTGGACAAGTGTCCTCCTTACCCCTTTGAGAGAGAGAGCCTGAAAATATCTAGATATTTGTTGAATGGAACTAGAAGCTCATTAGACCCCTCTTTAGCCTAGAGAATAGGATTCAAGCACACCATGTGGCTAAGTGTAGGGAGAGTCTGACATGTGTACATGTGCCCCTTGAGAAAGGGGGTGCCCTTTGGGTGAGTGGGAGGTTAATTCAAAGATTCCCCTAACTTTGGGGCTTTCCCCCTCCTTTTTAGGGTTTCTTTTTTACTCAGGCACCTTACCCCCCATGCATGGGAAGCTTCTCAAGCACCTTCCTCATCAAGCATGACAAGCACCTCAAGCACCTTAGTCATCAAGCATGACAAGCGCCTCAAGCACCTTAGTCATCAAGCACAACAAGCACCTCAAGCACCTTAGTCATCAAGCACCTCAAGCTTAGGTCAGGTTCCCACCTCAAGCTCAGCCCTAGCTTGCCTAAGGTCAAAGGGCTTTTTAACACTAACCATTGGAGGTCTTTAATGAAGCTAACCCTAAGGTCTTTTAAGCTCCATTAGCTAGCCTTGCTCTTTGACAAACCATCTCTCATTTGGACCCTTTAACAATTGGCCCCGTGTTGAGATAGATCCGTAAGCACGTGTCTATATTCTAACCCTTGTTCCCGTCTATTATCGCATATTAAATGATTAGTTTAATATGAGAAAATCGTTTGGGTTGGTTAGATATTAGATTTTATGAAAAACTCTCTATTCCTCGCTCTCGAATTCAGAGAATAAAGCTGTTTCTTGATCTCTTTCTCTACCATATTAGGGAGATACAAGGACATCAAAGTGTAGGGGATTTAAGCTAAAGTGCACGATCAAAGAAGTAAAGAGGATTAAAGAGAAATTTTCATGACAAAGGTGCAGAAAGGCTACATAATTGGGTTGATATCTGCTATTAATATCTTAGGATTTGGGAATTGAAGCAAACTAAGGGGTGCTATGTGCTCAAAGGCTTTGGGAAAATAAGGGTCAGATCATCTGGGATCTGCATGATTGCCAGTTTGTGATGCCAGAAACGATCTACGTTCATTGAGGAGTCAAGTACATGCAGCTATGAGGGCTTGGACATATATTTGAAAGACTCCAAGATTATGATTTGATTGGAAGCAATGCAATGGTTCTAGGTTAATGCATTTACCCAGGGTTTTCGATCAGCTAGGTGATTATAAGAGGTCGATTAGACCACATCGTGTACAGTTTGTTCATATTCTAATGATATAATACTCATTTTGGGTTCTTGTTGGCATTCATCTATCTGTGTCTATTGTTTCTCTCTCTTTCACCTCTCACACCCAGAGGCCCCATGCCGAACCCATATCCCCCGACATCGGTCTTACCCTAAGCCTGACATTACTCCCCCCTTGGAGAAATATGCACCATATACACCATCTTGGTACATGAAGAAATAACCTACGGACACTTGTCAAGTCCCTCCCCAAGTTCGTATGCTCATAGCATATTCCAAACATGGGAAGTCTTGTCTTTGCATGATACGTCATAGGAGCCCCACTTTGGATTCTACCATTTATCATAGCTAACAAATATTGTTGCTCATCGACAGATGTCTAGCAAAAGAAAGTTGACCTTGTTGCGCATTTACAGATAATCAACCGTGTTGAATTATACCATGTATTGAAAAGCAAAAAAATACTTGCAAAGTATGTACCTTGTACTTGCTTGTCTTGATTACTATTGTCCTTGACCATATAGATTTGTCTCAATCGAAGAAACCTCTGGAAACTTTGCCTAAGAGCCATCTTTTAGAAAAAATGCCAATCCAGAACACGAAAGTAGAGAAACCCATGTCGATTTCTCAAGCTGTAACAAGTGGTCATCAGCCATGCTGACCACCTTTGCCCTAAACTCGCTCGTGTTAGATATAATAGCAATACCCATTGAATGGTCATGCCATACAGTGGTAAAGCTTCCCCAAATTGATGTGCTCATAGCATACTCCAGACTATGGGTAGGTATTATACCATAAACATGAAAAAGGAAGCCTTGCTTCTGACATTGCCCTTATAGATATGCACATGCCATGCATGATGAAAAGCCTCAAGGGACAATTCCTTAGTGTTGTATTGAATGTAGCGGTTTATATCCACTTAGTGAGCCTTGCTCAATGATCAAAACCTCATCTTGGAGACCAAGTGAACCTTGCTCCAACATAACAAATGACAATTGCATAATTGGAATTAACCAAACAAGGAAAGTGCAAAAAATATGCATACCTCATTTTTGTGAAGATTTGGAGCTTCTGCTTGTCGACAATTGCTTTCAATTGCAGAGGTCTTAGAAGTTCATGATGTCAATTGATGAACCTTAGCTCCCGAATCCTAATGATCGGCACTCTAAATGTCAAATTTTTTGTACTCCTGAGGGCCTTGCCTTCATACTACTATTTGGACACTTTGCCCTCGGCTTTTGACACCTTGCCGCTGCCATATTCTGTAACTTTGTTATAGTGCCTGGTGTAAAGCTTCCATCACTTGTCGATTATCTTTAACTACCCTAGAGCAAGATGTGAAGCATTGTCTGTCATCATTGGCTCCTTTGGGACTCTGTTAGGACTTGACTTTGAATCCATCACTACCGCTTATTATGTGTGACTAGCTCGTAGATGAATTAATCATCGAAATCCATCCTTTGCAGCAGGTTTGGCTCTTCTTGGTAGTTCGACCACAATTCTGAAACATGGCTTGTCATCCTCGTGTGGGCACTGCATGCTCTGTACAATTAATGTGAAGGTGTTGTGATTTGGAGCAGCGAGCCCTTGTACCATCACTGCTAAGCAACATGCCCCTTGGGTGCCCGAAATAAAACATAATAGAATGTGAAAATGTGAAAAATGTTGCCTGTAAAGCCATGGTCAAAACGTGTAGATGCGCCAAAGATGAACATGTCGGAAACACCCGATGGAGGGTTTGCCAGTAGGAGCCACATGCTTGAATAATATTCCCCATGCCCTATGTACATGAAGAGCCTGATCTTGCCTATTTTTGTGTAGCACAAATTCTCCCCCTTTTCGACTAGGAGGTGGTTCTGCGCTGCCCTTCGCTTTGCTGAGTTCTTCCATGGAAGGAACGGTTCCTTCAAGCTTGCGCACATGGAACCTTCAACAAGAGAGAGATAACGTTGAGAGAGGGATCACTGAAAGAGGAAAACCCTTCATGCTTCCTCCCTCTTGAAAGAGCCATAGCCTTCTATGAGAGAGAGAGAGAGAGAGAGAGAGAGAGAGAGAGAGAGAGAGAGAGAGAGAGAGAGAGAGAGAGAGAATACATGCAAAGGCATGCAATGCTTATCGCCCCTTCTCCAAAGCTCCCCCCTCCCTTGAGCTCTGATACTAATGTGAGACTCTAGGGATTGGAGCATGCAACTCTCCACCCGACCATGCCCTATATAGGCCCTGCCTTGCTAATAATAGGGCTCCCTTGACCGCATGGCTCCGTCCTGGCCCGTGGCATGCCCGGTCTTACCCTAGGCCTGAAAAGAATATCTAGTATGTGGATAATGGAAGGCATAAACATATTAATCTATTTTCGAATTTTATTTTTCTACAGCTTTAACCAATTAATTTTTTTTTACCAAGTATGATTTGTAGATTCTTGCTCAACAACTGAGGATAGTTGCTTTCCTAACGGAGTGGTATGTAATGGAAATGATAATTATATGTTTATTGTAGCTAAAAGGTGGCAAAAGCATAAGTGATCTATGGAATATGCAAAAGGGACCAAGTTTATTGATATTGTATTATTATAAAGCTCTCGTGTGTGGATTGTTGATCAATTTGTATTTCGCCAAGGATAATGGAGAGATTATGCAACGCCCTCTCGAGTATCACACCTTCATTTAAAGACTCATTAAAGGTGATTTGTGAATAATGGAATTGCTCGTCCTCCACCCCATAGGATAGATCCTTTAGATCTTTTGGGACTATCCTTGTCCTTTTGAGACCTTAAATCAATAGACCTTATATCCGTATAAACTAGTGGCACTTCGTGACCTTGCACAATATTCCAACGCACTTTACAACAAGTAAATGCCACATCATGTAAGCCCACCGTGGGTATTGTCCCCATCCAATTTGTCCTCAACGGACATTGGATAACATATAAAAAACATCATTGTGGTTAGCCATGGTTGGTGATTGCGCCCGATGCAAAAGTTACATATATCGAAGAAAAATTGTACAAAATTAAAGTGTGCTATGTAGCACAACCCACACAAGACCTGAAGGTGCTTGTACTAAAAATAAATTCACTATAGAAAAATGCACAAAAGGATGAAACAACTTATATGGTGCGGCTTGTTGTGGCAATGAAGGTTGAAGTGAGTCCCTGTGAAAGTTTTGACAGCACCTAGGTCTAGAAGTTGTCTTCAAGGACACGCACACTTCATTGCCCTGAAATATCACCTTGATCTATGAAAGTGAGCCAAGATGGTGTTGGAAAATGCCAATTGCTGGATTTAGGGTCACACAAAGGCTAGAGGAGAGGAAGGAGAAGCTCAAGGACACGTAACACAAAAAGCAGTATTACTTACCTTGCCTATTAAAAAAGAAGTAATATACAAAATTTGAAGAAAAGAACCTCTTAGTGGGGGAAAAAGTGGCTCCAAGGTCCTAAGTGTGTTCACACACATACACTACAATAACATGATCACATGATGGTGACACAACACCTTACATTGCCATGATTGACATTCGAAGCAAGGATTACCATGATAGCAATGACATCACCCTCAAAAGAGCCCTCCTTGGTTGACTGCACCTTACCTTCTCTTGGAACCCCATCGAGTGCTGGATTAACTTGAACCCAACCCAAATTCTCTTGACCAGTGAGGAATTGCCTCTTGGAAGGCTGCAAAAGGTAGGGACCATGGAGTTTGAGCTCTACCATGTCCAATGGATATTTTACACGCTTGTGCTAGCTTCAAGCTTACTTCACGCTTGCGCTAGCCACATGAACTATGCCACTTTGAGCTTACTTCTAGTAGTGTGATTGAGCTCGACAACTCGAAATACACTCCTTATGTGCTGTCATCATGGGAACCACCTTAAACATCTTTTGATCCTACCTTGCAAGAGCTCACTATGTGGAGAAGTGAGAATCCTAAAATGCGAACATGTCTCGGTTGTGCTTTGTGCTAGTAGGGCTACTGGAAGAGAGAATCTGCCATATTCGGTAGATTTGCTGCCACTAATCCCTTCATTTTTTGAAGAGATTACGCTATTATTCAAGAGGGGAAGAGCATAGCGTCCTTTTCTCCAGTCCTTTCCAATGGAAGCCCATTACCTTTTCAACCATATTCTTGCAATGCTACCTTTGCAAATGGGATGCGACCCGATGTCTCCTTCCCTCGTCACTAATTGACGCCTCCCTAGGGAGGTGGGATCAGTGACCCACATTAGGCATCGCGAGGCGGGTGCAATGCGATCTCGATGTGAACTAGATGTGAACTTGGCCGCGATCGTGATCTATAAACTTACCACACACATACCTTTCAACAGACGCGCGATAGCTTAGCAGTTTGAGTCACTTCCTAGGAGGAGAGGGTAGCGGGTTCAAGCCTCGGAACCAAAAAAGTGGGAATCTTTTGCATTCCCTAGGCAATCCAACGGTCACAATCAATCGGTGATTGTGAGTTATTGATCCCACCTCCCAAAAGGAGGTGTCAATTAGTGACGAGTGCCTCCTTCCCCCCGTTAATCCTGCTAGCCTTGCCTCGTTATTAAAGCGCACAGGGTGGACTCGAGGGATCAACGGCCCAAGTGCAATCGACCGTTGATCTGGGCTGGCTGAGATAAAAAATTTAGGCGCCCTTCGTCGCGCTCTGTGCTCGAGCCCATGACCTTCTCCCATAGACGCCCATGTCATATCCAGCCCGCCTGTCACGCATCCGTGCCAGGGTTACGAGCCCTGCACATGTTAAATCTTGCCCCCTCTGGTCACGTGGATCCAACGGCCTAAAGCCCCTCCACCTTGCGCCGAGAGGGTTTCCCGCCGTAGATCCCTCGAGTGACACCCCGTGTCACTTATAAATGAGGCTAGCCTTGGGCGCGACCCGGCTCTTAGCGAGTAGTTCAGCTTTCTGAGGATGCCTGTTCCGACCAAATCCCCAATTGGCAGAGCGACTGAAAATGTGCAACATGTTTGCCTGCCAGCGATTGCTCCGGGGAGAGTTGAGAGTCGAGACGGTGCTGCTGATGCAATCTCTCTCTCTCTCTCTCTCTCTCTCTCTTTGTCGCTGTGCGTTTCACTGTGTAGTTTTGCTCTAGCCGTCGCCCCCTCTTGCAAAGTGTGTGTATAGAAGCTTTGCTCCACAGTCCTTAGTCCCTTCTGTCTTCCTCTCTCCATCCACTCCTCCACCTCTTTCTCCCTTCTGTCTTTCACATCACCAGCAAACTCAGCTTGCCCAAGTACAGTTTGGCCGGCTTGTCTACATAGACGGCTTTTGGAACTCTCTCTGCTTTTCGTGATGCAGCTAATCACTGCCCATTACCTTTTTTGATATCCCCATTGCGTTTTTGCTACGACCCACTACGAGTTATCTCCACCTGCCTTTTGCCCCCCCCACGCACCTCGGGGCGAGAAAACTACAGAGAGAGAGAGAGAGAGAGAGAGAGAGAGAGGGAGAGAGAGGGAAGAAGAAGAAGAAATTTCAATTTCTCACCCTTAATACGAAGAGCAGGGACCGCGTTCCAGCTCTAAGCCGTCTGGTCCTCTTCATTTGATTAACGGAAGATCTTAGAAACCGTTCAACGGACTCCTGTCTTTTGCAAGGTTTTTGACCATTTAATTGTATCTAAAGGCTTCAGATCTGAAGTGCTCAACATTCCTTCAATTCATCACTGCAAAAGGTCAGCTTACCACCTTGCTACATGCTTTGTGTTTAAGTTATGGTGTTTATATACCAAGGGCAGCTGGAGTTGGTCCTTCCCACTATCATTACTTTGAAACTGTTTGTGTTGTTGCCTTGCAGGGTGCCTACCTGTGCTCAAATGTCAGCAACTAGATACAATAGTTTTGTATCAATTTGATGGATACAAGCATGAATAAACCACCCTGTGCAGAATCAAGAAGGCCCTTTTATTCTAATAAGTCTCCATGCAAGCTCATGATTAGTCTATCAATCTCACAGACATTTGCAAATAGTTATGTTCTCTTTTAAATTACTCAAACACAGACAGAGGCGTGGATGCGGACACATGCACATATACATGTCTGCTTAGACAAGTTGCAAGCCTACATTGCTAGAAGCAATGGCTCGGTTGAATGTGTTCGCTTCTTAGCGACAGCTGAGCTCCTTTTTGGCCCTTAATATTGAATCAGGAACATACTGCTCCGGTCTATCTTGGTTACCTACATTAGTTTCTGGGGTTCTTAAAGGCAGTCAAAACGGCGTTCACTAGAGCACTCTGCATGTCTAGCACTGTGCCACATACTGGTCACGATAAGGACAAATTGCTTGTATCTATCCAAGGAAGACATGACCAAGTATATCCCTCAGAAGAACCACCTCTTACCTCTTCTCCAGTGTCTCATCCTGTGCCTTCTGATGTGGGCCATACGGATAATCATTCCAATCCTGGTCCTTTGAGAGAGATCGTTTCACCAAATGGGGAAACAAATATGGAGAGCTGGAGACAGAGAGGGCAGGATGGTCATTGGAGCTATGGCTGGGCAAATGGTGTACAGTTTGAAGGTGAAATCGACAAGGGGTTGGAGTCAGGGAAAGGGAAGTTCACATGGCCTTCTGGGGCTACTTATGAGGGAAGCTTTCAAAATGGATGTCTGCATGGATTGGGGACGTACACGGCAGCTGATGGCTCTTCCTATACTGGAAACTGGATAATGAATGTAAAACACGGTTTTGGAGAACAGCATTATGGTAATTGTGATAGCTATAAGGGCACTTGGTCGCAAGGAAATCGAGATGGCTATGGGACTTATACTTGGGCCAATGGAAACATATACACAGGAGATTGGAAAACTGGTGCTATGTCTGGTAAAGGGAAGCTTACATGGAGCAACGGGGACTCTTTTGAGGGACATTGGGCTGATGGAAAGGAGCATGGCCATGGTATATACACGTGGGTAGACACTGGTTGTTATGTTGGCACATGGAGTAAGGGCCTTAAGGATGGAAAAGGAACATTCTATCCACCAGGGACAAAACTTCCACTTCACATAACACTTTTGCGTGGTTCATCAATGAACAGCGATGGAAGTGAAGCTCCTGGAAGTCGCAGGCATTCTTTTGCAGTCTGGCGCACATCATCAGTTGATCCCATGAAAGTCACCTCGCGACCAAGCCAGTTAGCTGCTCCATCTGGGTCAAACACTAGCTTTTTGAGAAAAGCCGAGTCATTACCAACCAAGGCTGTAGCTCTTGATAGGAAACGTAGCTTGGAGGTTACCTTTGAGAAGTATCTTGGTCTGGATATTTCGTTTTTAACAGGGGAAACTATTCTCGAAGATAGTGAATCGAGCTTTGAAAAATCTGTTGTTTTGCCAATTGTTGAGAGGGAGTATGCACAAGGGGTTCTTATTAATGAGATAGTGAAAGAGTCTCTACTATCTAAAGGTGCTCAACGCCGACACAAACAACAGCACAAAGAGATAAAAAGAGCTGGAGAAACAATCATAAAAGGACATAGGAGCTATGATCTCATGCTCGATCTGCAGCTTGGTATCAGGTTGGTAATCCATAACTTTATTTTTGTAGTTTGCATGTTTGCATACGTGGGCTTGCTTGTGTGCTGAGAGAGAGAGAGAGAGAGAGAGAGAGAGAGAGAGAGAGAGGGGGGGGGGGGGGGGGGGGATGTCCCTTTGCACCTTACCTGTTTCTGTTTTCTTGTGGAAGCCATGTCACTTTTCTTGAGAGGGAGGACTCCTCAATTGCGTGTTCTTGCTATGCCTTTGGATGGCTCACTAGATTTGTTGGATTTGGAGTATGCAGATGACACTTAACTTTTTGCACAGGATAACACTCACACTTTGGATACTTGACGGGATACTCTCACTACCTTTTGCTTGGACTTGGTGTTCTCATCAATTGGCACAAGTCTTTTGGTTTTTTGGTAGGTGTCGATGAGGAATGTCACTAAGGTGTACATGACAATTTCACTTGATTGGCGAGAGGACAGACTTGCAAATATTTGGGTTGTCATGTTGGCATTGATGTGTCATATGAGCAGTAGTTTGAGCCAGTTTTAGAGTTTCTCAGGAGTAAGCTTTGCCATTGGTCTTCCTTGCATTTGTCTTTGTCTTTGTTTGGCGTTGCCCTTGTGATAAATCAGGTTTTTCTCGCGATAGCTTGGTTTACTATATTCTTTATCACTCTTCACTCCGGAGTCATAACACGGATGTGCCACTTAGTGCACAACTTTTTGTGTAGTGGGTCATATGGGTCTACAGACACAGCCGCAAGTTCATTGGAATTTGGCACACCCTGATCTTGCCTAGAGAGGAGGAGTATTGATCTAGAGATGTAGTGTAGTGCATTGCTTGCCAAACTCATAGTCAGTGGTTTGTTTCTTGGGGTTGAGCCTTGAAAGTAGTTTTATACCGCTCAGGAGGTAGCTCTCCAGGCAAACCCTCAGAGAAACAATTGCCTTGAGCTTGCAAAACGTCTTGTCGTTCTTTCTGTAAGTCCGACATATTTGACGTTTTATTGTCATTTAGTTCATTCAAGTAGATCGAGTGAACAAAAAGACTTGATTTTGTTAATTTTGAAATGGTCGAAACCGATACAAGTAGGACAGACTCACGCTTTAATTTTACATCAAGAATAATCACTCTGCCCTTCTCATTCTTCAACGTGGCCTTCTTGCCTTGTAGTTGACCACGATGCCTTTCTTGTGGTACTAAGGGATTCCCAAAAAGATGTCACACCCCTCTAGTGGTATGGCATAAAAGTCCCCATGCCATACATACCCTGACAATGCAACTGAAGTTTACCTATGACAAGTGTGATGGCAAATATTCCATTCTTTTGACTTTTGATATAGGTAATGAGGAAATCTTTACGACCTTCTCGCTAGCACTGCCTCCATCGGTCGTCCCATTTCCTTTGGTGTGATTCCAAGTTGAGCTGCAAATTCAATCGAAGTTGGCCTTGACTCCTCCATCGAAGAAGATAAGGACTTCTTGATCACGCACTTTGCCCCACGCGTTGCAGAGCTCTGTACTCTTGTCAATTTGTTCTCGATCAGTCCCCATAAAGTCTAGAACCATTCTTGCCTATTCTTGCCTTTGTCTTTCCTTTCTTTGCTCGCTCCTCTGTCGCTTTGGAACTTTTTGGCTTGTTCTTGGCGTGATCATTGGACGCTTGGTAGGACACTTGGCAAGAACATACTCTTGTTCCCCGCATCCGTAACTTTTGCCCTCTTTGTTATACTTAGCTCACTGCTCGGCTGACAACCTAGGGCCGGTTGATTTCTTTTGTTGTTGCTTCCCCTTCTTGTTACCATTTGATTGGTTTGGTCACCGTTGAGCAAACACTGGCCTGTCCGTTGGGTACGTCAGTGTGCCGACGTGCATACCAAATCCCTGCTTGGCATGACCCGTAAGTCACAACGGAGTTCGTCTTCTTTTGCAAACAATTTCGCCGTATCTCCTTGGGCAAACCGCAACAAAACCGCTCAACTTGTTGCTTGAAGGTAATTTTCTTGAAGGAAGAGGCTGGTAGAAAAGTCTCCTAGAACCTTTGGCAATAATCGTCCAGGGTGTCTTCTTTGGTCATCCTAAGATGATTCCAGGCTGTGATAACATCCTCTTCATATTCTTCGGTGAGCCATGCGGAGGAGAAAACACACTTGAATTTTATCCTTATTGTGGGTGCTTCCTTTTGCAAAAGTAGGATCGACCACCAAGTTTGAGCATTTGCTTTCAGATAGGAAGATGCTTGTTGTACTTAAGAGTGTTCGGAAAATTGTTCTCTTGAGAAAACAATATCGAATTGTTGTATGAAAGCAAGAGATTTTATACTTTAATAAGGACAAATGAAGCGGGTCATGCACCTCCTCAATGACTCTTCAACGTTCAATCATAGCATACATAAACTGTTTTGACCGCGTATAGAGCTAGGAGAGAGCAAGAGGAGGCGCTCACAATGTACAAGAACTTGGACTTGATTACAAGATCTAATACTTTATTAAGAGAGCTAGATACAAGACTTGGATTACATGACTTGAGTACAAGACAAGGCTTGATTGCAAGGACAAGACTTGAACATAAGAACTAGAAGAGGGATTTCATCATAGGAGCCTCACAACTGGTGTTGGCAAGATTGAGGGGCTTGTGGCCCAAGACCCCTATTTATACTAGTGCTTGAGGAGGTTAAAACTTTCTAGGTTCTTCTTGAGGAGGTTAAAATCTTCTAGAACCTTCTTGATCCTTCTAGAACCTTCTGGATCCTTCTTCAACTTTCTAGAGATTTCCAAAAACTTCTAGATTCTTTCGGAATCTTCTCTAAGCTTCTAGAAACTTCTTGACCCTTTTAGTTCTTCTAGAACCTTCTAGATCATCCTTCAACTTTCTATAGCTTTCCAGAAACTTTTAGATTCTTCTCCAAGCTTCTAGAAACTTCTAGAATCTCCTTGATACTTTTAGAACCTTCTAGAATCTTCTAGATTCTTCTAGAGCCTTCTAGTGATGATGTAGGCGATGACACGGGCGATGATGCAGGCAGCGACTGACTCTCAAGCATCCATGACATTACTCCCTCCTCTAGACGAGTTTCACGAGGAGCGATGGTGTTCCTTGACTGGGGCTTCCATGGATGCTATTGATGGAACTCTTGGACTTTGAGAGATGCATGCTAAAGATTGTGATGCATCATGCATGCTGAAGATTGTGTGCTGGTTCCCAAGTTCGTTCACTAACATCATAGCCTTTCTAATGCACCAAGTATTGTAACCTGCCACCCGAAACTTGAGAATCTAGGACTTTCTCGACCTCATATTCGTCATGTCCTTGAATCTCAACCGAAGGAGGTGGTTTTAGGGCTCTTCCTGGGATCTTAGATGTGTGACAAGGTTCTAGGACTGAGACACGAAAGACCGGATGGATTTTCATGGATGAGGGCAACTGGAGTCGATAGGTGACTGGATTGACTTGACTGATAATTTTAAACGGGCCAAGCGTTCGATAATCGATCTTTTGATAGGGACGAGATGAACGCAGATCACGTCGGAGGTGTTGAGCGCGCGGCGGTATGTGCAAGTGATAGAGCACGCGAAGATGTGCAGGCCTTGAGGCTTGAAGCGGAAGCACTGTGCTGCAGAAGGGAAGCGCTAACAGAACGAAGAGGGAGAGAGAGAGGGCTCACGTTTTTGGGGAAAACTCAATAAGTGAGCTTTGGGTTTTCCCACTTTTATTATAAGTGACCTTTAAAAAATGTGTCCAGGTTCAATATGATATTGAACCTGGACAAAGTATAAAAATGTACAAAAAGGGGTTATTTAGGCCTTTAACCCAACAACCTCCCACTTAAAGGCATAAATGACGCCTTTAAGTTAACCAACTCCCACCAGCTGTATGCAATGCTCATGTTGAGCCTTAGCAAGACTCTTGGTGAGAACATCTGCAGGGTTATCCTGTGTGTGAATCTTAGTCAAGGTGACTAGACCATCCTCCAATACCTGTCGTATGAAGTGGTATCGCACATCAATGTGCTTTGTCCGTGCATGAAACATGGCATTCTTGGCCAAATAGACAGCACTTTGGCTATCACATCCCAAGACAGGAGTACTAGCAGGCATACCAAGCTCTTTGACAAGTCTGCCCAACCATATGGCCTCTTTAGAAGCCTCAGTGGCTGAAATATATTCAGCCTCAATAGTACTCAATGCCACAATTTTCTGCAGTCGTGAACACCAAGAGACAGCACCACCAGCAATAGTAAACACATAGCCAGTAGTGGACTTCCTGGTATCCAAGTCACCTGCCATATCTGCATCACAATAGCCCTGCAACTTCAGGTCACTTTTGCCATAGCATATACACCTAGATTGTGTACCTGACAAGTATCTCAGAATGCATTTCACAGCTTCCCAATGTGCTTTGCCGGGATTGGACATGTATCTACTAACAACTCCTACCGCATGGGCAATGTCAGGACGAGTGGCAACCATAGCATACATAAGAGAACCACAAGCTGATGCATAAGGGATTCCCTTCATAGCATTCACTGCCACGGCATCCTTTGGGCAATCGGCTTTGCTAAGTTTTGTGTATGGAGGTAAAGGTACTCCAAGTGACTTAGCTTCAGCCATGTTAAACCTATCGAGTACTTTAGCAATGTACTTTTCTTGAGATAAGAAGAGCAATTTCAGCTTTCTATCTCTCTTGATTCTCATGCCCAAGATGTGCTCAACATCACCTAAATCGTTCATTGCAAAAGCTGAATGCAGCTGACGTTTAAGAGCATCAATGGTAGACTTATGCTTCCCAGCAATCAACATATCATCTACATATAGCACAAGGATTATAGGACTTCCATCATTATCCTTCTTTGTATACAAACAATGGTCTGAATGGCTGCGTTTAAAGCCTTGAGACAGCATAAAAGTATCAAACTTTTTGTACCACTGACGTGATGACTGCCTCAAACCATACAGTGCCCTTCTTAGTTTGCATACAAGTTACTTTCTATCAGGAACTACAAAACCCTCAGGTTGCTTCATGTAGATATCTTCATCAATGTCACCATGAAGAAAAGCTGTTTTTACATCCATTTGATTCAATTCTAAGTCAAGCACTGCAACGAGAGCAAAAAGGACACGCAATGTCGTAAGCCTTACAATAGGAGAAAAGATCTTTGAAAGTCAATCCCCTCTTTCTGTGCATACCCTTTGGCAACTAACCTTGCTTTATACTTGGGCTTTCCATCAACACATTTGACTTTGTAAACCCATTTGTTAGGAAGAGCCTTTCTTCCTTTAGGCAATGGCAAAAGATCCCAAGTATTGTTTGCATGCAAGGATTTCATTTCCTCTTGCATTGCAAGCTCCCACTTACTGCTTGACTCACATGTCTTTGCCTCTTTATACGTAAGAGGCTCTCCCTCATCTGTCAACATAACATGATGCAAAGAGGGGTCAAAGCGCTGTATCAACCTTCTGACACGAGTAGACCTGCGTACCCAATGATCTACATTCTCAGGCACAGGTTCTACATCAGGAGGCAACTCATTTTCAGCATGCTCATGCTGCTGAAAATCATTTTCAGCCATGACAGGTGGCTGTCCATCCTCATTTGGAGCATCTAAATCATGTCCTACCTCTTCTGGCTCAAGGTTAACCGGCTGATTATCAATTTCAGCTTGCGGTAATGCATCCTGAGGCTCTTTTTCAACATCAATAGGTGGCAAGAGAGGCTGAAATTTGACCGATTTCTTGTCAATTTCATAAGATGTAGCATTTTTCAGCAATTTAGCCTCATCGAACACTACATCTCGGCTGCGTACAACCCTCTTAAACTGAGGCAACCATATCCTGTAGCCCATTTCACCCTCTTCCCCATAACCTAGGAAGAGTCCTTGGATGGACTTGGCATCTAGCTTTGTCCTCAAGTCATTACGAACATGGACAAAAGCCTCGCAGCCAAAAACTCTCAAATGATCATAAGAGGCAGGTTTGCCAGACCAAACCTCCTCTGAAATGTCATTTTTCAGTGTACTGTTAGGAGAGCGATTGCATACATGAACTGCAGTTTTCAAAGCCTCTCCCCAAAACCCATGAGGGAGATTAGCCATGGACAACATGCAACGCACTCTCTCACATAAAGTACGGTTATACCTCTCAGCCACACCATTAGAAGATGGATTATAAGGGGCTGTCAACTCCCTTTTAATCCCATATCCTTCGCAATAACGCTGAAATTCAGCAGACGTGTACTCCCCCCCATTGTCAGATCTCAGACATTTAAGCTTACTACCCTTTTGCGTGGTCACAAAAGCATGAAACCTGTTAAATGCATTAAATGTCTCACTCTTATTCTTTAACAAATATGCCCAACCTTTCCTAGTGCAATCATCAATGAATGTAACAAAGTATAATGCACCACCAAAAGACTTAACAGGCATTGAACATACATCAGAGTGAATTAAATCAAGAGCATTAGCTTTGCGTGAGACACCAGAATAATAAGAAGACTTCTTTTGTTTACCATACAAAAAGTCATTACAAAAATCTAACTTGGTGCCCTTTACATCAACCCTCTTCAAAGAGGAGAGCACATCAAGTCCCTTCTGACTCATATGGCAAAGTCTTTTGTGCCACAACTCCAAATGAGAAGCAACTTCGGCCACTGCAAGAACCTGGCAACCTTCTGACTCATATGGCCAAGTCTTTTGTGCCACAACTCCAAATGAGAAGCAACTTCGGCCACTGCAAGAACCTGGCAACCTTCTGACTCATATGGCCAAGTCTTTTGTGCCACAACTCCAAATGAGAAGCAACTTCGGCCACTGCAAGAAACTTGCCAGGCAAAGCTTTGCCATGTAAATCGTACAATGTACCACTCTTGCATCCCTTGACAATGAGCATTGATCCCTTAAGCAACTTCCATGAACCCCCAACAAAAATGGTTGTATAACCCTGTGCATCCATCTGGCCAACAGACAATAGACTCTTCTTGATGCCTGGTACATACCTTACATCTTTAAGCATAAACTCTTGGCCATTGTTTAATGCCAAGCGCACAGTGCCCATTCCTTCAATGTCACAAGCATGGTTATCCCCAAGGTAAACCTTGCCATACTTGCCTGCATGATAAGAAGCAAAACACTCCACAGATGGAGTCACATGAAATGAGGCACCCGAGTCTACTATCCAAGAGTGTGTAAGGCCATCATTTGCACTTAGCAATGCATCAATGACATCTCTACGTGAGATAAGCATGTCTTCTGCATTTGCTACAACAAAATCTGAGGGGCATGAAGCTGCAACCAAGATCTCCTCAGTGTCGGATAACTCTGTGATAACCACACTAGAGGATACATTGACAGTCTCCGAATCCTTGGAGGAGGTACCTGTTGATTTTTCCCCTTTCTTATCCTCTGTCTTCTTCTTCTCCTGTGATTCCTTCTTTCTTTCCTGCTCTTTCTTGAAATACCTGCAATCTGGCTTCTTATGGCCTTTTCTGTCACACTGGTAACAAGTCACGTCCTTATCCCTAGACTTGCTTTTGCTCCTGTTTTGAGTCTTGGTACCTGTATTTTGCTTCTGACTTCTGCCTCTCGCATTGTAAGCAGAACTGCCACCTTCCCCACCACTAGACTTGCGTCTAATTTCCTCATTTAGGATGGAGCCTCGCACTCCATCATATGTGAGGTTGGGGCTATTACTCAAAGAAACCACAAGCGTTTCCCAAGACTCTGGCAAAGTCATCAACAAAAATATGGCTTTCAACTTGTCATCAAAAGGTTGAAGCCCGGTATCCTGTAGCTGACTCATAACACTGGTGAAAGCACTTAAGTGCTTAGAAGCCGACTTGGCTTCGTCAAGCATCATGTTCACCAGTTTGCGCATCAAATGCACCTGATTCACAGGGGTGGCATTCTCATAAGTGGCCTTCAACTTATGCCAAATTGCATGTGCACTGTCCAAGCCCTTTATGTTCACCAAAATGTCATCGGTCACAGCCATTTTGATATAGGCCTTTGCCCTCTTGTTGAGCTTGGCCCAATCCTCATCCGGCATGTCCTCAGGCTTTACAGCCAAAAGGGCGTTCTCACAATCCTTGAGGAACAAAATCCCCTGCATCCTGTCCTGCCATAGGTCGAAACCTGTATCGTCAAATTGCTTGATTTCCATCAATCTCTTGGCATCAGACGACGAGGAAGTAGAGGCCATTTGCACGGATAAAAATGCAGCAGAAAGTGTCTACACAAAATCTGAAAATTTTTAGTGATCACAATGTACCGCACGTTGCATACAATGTGCTGAAAATTTCAGCAATTAACAAGTATCCCCAATGCGTACTTGCATAAACTCACAAAAGGCGTACATAAACCTCAATTTGTGTATATAAAAACAATCCAATTTTGAATTTTCTGCAAATTTACTGTTTTGGTGCATCAATTTGCATCAAATGGACCTGTTTTGAGTGGGAAAAGCAAGGGGCATTCACGGGAATCGATTTAGAACACTTGCTTTTTGCTGTTTTGACCTGCAATTTTCTGGTTTTTACTTGTTTTGACCTAATTTCAGCCTGTTTTAAGCTGTTTTGGAAACCCTAATCAACCTAGGTGACACTGGAAGCAAGGGGCTTCGCGATGAAAGCGGAAATTTGATGCGAGAGAAGCCTTTCGCTTGCTGTCCAGCCACCTGCGCAAAGCTTCTGAAACCCTAATCTGGTTTTGATACCAGTTGTTGAGCGCGCGGCGGTATGTGCAAGTGATAGAGCACGCGAAGATGTGCAGGCCTTGAGGCTTGAAGCGGAAGCACTGTGCTGCAGAAGGGAAGCGCTAACAGAACGAAGAGGGAGAGAGAGAGGGCTCACGTTTTTGGGGAAAACTCAATAAGTGAGTTTTGGGTTTTCCCACTTTTATTATAAGTGACCTTTAAAAAATGTGTCCAGGTTCATATTGAACCTGGACAAAGTATAAAAATGTACAAAAAGGGGTTATTTAGGCCTTTAACCCAACAGGAGGAGCCACACTTTATCCGCTTCTTTGTATTATGGATGCTGCATGCGATATAGATTTGCACTTTTCTTATACTTGGGTTGAGCTTCTTTGATATGAATTGTAAGTTCTTTGTGAATTGCAGATAGCTGTTGTGTAAGATCAATAGTAGCTGGATTCTTGACTTGATGGTGCCTGTGGATATCTTGTTTGGGATGTTGACCATAATTAGCAAAGAATGGAGTGTGACTGGTGGAGACATGAAAACTGTTATTGTAGGAGAATTCTACTAGCGGTAGGAGCTCGACCCAATTATCCTGGTGATAATTGATAGTACAATGGAGACACTGTTCCAAAACTTGATTCTCTCTCTGTGTTTGCCCATCACTTTGTGGGTGATTGGCTGAGGAGAGGTTGATTTGTACTGCGAGTAGCTTGAATAAGCTTTTACAAAAGCTAGAGATGAATTGTGAGCCTCGATCGAAAACTAAGTCATCCGGTAATACGTGATAACGATAGATATGCTGTAGAAAGAGTTTGGCCGTACCTTCGCCGTTGATGGTTTTAGTGGTTGGAATGAAGTGTGCCATTTTTGTAAACCGATCCACGACTACTAAAATGGAGTCAAATCCTTGTGACAAGGGTAGCTCTACAATGAAATCCATGGAGATGGATGACCATGGTTTGCTTGGAATGGGCAAGGGATGGAGTAATCCATGAGGGGGCCTTTGATCTATTGTAAGTGTCACAAGTGCCTACATACTCCTTGACAAGCTTCCACATTTGAGGCCACCAAAAGTCACGGGAGAGAAACTCAATTGTCTTATTAATCCCAAAATGCCCTGCTGAAGGAAGATCATGCCGTTGCTGAAGTACCTCCAAGCGTGTTGGTCCTGGCGGAAGATAGAGAAGACCCTTATAGTAAATTAGTCCATCAATTTCTTGAAAGTCCTCATTAACCCCTTGTCCTTGTAGTTGTCTAATATTCTGAGCAAGTGGGTCCTTGGCAATTTGCGTCTTCACCTTAGAAAGAAAAGTAGAATCTTCAGGAGCTTGGCTCATGGTGGCGTTTAGCTTAAGTTACTCAGGTTTCAAAATCACTGACTCTTGTTGATCAAATGCTGCGTCGCCTTCTCTAGGTGCAAGGTAGGATCTATTTGATAAGGCATCTGGCTTACCTTGTTGACGGCGAGGCCTATAAGAGATAAGAAAATCAGACCTTGATAGGATACCACTCCACTTGGCTTGGTGACGATTCAAGACGGTGAATGCCATGAAGTATTCCAAATTTTGTGATCTGTATAGACAGTGATCTTATGAGGAGCTCCTTTAAGCGTCGAAGGAGTCGATGATTGCTAAGAGCTCTTTGTCATGGATTTCATAATTGATTTCTGCAGTTGAGAACTTGCAGGAATGAAAAGCCACTGGATGTACTCAACTATCCTCTCCTACTTGGGATAGAATAGCGCCAAGGGCAAAATCTAAAGCGTCTGTTTCTAGGATGAAAGGCTTTGTAGGATTTGCATGAATTAGAATGGGTGCGGTTGTGAAAGCTTGCTTGAGAGTCTGAAAAGCTTTTGCGGCCTCTGAGTCCCAAACAAACTTATTATGGCCTGTCAACCTTGTGAGTGCGTAACCACCTTGGAGTATCCCTATATAAAGATACGAAAATTTTCAAATCCGAGGAAACATTGAACATCTCTTACCAAGGTGGGTGTCTCCCAATCAAGGATGGTTTGAACCTTCTTTAGATCCATGGAGATTCCCTTTTCAGAGATAACATAACCAAGAAATTCTACCTTAGATTGATGAAAAGAGCACTTCTCCAACTTTGCATATAACCCTGATGCACGAATCTTTTCAAGCACTAATCGTACATGGTGCTCATGCTCTTCTTGATCCTTGGAAAATATCAAGATATCATCCAAGTATACTACCACAAAATAATCCAAATACTCCCGAAAGATGTTGTTCATTAAATGTGGGGCATTTGTTCAAAGTGGCCATACCTTGTGTGAAAGATTGTCTTTCATTCATCACCTTCTTTGATTCTGATTAGGTTGTAAGCACCACGAAGGTCTATTTTTGTAAATATTCTTGCCTTGCCAAGGCGCTCAAGAAGCTCTGGGATCAAGAGAAGGGGATAGTGATTCTTGACAGTGATCTTGTTCAGCCCCTATAATCCACGCACATCCGGAGAGTTCCGTCCTTTTTTACAAAGAGTATTGGAGCTCCTGTTGGGAACTTTAAATGCCGTATGAATCCCTTAGCAAGATTCTCATCAATATTTTTTCGTAATTCGACCAATTCATCTTGAGATAGCTTGTATATTGGGCCAAAAGGAGGTAGGGTTCCCTCCTGAAGCTCTATAGCACAATCATAGGGTCGATGCTCCAGTAAGAGATCTGCATTTTTCTTCTCAAAAACATCATTGTAATCTTGATATTGACGTGGCAATGCCTCCATGATTTTTGTTGTTGACGTGTCGGTTGGTGTTGCAAATATCAGGAAAGTTGGATGCTTTTTTGCTGCACGCATGAAGACCTTGGCTCCAAGATATATAGGCCTATTATACCTCTTCTTCCTTTGGACTTTTCGTGGTTCAATTCTCCGAGCCCTCCAATCGATGTTAGGATTATGTAATTCAAGCCACGGTAGCCCGATAACAATTGGACTGCTTGGGCTTTGTATGTTATTGAACGCTATTCTTGAAACATGCTCCTTCAATGTTACTTCTATGGGGCGAGTTTCATACATGACATCCCCTGAAGCGAGGGGACGACCGTCAATGACTTCTACAGTTGCTGGATTAGACTTCTCCACAAGTGGTTTGCTTTGTTCTTTTGCAAATTCTTTGTCCATGAAGCACGCCGTTGCGCCTGAATCTAGTAATGCTTCACAATGTGCCTACCCGGCATATGGATCCTGACTAGTAGCATAAAACTTGAAGTGGAATTAGCGAGAAGAAAGAGACCTTCTTTTGCTTGTCTTTTGTCCAACCGGTCCGTCTCTATTGAGGTTGGACGTCCATGTTTTCCGAACACGTTGAGGCCATTGCACCATGAACCTTCATCCTTCTCTTCCTTGGACATAGTTGAACAATGTGCCCCTGCTCTCTGCAATACATACATAAGCCATTAATGCATCGCGTTTGCTTCTCCTGGGTTGAGAGAGGTTGAAACCGTGCTGACTCAATTTGCATGGGCTCAATGCTTGATTCATGGCCTTGTTGAGGTGTGTAGCCATTATGTGTCACTTTTGTTGTCACGTGACATATCCAACCCTAAGTGTCCGTGGACAAGCTACAGCATGATCAGGGTTCAGTCAGTCCAGTGGCACTTTTTGTGAGTCTATTCATAGACCGTGCATGCCCAGCCACTTAGTATAGATGCATATCCTCTGGTTGCACATAGCATGATCATCAGTATTCCCTTCAGAATCCATCAGATTCAGTCAGGGGAATTTTCAAATGCATTTAGCCTATTTTTCCTATTTTTGGCATTTTTCACTTATTATTTTTAAGTGACTTCCCAACAAAAGTAGGTAGGGCAATTTTGCTAAGTTTGTATATAAGCAAACCCAAGTTAGCACTAAATGGCAGAAGAGGCAGCAGGAGCACATGCTCAACAGGCATCTTCTCAGCAAGAACCCGCAGTAGCCCCCAAGCCTGGCGTTGTCCTCTCCATGAGCCTAGTGTTTTCAGTTTGGGTCTTCAACATCGCGAGTCACTTCCCCACTTCAGCCTAGCGTTTTGCATATCGCCACACCTCCCCCTGATCCCCTGGCGTTTTCAGCTTGACCATCGCCAGCATACCAACAGGCCAGCGTTTTTCCACTAACGCTATCAGACAAGCCAGCGTTTTCTATTTTCAGCCCGTTCTGGCAGCAGATGGACAGCGTTTTCAGCATGCACGATTAGCATCAGATTCAGCCATAAAGACTTGCAGATGATAGCCATTTTCAGCCCTCGAAACGCAGCCAAAACAATCATTTTCAGCCACCCAAAACAGCCCAACAGATTTTCAGCAGTAGAAAGACCATAGATTTCAGCCCTAAAGTCGTCGTCGTCATCCCCGTCGTCGTCATCGGCATAGTCCCAAGTTGCATCATTCCATTGCATCCGCATTGTACCACTTTGTGCAATCATAAGTAGACCACTCTCGCCGACGAGAGTGGAGCCTTCGGAGGAGGGTTTTACAACGTCTCTGGTGTCGTATCTCTCTTCTCTCTCTATCTCTCAGTCTCAGACACTTGCACGCACAGTGTCCAGTCACTTTGTTTGTGATCATAGCACTTTCCAGTAAGAACGGAAGGCTCTTCCTTCCATAAGAACTAAAAGGAACCTTGAGCACAGTTCGGAGCACTCATCTTGAGCAAAGCGCAACAATCATTCCGCAGCACCTAACATTGGTATCACAGCTTTGGCAGTATTCTATATCACTTAAGGAAAGAACAACAAGAATCACAAGAATTTTTTTTGCTTGTTGTGGTCGCACGAACCCAAGTTCGCTTGGGCGTGTCGATTCTTAATCGTGTTTATTGAAGAGTGACAGGAATCCCAGGAAAGAAGGGCTTGTCCAGACTCCCCTTGTGTCTCTTTTCACTCATTGAGAGCGGACCGTGCACTTAGCGGCCGGCCAATCGACGTGAGGTGGGAAAAAGCAACCTTGGTGTGAGCGCAAGGCCGCCAAGGGGTGCGCCCACAGAAAGGAGTAGAACTCGTGTGAAGAGAAGATCCTTCTCCAACGTGATTTGCAAGCGAAAGAAAACCTCAAGAACCAAGACCCTCAAGAACCCAAGTTCCTCGTGAACTTAAGAACCCAAGACCACAAGAACCCACAAGAATCAGAATGATCATCACTCGAAGCGGAATGGATACTTCTCTTGGAGGTGATGAGCACGAAAGAGGCGAAGAAGAATTTTCCCCACCAGGAGGTTTTTTCCGACCCTCCCCCTTCACCATCTTCGACAAGGATTGCACTACTAACTCCTTTGGAGGCTTTCGACAAGAGGATGATGGACAGGAAGTTAGAAAGCGAAGAAAGAATAGCAGCCATAGAGCGTAAGTACCAAGAAAGAATGGCAGCCATAGCGCGTGAGAGCGAGCAAGCACGCTTGGAAGCCAAAGCAAGAGAAGCAGAATTTGATCGAGAGAAGAAAGCAAGAGAAGCAAAATTTGATCGTGAGACCAAAGAAAGAGAAGCACGATTTTATTGCGAGAACAAAGCAAGCATGCAAGAGTTCTTGCGACTCTTTTCTCAAGCTCAGGCACAGATGCAAGAGATTCGGGAAAAGAAGACTCTCTCAGTCTCTTGTTTTCCAAAGCATGACACACAGGATTTGCATGATTGTGTGAAGCATGATGATGCTTTGATTGACAATGACTTGCATGATGTTTTGATTGACAAAGATAAGCATGATGATTTGAATGATATTGCTAAGCATGATGATTTGGATGATAAAGACAAGCATTATGATTTGCATGATCAAGAGATGATTTCTCACAAGCATGATGAGTTGCATGAAGAAGAGGTGATTGTTCACTAGGATGATGTGTTAGTGGATGCTTTTTCTAGCAAAGCTAACCTCGTTGCAGATTCGATCAATCACGAAGAACCGATCTTGGCTTTCGAGTCGAGGTCCAAAGAACCCCCATAGTATGATTCGATCATTCAGGAAGAAGCGATCTTGACTCTCGAGCCTAGGTCCAAAGAACCCTCACAGGAAGTATTATGTGTTCGCATGATTGATACGCACGCATTGTTTGAGTGTTTCATTCGTGATCGTTTCCTGTATTTTAGTCAGCGTCTTTATGTGATCCCTTTTCCTAGGCATGACATATTGTATGTTGAACACATTTCTCTCATGGATGAGCACGATTGTATGCGGATTTTTCATGAAAAGCTGAAAAGTATGTATGTCAGGAAGTCAAATTCCATGTCTCTTCCTTGGCACGACACAGTTGTAGAATGAGCACATGACAGTATGAGCACCAAGCATGGGCATTTCCGTTGTGAATTGCCACAGTTGATTGCTCTAGATCAAAAGAGAAAGATTCGATCTCATTGTTTGCGTGTATGTGGTGAACGGTTTAGCACTCTGTCTATTGGTTCATCTACATTGCATGCACAGTCTTTGAGGAAGACAAGATTTTTTCCCTTCACTTTACATGGAATGGGTATGTTCATGGTTTTGTGTTGGAAATGGTTTCAGGAATTTTCAGCCATGGAGATTCTTGAAGATGAAAGAAGCAGGTCTCTAGATGAAGTTAAAGCATCGAAGGAGCTACAGAAGACTTTGTGTCGCTTTCGGTGCGGCCCAAAGAAGCAAGCGTTGCAGACCTTTATAAAGTTCAAGTATCGCACGACCCACACATCAGAGTGGCCCGGCGAAGAGTCCCTTCCAGGATTCCGGATGCTAGAGTGGGGCCTTCGGAGGAGGGTTTTACGTCTCTGGTGTCGTATCTCTCTTCTCTCTCTATCTCTCAGTCTCATACACTTGCACGTACAATGTCCATTCACTTTCATGTGATCATAGCACTTTCCATTAAGAACGGAAGGCTCTTCCTTCCATAAGAACTAAAAGGAACCTTGAGCACAGTTCGGAGCACTCATCTTGAGCAAAGTGCAACAATCATTCGGTTGCACCTTACATTTGCTTGGGATTGCAATGGTGCCCCAAGACGCCTCTCTTGTTGTCTCTCAAATAGTCGATTATCACGTTCTATTGCTTGAGAGATGAACTCGCTTAGTGTGTGAACCTTTGGCATAGTCAATTAAAGATCTTTTACGTCATCCTTTAATCCCCACTGAAATTGGCTAATGAAAATATTCCTCATGCCAAGTTAAATCACAAGTGAGCTGTCGAAATTCGAATGCATAGACGGATGCAGGTCTTGATCCTTGGCTGAGATTTCTAAGTCTGGTTTCAACAACCCTTGCTCTATCAGTATCCCCAAAGGTTGCAGAGAACTCCCGCACAAAAGCTTCAAAGTCATGAAGAAGAGGAGATTTTTTTTCAAGTAAGGGAGCAAACTAAGAGAGAGCCGTACCCGAGAGGAGAGTCCCAATAAGGCCTACTTGAGAGGCATCATCTGGATAACGCTCTCGTTGCATTCGAATGAAGAGACACACTTGTTGGAGAAAACCTCTAAACTTTGATCTAGTCACATCAAATTTTTCAAGCATGTTGACTTTCAGCTCCTTCTTATGTTGTTGAGAATAGATGGATCTTGCAGCTTGTGCTTGATGGTGCTTGTCTCTTGAAGCTCTTGAATTTGACGTTGAAGATCTTGCAATGCCGGTCCCAAGATTAGGGGTTGCCCTGCTTGAAGTTGAGCGTTACTCTCGCGAAATTCTTGTAATTGGAGCTTGGATGCTTTGCAATGTGTTGATGACACCTGCCATCGTCGGCTCCATGATGGCTTGAGAAGATTAAGAGATGGTAGTCTTGCCAAACTGTTATGAGCGCGTATAGAGCTAGAAGAGAGCAAGAGGAGGCGCTCACAATGTACAAGAACTTGGACTTGATGATAAGCTTAATATTGATTACAAGGCTTAATACTTTATTAAGAGAGTTAGATACAAGACTTGGATTAGATGACAAGGACAAGGCTTGATTGCGAGGACAAGACTTGAACATAAGAACTAGAAGAGGGATTTCCTCATAGGAGCCTCACAACTGGTGTTGGCAAGACTGAGGGGCTTTTGGCCCAAGACCCCTATTTATACTAGTGCTTGATGAGGTTACTTGAGGAGGTTAAAACTTTCTAGGTTCTTCTTGAGGAGGTTAAAATCTTCTAGAACCTTCTTGATCCTTCTAGTTCTTGAGAACCTTCTGGATCCTTCTTCAACTTTCTAGAGCTTTCCAGAAACTTCTAGATTCTTTCGGAATCTTCTTCAAGCTTCTATAAACTTCTTGACCCTTCTAGTTCTTCTAGAACCTTCTAGATCCTTCTTTAACATTTTAGAGCTTTCCAGAACTTCTAGATTCTTCCGAAATCTTCTCCAAGATTCTAGAAACTTCTAGAATCGCCTTGATACTTTTAGAACCTTCTAGAATCTTCTAGATCCTTCTAGATTCTTCTAGAGCTTTCTTCTAGAGCCTTCTAGTAATGATGAAGGCGATGATGCAGGCAACGACCGACTCTCAAGCATCCATGACATAAACAAGCACCATGAAGCTCTAAAACACACTTAATTAAATAACAAAATACATAAGAATAGAATACGTTGAGCAAAAAAACGCTACAATAGAAAACGTTATGTGACGTACTGTATGTTTCAATACGGGACGTCCCATATTCTAAATAAAGTACGCTTATCATAGTTGCTATGAATCCATTGTGCTGTGGAAAAGGGATCAGATCCTTTGTAGGAGAAGAATCATCTGAGCTTTGATTCCACTGTATTAGACTGGACACTCCAAGCTGATGATCTATAGCAACACACTTGAGAGAGTTGCAAACATCTGAATAGAACTTGAAGAGAGAGAGAGAGAGAGAGAGAGAGAGAGAGAGAGAGAGAGAGAGTTGACATGGCACAACGTAGTTCTGCACCCAAACGCACTGGCCCCAAGACGGATGCCCGTTCTTTGTGAGAGTGAGCAGTGGAGAGGGTGTGAGCCATGCGCACTGAAAACGTTGGAGGGGGAGAGAGAGAGAGAGAGAGAAAACACATCTAGAGCAGCCGAGGCTCGTCGATTTGCCTTTCTTCGGCGTTGGGCCCGATCTCGACTCTTCTTCACACTTACGTGTGGCCAGATTACATGGCAATATGCCCCCCCTCGGTGGTTTCTCCTCCACTCATCACACAAACCACCATGAGATTGTTCTAGTCGAGTTGTCACTATAGTGGCTCTCACCCTTACATTCAGCTTGTACACCCCACGTGATAGGCTATTTTGGCATCCGCTGGGGATTATATTGTACTCAGTAATATACAGCCCTGATTTTTCCCAAAAAAAAAAAAGAAAAAAAAAAGAGAGAAAACACAAGTGCTGCACAAATGATGCTGTCAATACACAATTTGAATGACTACAAGACCCGAAGCATTCTATTTATAGAATCTTAGGTTGAGGTAGGGCAAAATGTGTAAGTGGTGCAAAAAAACATAAAAGCCCAAAAATGGCTAAAAATGTGTGCACCCAGCTAGGCTTAGAAAATGACCGGCCGGACACATGCTAACAGTGTCCGCCCATGCAATCTACATGATGTGTGATGGGTGGCCAACCCAAGACAATCACTAGCCTTACAAAATGGCGAAGCAATGGTAGTGTAACAACACTCTCAACATTTCTTTATTATTATGCCTTGCAAATTGCAATGTCCGAGGGTCTTCTCTTTGGCGTTGCTCCCAAGCAAATCTGACAAGAGTGAGGCTTTGGGCACACTTTTAAAGGCCCCTGGCCAAAAGCAGTTACGTGAAAAGGTCTGTTTCAAAAGCACTGGA
The DNA here is from genome assembly GCF_014529385.1 of Adiantum capillus-veneris. Classification (NCBI taxonomy): domain Eukaryota; kingdom Viridiplantae; phylum Streptophyta; class Polypodiopsida; order Polypodiales; family Pteridaceae; genus Adiantum; species Adiantum capillus-veneris. The sequence goes on along the minus strand of NC_140935.1, from coordinate 72,122,715 downwards.
CCCCCCAAAAGCTTTGTCCAAAAGATGGCTGTAAAACGCAGGAGTCCGTATGTTGTGCCACGTCAACCCGTAAAAACGTGGAAGTCCGTATGCTGCTACGTCATCTTGCTCTACGCAAATTTGGGGTCTGTGCTTTCGTTTAGAAAGGGTTTAGGCCCCTCGGCCAAGTGACATAAGTTGGGAGGTTGGTAGGGTTAGGTTTTACACCCTAATCCCTTTGTGTCACATGATAGGAACAATAAGTCGGTAAAACTTCTTCTGCTTCCTTTCACTTTAGACCCTTCGGTCACAATCTGTCCTTTTGGTCATGCCACGTCATCACTTTGTGATAGATATTGTGAGTGAAGGTTCCATGAGTGTTAGAGAAAGAAGAAGATTAACACGAGATGGGGTCCCAAACCCCCGTCCAAATGCTGATACAGCTGTCCTAGATGCTGGGATGCTGATGGGATCTTGTGGTAGATGTTTGGATTTGAGAGGCTAATGGCTGAAAATGGAAATGCGAGGGATCTGAGGCTGGATCTGCTACTTGACAAGTCTATGGACTGATCTGCTGCTAATGACGATGTCGAGGGTGTTGATGATGATGATGTAGATGGGCAGAAATCTGAAAACACTAGCTGATCTACTGTGCTAGGGCTGAGGTCTGGAAACGCTGGCTGATTTGTTGTCACTAGGGCTGATCTAGTACTGCAGGGCTGAAAACGCTAAGTGCTGCTAGAGATGGCGATGAGGGTGCATGATGGAAAAAATGCTAGAGGAGGGTGAAGGTGCTGTTGATGTTAGAAAATGCTAGATGAGGGTGTTGGTCCTACTGAGGGTATTGCTGCCCATCTATCGCGTACTGAACTTATCTTCAAAAGTGACCCTTGGGGTCGCCTATATATGGATTTATTGCTGCAATTTGCAATAATGATGCTAAAGGTCAATCGTTAGTAAGTTAAAAACCTGTTGATAAGAGGGGTTTCGTATGTAGTAAACTACCTATGCTTGGTACTAATGATCTGTATGGAAACACTCCCCGGTGCCTACATCTAGCAGACACTGGATATGGTCATGTGCAATCAGAGGGTATGCAACTACTCTAAAGTGCTTGGACATGCACGTCATGTGTACAAGCTCACAAGGGCGCCAAAACATTTCCTGGGTTGTTCTAAACCCAAGAAATCGGAGTTATAGCTTGTCTACATGCACATAGTGTTAGATGTGCACTTGGCAATACACTTGGCTACGCGGTCAATTGTTGGTCCTCTAGAGTGCCACTTGCTATGTATTTATGTATAAGGATTGTTTGCCCAAGGTGGAAGCATGGCGTGTAGCCAAAGGATATTGGTCTATACTTCAAGAATGTTCTTGTCACATTGGTCTTTTGTAGCCTCGCAAGCATTAGGACGGAGACTACTCTCTATCCAAACCCTTTTTGAAGATTTAACACTTTGCTAGTCTCCATATTTACAACTTCCCCATGAAGATAGTCTCATGGATTGTACAAAGACTTGGTGGATTGCAGTTTCTGATGTATTGTGGTCGATTGAGACAAGAGTTGCAGCAATGCATGGCGGGTTGTTTCATTGACATTCAAATGCTTCAAGAGCACCACTTGTGCAGATCTCTATGATGCCAATGATGGACAACAATGGGAGCACTCAATGCGGCGAGAATGGCCGAGGAGAGGCTCAATGGGCTGCCAAAGTACCGGGCTGCAACGGGAATCTTGCGGAAGAAGATTCGACCCATTTCCGGCGAGGGAGATTGGCTGATGTCACGTGACACATCCAACCCTATGTGTCCGTGGACAAGCTACAACATGATCAGGGTTCAGTCAGTCCAGTCAGTCTAGATTAGAAGTGATCTGGCACTTTTGTGAGTCTATTCGTAGACCGTGCATGCCCAGTCACTTAGTATATATGCATATCCTCTGGTTGCACACAACACGATCATCAGTATTCCCATTAGATTCCGTTAGAATCAATTAGGGGATTTTTCCAATGCATTTAGCCTATTTTCCCTATTTTTGACATTTTTCACTTATTAATTTAAGTGACTTTCCAACAAAAGTAGGTAGGGAAAATGGGTGAGGAAATATATAAGCAAACCAAAGCTAGCACTATTTGGTAGAAAAGGCAACAGGAGCCAAGCTCAGCAGGCAGCTTCTCAACAGAACCTTGGTGGTTTTCCCCTCCAAGCAAGACCCCTCACCTAGCGTTTTTGGAAACTGCACAAGCTGGCGTTTTTGCATTAGCTTTGCCTAGCGTTTTCAAGATCCAGCATCATCGCCACAGAACCAGCAAGATAGCGTTTGTGCATCAGATCCCCCCAGCAGCAGAACATCAACCTAGTGTTTTTGGTCAACCTCAATCTCTAGCGTTTTTGGATTCAGCATTAGCAGATTTGCAGTTTCAGCCTTAGACAGTTTATGCAGCGTTTTCAGCCACGAAATAGTTGCAGATTCAAGCCCAAAGAAGTAGCAGATTCAGCCCCGTTAAGACCATTAGTTTTCAGCCATGAAGAACCTCAGTTTTCAGCCCTAAACCTGCAGATTTTCAGCGACAAAGACCCACAAAAACAGCCCCCAAAATCAGCGTTTCTGGCTCAGTCGCAGATTTCAGCCCATAGCGTTTTTGGACAGAAGTAGAAAGATTGCAGATTTCAGCCCTTAGGTCGACTTTGTCGTCCCCATCGTCATCGTCGACATAGCCTAGACTTGCGTCAGTCTCATGCATACCATTTGTACCAGATTGTGCAATCATAAGTAGACCACTCTCGCCGACGAGAGTGGGGCCTTCGGAGGAGGGTTTTACAACGTCTCTGGTGTCGTACATCTCTTCTCTCTCTATCTCTCAGTCTCATACACTTGCACGCACAGTGTCCATTCACTTTGTTTGTGATCATAGCATTCTCTCATTACGAACGGAAGGCTCTCCCTTCCATAAGAACACAAAAGAAACCTTGAGCACAGTTCGGAGCACTCATCTTGAGCAAAGCGCAAACATTCATTCCGCTGCACCTAACATTGGTATCAGAGCTTTGGCAGTGTTCTGTATCACTCAAGGAAAGAACCACAAGAACCACATAAGTTTTTTTCCTTGTTGCGGTTGCACGAACCCAAGTTCGCTTGTAGCGTGTCGATTCCTTATCGTGTTTTTGAAGAGTGACAAGAATCCCAAGAAAGAAGGGCTTGTCCAGCCTCCCCTTGTGTCTCTTTTCACTCATTGAGAGCGGATCGTCCACTTAGCGGCCGGCCAATCGACGTGAGGTGGGAAAAAGCAACCTTGGTGTGAGCGCAAGGCCGCCAAGGGGTGCACCCGCGAAAAAGAGCAGAACTCGGGTGAAGAGAAGATCCTTCTCTAACACAGATTGCAAGCGAAAGAAGAACCTCAAGAACCTCAAGACCCGCAAGAACCCCCAAGAACCCAAGTTCCTCGTGAACTTAAGAACCCAAGACCACAAGAACCCACGACTTCAGAATGGTCATCACTCGAAGCGGAATGGATACTTCGCTTGGAGGTGATGAGCATGAGAGAGGCGAAGAAGAATTTTCCTCACCTGGAGGTTTTTCTGACCCTCCCCCTTCACCATCTACGTCAAGGATTGCACTAACTCCTATGGAGGAGTTGGAGCCGATGTTTATGAAAAGGAATTTAGAACGCGAAGCAAGAAACGCAGAAATGCAGCGCAGACACCAAGAAAGAATGGCAGCCGCCGTCAAAGGAAAGAACGACCAACACAGGGAAGAGTTCTTGCGACTCTTTTCTCAAGCTTACGCACAGATACAAGAGATTCGGGAAAAGGAGACTCTCTCAGTCTCTTCTTCTCCCAAGCATGACACACAGGATTTGCATGATTGTGAGAAGCATGATGATTTGAATGATGATGATAAGCAGGATGATTTGAATGACAAGCATGATGATTTGGATGACCAAGATAAGCATGATGATTTGAATGATATTGCTAAGCATGATGATTTGGATGCTAATGACAAGCATGATGATTTGCATGATCAAGATGTGATTTCTCACGAGCATGATGATTTGCATGATCAAGAGGTGATTTCTCACAAGCATGATGAGTTGCATCAAGATGATGTGATTGTTCACAAGGATGATGTGTTAGTGAATGCTTTTTCTAGCGAAGCTAACCTCGTTGTAATTCGATCAATCACGAAGAACCGATCTTGGCTTTCGAGTCGAGGTCCAAAGACCCCCCACAGGACGATGTCGATCATTCAGGAAGAACCGATCTTGGCTCTCGAGCCTAGGTCTAAAGAACCCGCACAAGAAGTATTATGTGTTCGCATGATTGATACGCACGCATTGTTCGAGTGTTTCATTCGTGATCGTTTCCTGTATTTTAGTCAGCGTCTTTATGTTATCCCTTTTCCTAGGCATGACATATTGTATGTTGAGCACGTTTCTCTCATGGATGAGTACGAATGTATGCGGAAAAGCTGAAAAGTATGTATGTGAGGAAGTCAAATTCCATGTCTCTTCCTTGGCACGACACAGTTGTAGAATGAGCACATGACAGTATGAGCACCAAGCATGGGCATTTCCGTTGTGAATTGCCACAGTTGATTGCTTTAGATCAAAAGAGAAAGATTCGTTCTCATTGTTTGCGTGTATGTGGTGAACGGTTTGTCACTCCGTCTCTTTGTTCATCTACATTGCATGCACAGTCTTTGAGGAAGACAAGATTTTTTCCACTCACTTTACATGGAATGGGTATGTTCATGGTTTTGTGTTGGAAATGGTTTCAGGAATTTTCAGCCATGGAGATTCTTGAAGAAGAAAGAAATATGACTCTCGACGAAGTTGAAGCATTGAAGAAGACTTTGTGTCGCTTTCGGCGCGGCCCAAAGAAGCAAGCGTTGCACACCTTTATGAAGTTCAAGTACCGCACAACCCACACATCAGAGTGGGCGGCGAAGAGTCCCTTCCAGGATTCCGGAGGCTATTGGCAATCTCCCTCGACGCCATACAGTTCGGTACCAGTACCTCACTTTGAAAACGAGGGGATGTCACGTGACACATCCAACTCTATGTGTCCGTGGATAAGCTACAGCATGATCAGGGTTCAGTTAGTCCAGTCAGTCTAGATTAGAAGTGATCTGGCACTTTTGTGAGTCTATTCGTAGATCGTGCATGCCCAGTCACTTAGTACAGATGCATATTCTCTGGTTGCACACAGCATGATCATCAGTATTCCCATCAGAATCCATTAGAATCAGTTAGGGGATTTTTCTAGTGCATTTAGCCTATTTTCGCTATTTTTGACATTTTTCACTTATTAATTTAAGTGACTTTCCAACAAAAGTAGGTAGGGCAAATTGGGTAAGGAAATATATAAGCAAACCAAAGCTAGCACTATTTGGCAGAAGAGGCAACAGGAGCCAAGCTCAGCAGAACCTTGGTGGTTTCCCCCTCCAAGCAAGACCCCTCACCTAGCGTTTTTACATCAGCTTTGCCTAGCGTTTTCAAGATCCAGCATCATCGCCACAAAACCAGCAAGATAGCGTTTGTGCATCAGATCCCCCCAGCAGCAGAACATCAGCCTAGCGTTATTGGTCAACCTCAGTCTCTAGCGTTTTTGGATTCAGCATTAGCAGATTTGCAGTTTCAGCCTTAGATAGTTTATGCAGCGTTTTCAGCCGCGAAATAGTTGTAGATTCAAGCCCAAAGAAGTAGCAGATTCAGCCCCGTTGAGACCATCAGTTTTCAGCCCTAAACCTGCAGATTTTCAGCGACAAAGACCCACAAAAACAGCCCCCAAAATCAGCGTTTCTGGCTCAATCGCAGATTTCAGCCCATAGCGTTTTTGGACAGCAGTAGAAAGATTGAAAATTTCAGCCCTTAGGTCGACTTCGTCGTCCCCGTCGTCATCGTCGACATAGCCTAGACTTGCGCCAGTCTCATGCATACCATTTGTACGAGATTGTGCAATCATATGTAGACCACTCTCGCCGACGAGAGTGGGGCCTTCGGAGGAGGGTTTTACAATGTCTCTGGTGTCGTACATCTCTTCTCTCTCTATCTCTCAGTCTCATACACTTGCACGCACAGTGTCCATTCACTTTGTTTGTGATCATAGCATTCTCTCATTAAGAACGGAAGGCTCTCCCTTCCATAAGAACAAAAGGAACCTTGAGCACAGTTCGGAGGACTCATCTTGAGCAAAGCGCAAACATTCATTCCGCTGCACCTAACAACTGAAACCTGAAAATGCTGGTTGCACTGCTGAAATATGCAAGCGCTAGGGCTGATTTGCTGCTGTGGAGCAAACGCTAGGTTGCCTTGCACATGCAAAAACGCTCGGCTGATCTGTAAGCTGATGCAAAAACGCCCGGGCTTGTGTCTGCTGCAAAATGGTCGGCTGATTTGTAGCACTTCTCTAGGGCTTCCTCAACTGATGTGAAAACATTGAGACTGCTACTTCCTTTATAGTCCAAATTTGCTGGTTATAAACTCTTTAAGGCTTAGGTAGGGCAAAACTGGAAGACAAATCATTAAATTGATTTATTAATAAACTTGACTTTGGTAAAGATCGCACATCTGTCCATGTGGGAATCCGATTGACGCAGGGAATGGCTCGTTGGATTTCTCTAACCTAAAACTTTATGCACATCATGCTAGATGCCCACCGTAGTGTAATAAGTGTTGGAATTAGGGTTGCATGGAAACACACACAGGTTGGAGAAGACACAAGAAGCTTAAGGCACACAACAATGTGTTACCTAGTGTGCAATGGCAAGATAAGTTAGTCCTAGAGTGATGGGCGTATATACAATGCACGGGAAAAAACCTCCTAGTGGGGGAAAAAAATGCCCCGACGGTCCTAATTGTGTTCACACACATCACTACCACACGTACATGGTAACAAATCCGCGTGGGAGTGATGCGGTGAACGAGAGCTGGCACATAGAGTATAAGGAAGTGTCATGCCCTGAGGACATGATCAATCCACAAAGGGGAGTAAGCACAGAGCTTTGCGGAAAGCTTTTCACTTCTCACGAGACAATTCCTTTGTGAAAAGATATGCAAGGTTGTCCTGTGTTGGCACATAAGCCAAGCTGATCTCTCTTGCTGAGAGCCTCTTCTTGACATAGTGGTAATGCACCTCAATGTGCTTTGTGCGAGCACGAAAAATTGGGTTCCTTGCAACTGCCAATGCGCTCTAACTGTTAGTGTAGATGGTGTTGACAGTGTCCTGTCCAACACCCAAATCAACCATAAGGCGTCTAAGCCATACACACTCAACCGTAGCTGTGAAGACTACCCTGTACTCGGCCTCAACTAGAAATGGCCACAGTAGGTTGCTCAACCATGAGATACATGAACTGTCGAGCATGAAATAAAGGCCACTTGTGGACACTCGCATGTCAAAACAACCAGGCCAATCTGAGTTTGAAAAAGCATGTAAATCTGGCGACAATGATTCCCCCTTGGGATTAAACAAGCCAAGATGTAAAGTGCCACTCAAGTAGCGAAAAATCCTTTTGACAGCCTGCCAATGCTTATAGACCTTCGGCTATTCATAAATCTGCCTGTGAGACTGCAAACTGAATATTTGGCCTCATATTGCATATATAAATAATAGTTTGGTAAAGAGTGACATCGGCACGATCACCAACATCATGAAGGCTCAATTTCAAACTTGTTTTCATGGAAGTGGCAATAGGTTTGCAATCCTCAAGTCCAAACTTACATAGCAATGTCTCTATGTAACTTGTCCGACACAAGGCAATACCACCATCACACTGCTTAAACTGTATGCCCAAGTAATGATGCAACATCCCTAAATCTTTCATCTTGAAAGTAGCATTCAAATCAGCCTCAAATTTAGCAATATGTGCCTGATTCGGACCAGTTATCAACAAATCATCCACATATAGAACACCGATGAGAAGTACATCACCCTCACGCTTCACATATAAGGGCTTTCTGTTGGACTGTTACGAAAGCTTCGTTTGACCAAATGAGTGTCAGCTTTCTCATACCAAGCACAAGGAGATTGCTTCAACCCATACAAAGCTTTCTTACATTTGCACACTTTATCTGCTTGTCCTTTCTTGACAAAACCACGAGGCTTCGTTACATAAACTTCCTCAAATATGTCACCATTCAAGAGAGCAGTAACAATGTCTGAGTGATGTACATCCCAACCAAAATGAGCTGCCAATGTACATTGAAAACGCACAGTAGTCATCCGACAAGTGGGAGCAAAAGTCTCTTCATAATCTATGCCTTTTTGCTGTGCATAGCCTTTTGCAACAAGTCGAGCCTTATAGCGATCCATTTCACCATCCGGCTTATGCTTCAACTTGTAAACCCACTTCGTACCAATGGTCTTTTTGCCAGGAGGCAAATCACATAAAGTCCATGTGTCATTTTCTAGAAGTGCATCATATTCGGATTGCATGGCAGCCATCCAATTTTCTGAATTCTGTGCTTCATCAAAAGACATAGGTTCCTCAACATCATGTAAGCTAGACACAGCCAAAGCATAACAATCTGATGCATAAGATGGATGGCGAGAACTTGAACGAGTACGGCTAGACAAAGGTGCATCCAATTTACTGTCACGCAAAGTTTGCACGAGCCATTTAGGCATACCTTTGCTCATTCTCAGTCCTTTCCTCATCAAGTACATCATGTATATCTGCATCAGTAATATGATGATCTATAACATTTTCAAAAACCTCCATAGGTTGTACATTTGCCTCATTGGAATTCACATTCGAACTTCCACCATTGAAAAGAGGCAATACACTGTCATAAATGTCCTGTGAGCTTACATTACTGTCTCTAGTACATGACAACAAGGGTTGAACAGAATCTTCCACAAACACACCACCCCGTGAAACCAAGATACGCTTTGTTTGTGGATGGTACAACCTGTAACCTTTGCTTTCGGCACTATAACTAACAATAATGCACTTGACAACCTTATCATCCAATTGCCTGCGCTGCGTTTGTGGCACCAAAGCATAAGCCAAACACCCAAAAACGCGCATGTGATCAATAGATGGCTTTCTATCATGCCATGCCTCATATGAAGTCATAGATGACAATCCTTTTGTAGAACACGTGTTGAGTACATAAGTGGCACACATGATGACCTCAAGCCAAAACGAATGTGGCAAAGCTTAACTTTGACCAATCTCCGTAAGCGACCTGTCCTTCCTTTTAGCAACACCATTTTGCTGAGGTATATACGGCACTATACATTGGTGTTTTATCCCATGACTAGCTAGAAATGCATTAAATTCATGAGATATATACTCTCCCCCTCAATCCGAACGGAGGGTGCCCATAGTACATTTAGAGACATTTTCAGCCATAGCCAGAAATTGCTTGAAGCACATAAACACTTCGGACTTAGCTTTAAGCGGATATACCCATGCATGCGTGGAGTAATCATCAACGAAAGTCACGAAGTAAAGGTAATTGCCCAAGGACGGAGTTTGCATGGGCCCACAAACATCACTATGCACAATTTGCAACCTGCATGTAGTCCTAACTGAACCATCCTTTGGAAACTTCGAACGCTGCATCTTACCCAAAATATAGCCTTCACAAACATGCTTAATAGGTGCTTCAAGAGGCGGCAAAGAAGCAACCATATCAGATTTTTGGAAACGTAGCAAACTGGCAAAATTCAGATGTCCCTAACGTGCATGCCAAAGTTTTGCATCTGAAATAGCCTTAGAATCCACAATTGCATTTGCAAAATTCTGTCCACACTTGTCATACAGAGTGAGCTTATACAGCCCACAACATAAAATGCATGATGCAACAATCTCATCATTAAAACTGAGATCATGAATTGCCCTCTGTCATCCACAAATTTCACAACAAGACCTAGTCTAGCAAGTGCACATACATGTGAGAGTGAGTAGTGAAAAGAGTGTGAGCCACGCGCGTCAAAAACGCTGGAGGGAGAGAGAGAGAGAAAAGACAAGTGCTCTGATAATGATGCTCTCAATACACAATCTGAATGACTACAAGACCCTAAGCATTCTATCTATAGAATCTTACGTTGAGGTAGGGCAAAAAATGTGTAACTAGTGCAAAAAACATAAAAGCCCAATGGCTAAAAATGTGTGCACCTAGCTAGGCTCAGAAAATGACCAGTCGGACACGTGCTAAAAGTTTCCGCCCATGCAATCTACTTGATGTGCGATGGGTGGCCAACCGGGGACAATCACTAGCTGTACAAAATGGCGAAGCATTGGTGGTGTAAGGATCGGATGCTGAGACAACACAGAGGAGTCGAAGGTGAGAAGCCAAAGTCCGTTGAGGTACAGCCTACGTGAAGATATCTGCTCCATTGTCCGCTGTAGGAACATACTCCAAATGAAGATCTCCAGCCAAAACCCGCTCTCGAATATATTGGTACTGCACCTCAATGTGCTTTATCCGAGTGTGAAAGGTAGGGTTCTTGGCAATAGCAATGCAACTCTGATTGTCGCACAACAACGTCACCATGAAACGCGTTTCGACAGGTCAGGACAGGTGAAACGTTTCGGGCCTTGAAACGTTTCGCTCACCAAGTGAAACACAAGCCGTTTCACTAACAACAAGTTACCATAGTGTAAGTTTCAAAGTCGCTAAACACACGTTTCGGTCTCACGTTTCATTGTGCTCTCATTTTGGACTAAAACGTTTCGTGGTGAAACGTTGCGTTTCAGGGTGAAACGTTTCGGCCTTGAAACGTTTCGCGGTTACGTTGCGCACAAAAGATAAGTAGTAGCAGTCTGGGGAAAGCACAACTCTCTCAGTAATCTTCGTAGCCATATGGCCTCACAAGCAGCATAGCAAGATGCTCTGTACTCCCCCTCTGTAGAAGATAGTGCAACGGTGGGTTGCCGCTTACTGCTTCATGAAATGGGTCCCGAGCCGAGTGTGAAAACTACTCTTGTAGTAGAGCGTCGTGTATCTAGATTTCTTGCCCAATCTGAATCGCACCAATCAAGTAAGTTGCAACCATTGGAGCGACCATAGAACACACCATACTGCAAAGTACGTTGGGCACACTGTGAATGTCGCTCATGAGGTCGGGTGTTGAAGGAACTGAGGACAGAAACTATGTAATAGATGTATGGTTGAGAATAAATCAGCCATACGAGGCAGCCAACAACATTCCTGTACTGCTCCAAGTCAATCCGTGGGGAAGGATCGTGAAGCGATACGTTCTCTCCGGGCTTAAGAGGAGTGCCAATCAGTCTGCAGCCTGTCATCTGGAATCTCTCCAGGATAGCATTTGCATACTTGCGCTGAGAAAAGAGGATGTCGTCTGGTGTTTGAAAAATCTGGAATCCAAGAAAATAGTGAAGAAGCCCAAGTTCAGTCATCTCGAAACTCGTCTCCATAGCTTTCGTGATCAACTTGATTGTGTTGGTCCAAGAGCTTGTGAAAATGAGATCGTCCACATAGACAATCACGATCGCAACCAAAGAGCCATCAGAGACAGCATAACAATTGGAATCTGATGAGGTACGCCATATGTAAGGTGAAGCGGAAGTGAATGTTGAACTTTGCTCAAGATGAGTGCTCCGAACTGTGCTCAAGGGTTCCTTTTTACTTACGGAAGGGAGAGCCTTCCATTTCTTTAGTGAGAGAGTGCAATGGACACAAACAAAGTGGATAAACACTGTGAATGAGAGATAGACAGAGAAGAATACGACACCACAGATGTTGTCAAACCCCCCTCCGAAGGCCCCACTCTTTATGGCGAGAGCGGTCTACTATTGATTGCACAATCTCTACAATGCTTTGGACTTGCTGACGATGTCAATGACGATGAGACGGGCTGAAATCTGAAAATGCTAATGGCGGAAATCTGTAAATCTTGTATTCGCTGAATTCTGACTCTATGTCGATGATGATGTCGATGGTGACGATGCGACGACGACGCGCTGAAAACGCAGATGCTGAAATCTGCGTTTTCCGGGCTGAAACTGCAAACTTCGCGGGATCTGACCGTGCGGCGAGGATCTGCTCAGGAAGGTGAGATCTGCGAGGTTCGGGACTTCTTCTGCGATGTCTGACTGCTACAAACTGAAAACACTGAGTCTAGGGCTGATTCCGTCGCGAAGATCTGCAAAAACGCTAGGTCTCTTGCTGATAAAAAACTCTAGTGCTGAAACTGTGTTCTGCTGCAAAAACGCTAGCCTCCTGTTGTTGCAAACTGCTAACGCTAGGGCTGATCTGCTGTCTCTGCTAACTCCAGGCTGTCCTTGATGAAAAACGCTGGGCTGATCTTGGGTCTGTGGCCGAAGACGCAAGGTTTACCGCCGGTGGGGGGTCTTGTTGAGAAGGTGCCTGTTGAACGCGAAGTTCCTGTTGCCTCTTCTGCCAGAAAGTGCTAGCGCTAGGTTCCTATATATACAAACTTAGCAAAATTTCCCTACCTAGATTCCAACAAAAGTCACTTAAAAATAATGAGTGTAAAATGTCAAAAATAGGAAAAATAGTTCTATGCACTGTAAAAATGTTCCTGATGGGTTCTGATAGAAATCTGATGATCATTCTGTGTGCAACCATAGGATATGCATCCAATGTAAGTGTTTGGACATGCACGGTCTGCGAACCGACCCACAAAGTGCCAGATCACTTTTTATTCTAGATTGACTTGATTGAACTGAACCCTTGTCATGCTGTAGCTTGTCCACGTACACATAGGGTTAGATGTGTCACGTGACATCCCCTCCTTTTCAAAGTGAGGTACTGGTACCGAACTGTATGGCGTCGAGGGAGATCGCCAACAGCGTCCGGAATCCTGGAAAGGACTCTTCGCCAGCCCACTCTGATGCATGGGTCGTGCGATACTTGAACTTCATAAAGGTTTGCAATGCTTGCTTCTTTGGGCCGCGCCGAAAGCGACACAAAGTCATCTGTGGCTCCTTCAATGCTGCAACTTCGTCTATAGTCATGCGTCTACCTTCTTCAAGAATCTCTGAGGATGAAAATTCCTGAAATCACTTCCAACACAAAAACACGAACATATCCATTCCACGTAAAGTGACAGGAAAGAATATCGTCTTCTCTAAAGACTGTGCATGCAATGTAGATAAACAAATAGATGGAGTGCCAAACCGTTCACCACACACACACAACCAACAATGAGACGGTCTTTCTGATCTAAATCAATCAACTGTGGCAAATCACAACGGAATGCCCATGCTTGGTGCTCATACTTTCTTGTGCAATCCGCATACATCCGTGCTCATTCATAAGTGAAACGTGCTCAACGTACAATATGTCATGCCTATGAAAAGAGATCACATAAGGACGCTGATTAATATATAGGAAACAATCATGAATGAAACACTCGAACAATGCGTGCTGACTAATCATTCGAACACATAATACTTCCTGAGAGGGTTCTTGGGACCTAGGCTCGAGAGCCAAGATCGGTTCTTCGGGATCGATCGAATCTGCAATGAGGTTAGCTTCACTAGAGAAAGTATCAACTAACACATCATCCTTGTGAACAGTCACATCATCTTCATGCAACTCATCATGCTTGTCATTATCATTCAAATCATCATGCTTATCATTGTCATTCAAATCATCATGCTTATCATAATCATGCAAATCATGTGTGTCATGCTTGGGAGAAGAAGAGACTGAGAGAGTCTCCTTTTCCTGAATCTCTTGCATCTGTGCCTGCACTTTAGAAAAGAGTCGGAACAACTCTTGCATTTGTTGGGCTCTCTGTTCGGCCGCCAAGCGTGCTTGCTCATGCTCACGCTCAAAGTCGGCCTTTCTTTCTGCTTTTTTTTTTGCTTTTCTTTCTTCGTGGTTACGATCCAATTCTTCCTGTCTTTGCTCCCATGCTGCTTGTCTTTCTTTGCGCTTGCGCTCCAAGGCAGCACGTTGCGCTTCTAGTTCTATCCTCCTGTCCATAAACATCTGCTCCAACTCCTCCATAGGAGTTATAGCAATCCTTGGCGTAGATGGGGAAGGGGGAGGGTCGGAAAAACCTCATGGTGGGGAAAATTCTTCTTCGCCAACTCCATGCTCATCACCTTCATGCAAAGTATCCATTCCGCTTCGGATGATGACCATCCACTGAAGTCATGGGTTCTTGTGGTCTTGGGTTCTTAAGTTCACGAGGAACTTGGGTTCTTGCGGGTCTTGGTTCTTGAGGTTCTTCTTCCGCTTGCAATCTGTGTTAGAGAAGGATCTTCTCCTCACTTGAATTCTGCTCTTTTTTGCGGGCACACCCCTTGGCGGCCTTGCGCTCACCCCAAGGTTTCTTTTTCCCACCTCACGTCGATTATGTCGATTGGCCGGCCGCTAAGTGCACGGTCCGCTCTCAATGAGTGAAAAGAGGCACAAGGGGAGGCTGGACAAGCCCTTCTTTCTTGGGTTTTCTCACTCTTCAAAAACACGATTAGGAATCGACACGCCCAAGAGGACTTTGGTTATGTGCGACCTCAACAAGCAAAAAAAAAATTGTGTGCTTCTTGTGGTTCTTTCCTTGAGTGATACAGAACACTGCGAAAGCTCTGATACCAATGTAAGGTGAAGCGGAAGTGAATGTTGAACTTTGCTCAAGATGAGTGCTCCGAACTGTGCTCAAGGGTTCCTTTTTACTTAGGAAGGGAGAGCCTCCTGCTCCTTTAGTGAGAGAGTGCAATGGACACAAACAAAGTGGATAAACAATGTGAATGAATGTGCCGAGACTGAGAGATAGAGAGAGAAGAATACGACACCACAGATGTTGTCAAACCCTCCTCCGAAGGCCCCACTTTCTATGGCGAGAGCGGTCTACTATTGATTGCACAATCTCTACAATGCTTTGGACTTGCCGACGATGTCGACGACGATGAGGACGAGGACAAGACGGGCTGAAATCTGAAAACGCTAATGGCTGAAATCTGCAAATCTTGTATTTGTTGAATTCTGACTCTATGTCGATGACGATGTTGATGGTGACGATGCGACGACAACGCGTTGAAAACATAGATGCTGAATCTGCGTTTTCTGGGCTGAAACTGCAAACTTCGCGGGATCTGACCGTGCGGCGAGGATCTGCTCAGGAAGGTGAGATCTGCGAGGTTCGGGACTTCTTCTGCGATGTCTGACTGCTACAAACTGAAAACACTGAGTCTAGGGCTGATTCCGTCGCGAAGATCTGCAAAAACGCTAGGTCTCTTGCTGATAAAAAACTCTAGTGCTGAAACTGTGTTCTGCTGCAAAAACGCTAGCCTCCTGTTGTTGCAAACTGCTAACGCTAGGGCTGATCTGTTGTCTCTACTAACTCCAGGTTGTCCTTGATGAAAAACGTTGGGCTGATCTTGGGTCTGTGGCTGAAAACGCAAGGTTTACCGCCGGTGGGGGGTCTTGTTGAGAAGGTGCCTGTTGAACGCGAAGTTCCTGCTGCCTCTTCTGCCAGAAAGTGCTAGTGCTAGGTTCCTATATATACAAAGTTAGGAATATTGCCCTACCTAGTTTCCAATAAAAGTCACTTAAAAATAATAAGTGTAAAATGTCAAAAATAGGTCTATGCACTGTAAAAATGCTCTTGATGGGTTCTGATGGAAATATGATGATCATGTTGTGTGCAACCAGAGGATATGCATCTAATCTAAGTGTTTGGACATGCACGGTCTGGAATAGACTCACAAAGTGCCAGATCACTGCGTATTCTAGACTGACTTGACCGAACGGAACCCTTGTCATGCTGTAGCTTCTCCACGTACACATAGGGTTAGATGTGTCATGTGACACCGTAACCCCAGCTTCATGAGAAACCGGTCAAGTGTAAGGTACCATTGTCGTCCAACCTGCTTCAGTCCATACAATGCTTTCCACAACTGAGACCCAATTCTCCTTGCTTGGTATACGAAAACCAGGAGGTTGCTCCACATAAACTTTTTTATCCAAATCTCCATTCAAAAACGCGCTTTTGACATCCATCCGGAAGATAGACCAACAAAAGTTGGCTGCGAGAGCAAACACTGTGCGTATGGTAGTCATGCGAGCGGTGGGAGCAAAGGTCTTGTCAAAGTCTACTCCTGGTCACTGTGTGAAACCTTGAGCAACAAGTCTCGCCTTGTGTTTTTCGAGGAAACCATTGGCCTTGTACTCTGTCTTGAAAATCCATTTCATAGAAACCACCTTCCGCTTGTTGGGCCTGGGAACCAAAGTCCAGGTTTTATTCCGCTCGATAGCGCCTATCTCTGTTTGCATGGTACGCTTCCAGTAATCATGCTGGAGTGCTTCCTCCACCGAGGAAGGTTCATTGGTGAAGCTTGAATCTGAGATAAGAGTGCAAAGTTCACGAACTCTGCGCCATCATAAACTTGCCTCTCCTTGAGGCGTGCAGAACGTCGAGACTGTCCAGGGTTTGGCAAGTCTGGTAACTTCGTGACTCCAGAGGAAGAAAACATAGAATAGAGCCAACCAGGAACTAACTTCTCCTTGCGAGGTGGGACCGCCTCCACCCAAGGAGAACCTTTATCCACATCAGAATCGGAATCTGACATGGCATGATTGGGTGAAGTAACTGGCTGAGGTGTAGAGAGAACAAGAACAGGGATAGGACCAGGTGTAGGAGGTGGACGAGGAGGAGGTAGAGAAGGTATAGGCTTGGATGCTGCCCCCTCTACAGGTGTGCTGAAGAGCTCCATGAAAGTCACATCACGGCTAACTGTGGTGGTCTTGGCGTTAGGGTCGTAAAGTCGGTATCCATCACTCTTGTGAATAGCCCAGGAAGGTGAGCTTCTTCGCCTTGAAGTCTAACTTCTGTCGCTTCTCCTTTGGCACATGGACAAAGGCCGGACACCCAAAAACTTGAAAGTGTGAGACCGAGGACTTTCGCCCGTAGTAAGCCTGATAAGGAGTCATGTCCTGCAAATCATGGGTGGGAGAACGGTTCTGGATGTAAACCGCTGTGTTACATGGCTCTGCCCAATAAACCCGAGGCAAAGAAGCATGCGTAAGCATCGCACGAGCCATCTCCATGATAGTCCGATTCTTCCGCTCAACAACTCTGTTCTGGGAAGGAGTGTAAGGAGTAGTCAGCTGGCACTGGATGCCCTCTGACTTGCACCACTGTGCAAAGTCCTTCGAGGTGAACTCACCCCCTCTGTTTGAGCGAATACATTTGACGTGCAAGTCCTTCTCCTTTTCAACCATCGTCTTCCAATTTCGAACGAAACTGAAAGCCTTTGACTTGAGCTTTAGGAACTAAGCCCAAGTGTACTTGCTGAAATCATCCACAAGCACAAGAAAAAACTGTGAGCCAGAAAATGGAGTGCTCATCGGGCCACATAGATCAATGTGAATCAGTGCAAGTGGTGCCGAAGCTCTGTTGGATGCGTGCTTCGGAAAGGCAACCCTGTGTTGCTTGCCCATTTGGCAAGCCTCGTATACGCCTGATGAGGAGCGTATCGCTGGTAAACTGTCCACCATAGAGGTCCTAGCAACCTGTTGAAGCTACTGATAACATAGATGTCCAAATGGTGCATGCCATAGAGAAGAAGACTCCGTGGTCCTAGACAGAAGAGTAGTGAGGCGGTATAGGGAACTACGGCGCTCACCGCGTGCAAGGCTAGTACCTGTCGTAGAACATTGTACCAGATTTGTGCATCTATAGCATAGACCTCTCTCGCCATAGAGAGGGGTGCCCTTGGAGGAGGGTTTGAGAAGCGTCTGGTGTCGTATTCTTCTCTCTCTCTTTCTCTCAGTCTTAGCACTTTCATTCACAGTAGCATTCACTTTGTTTGTGATCATTGCGCTCTCTCTAAAGGAACGGAAGGCTCTCCTTGCTGTAAGTAAAAGGAACCCTTGAGCACAATTCGGAGCACTCATCCTGAGCACTATCAACATTCACTTCCGCTGCACCTTACATCCTGAGACCCTAAATTTGCGAAACACCTGAAGGATAACCTGATTGATGAGATCACTTGAGATGGTGAGAGGCCATTGATTCTCCTCTCAGGTTGGGAAGAAAGTTAAAAGGACAGATGTGTGTAGAAAAGCGGAAGCTATACTTGCAGGAAGAGCTGGCTAGAGCTCTTGACAAGAAGACGAACCTTATAATGAAAGGCTTGAAGCGCTCTTGGAAGAAGAGGAAATCGACAGATTCCCTGGGTTAGCTGGGTGCTCGTTTTTAGGATGACTTAGATTTTTCGTCGTCTTCAGAGAGTTTCGACAGTTTGTCGTTCAAAGAGCATGAGAAAAGAAAATTGTCGTAGTTTCTTTTTCCACCAGGTATCAGCCTACTTGGATCTTTTTTCTCTAATAGAAAGTGCATATCCTGTGTATGTTAGAATCTCTAGCTAAGGATCCTTAGAGACCATGATCATATCCAAGAAAACTGATGATAGTATTTCTTTCGAGAAGAATGACTTTGTTGCTATTTGTAGGAACTTTATAGCCACCCAAATGTCTTCAAAGAAAAAATTGATATGTTTGCATCTATATAATACTTTGAATGGAATATGAAAAGATATGGAAATTGCTACTTTTTCTATATATGACCTGAAAGCTGCATCTCTACTAAGATTAGGTGCCCTTGATCCTCCTGGTCTCTTCAAAAACTCATCCTTTTTGTGCTTGTACCTATTTAAAAAAAAATTAAGATATGAAAAATAATTCAAAAAAACATAACAAAATAAGTAAAGATGACTTTAATGTTTTCAGCATAGACTAGTTGTTTTTCATTTGAACTATTGATGCGGAGGAAAAACAAGGAAAATAGATTTGTAAAAAGTCAAGGAGGCATGGGAGGCCATCTAGGAGTTTAGAGGAGGAGAGCTCGTCCTCTTCTGAGAGTGAGCAGATGAGCAAGAAGACCAAGGAGTTCAAGGAAGGGGTCAGGCAATAAGGTTTGAGACATTTTCAAACTACCAGGACACCCAATGAGCCCTTGAGTTTGTACAGCAGTTTGACGTGGCCTTCTCTGGAGGTTGGTTCATGAAACACTCCAAGGTGCGAAGGGCGGCATCTTACTTGAAAGGAAATGCACAGACATGGTGGTATACTCTATTGTTAAGCAGAGAAGCACCTGCGACGTGGATAAAATTCAAGAAAATTTTCCCGCTAACTTGGATATCAGACGAATATGAAAGAGATGTCATCACGGCTTGACATCATTTGAGAATGACCAAGAAAGATACATTGGATGACTAATGCCAGAGGTTTTGGGATACTTATTTGCTAATGTCTTTTTGTCGGAAAATTACTTTGAGGGACCAGATTGAGCGGTTGCTGTGGTTTGCCAAAAGAGATTTGAGAGTATTGTCTAGAACAAAAGTGTGATTCTATTCAAGAACATGCTAAGCAAGGATTAAGGATGCATGCCGGCTCATTGACTTATCCTACAAACATAATAGTATCCACCTCAACAGGGCAAGAGTCTTCCAGTGAAGAGAATGAATCAAGGGAACCAAATGCAAGTTCATCAGAGGATTCCGGAGAAGAAAGTGGATCAGATGATAGTGCGTCTCAGGGTTCCAATGATTGAGAGTGATGTGCCAATAGACACAGGAGGCTGCTCACAGGTCCTAGGGCACAAGGAAAGAAAGGAAAGGGAGTCAGCTGGTAGATCAGAGAATTCCCCATATCTAGATTGAGGTGCCAAGGATAGGGAGGCTAGAAGGGCCACCAACAACTCACAGGGCACAAGAAAAGAACAGAAAGGTAAGCTAGCCTCTAGGTTCATCGGAAAATCTAGTCAAGGATAGATTTTCTTTTGGCCCTCAATGTAAAGTGGACGGAGGAAGAGAACCTCGCAAATTCTCTACAGAGAGAGCTGCACCTTGAAGCTTTTGGGCCATTAGCAGTGTCTTTGCCGAAAGTTACCGATGAATCAACATGTTGAATTTGGTGCGGTGAGATTCCACAAGAGGGGAGCCACTCCACTCCTTTGTCACAGATTGCCTAGATTGAATAAAGTCACTAATTTCTCTTTGAGATTTTAGGGTACTGACGGGCTGACAATATTTTGCGGAATGACTTAATGAACTGTGTGCACTCAATTGGAAATTTCCTTGATTGAACTGAAAACATGTGCTCTTTTATGTGTGTATTGTTAGAGACATGTAGAGAAAAATGAAGCGTCTGCAGCATTTGGTCTGATGAATGATTTGAACTTAGTGCATTTAGACATCCTAAGTGAATGAGATTCTAGTGCATCAAGATGTCTATCTGGATGAGATGACTGGATACTGGTGTGAGTGCATCCAAAGTTCTAGAAGGATGAGATGGCTCCATAGTGATCTAGGTGTATCAAGAGTTCTGGATAGAATGAGATGGCTAGATTGAATGACTGAAAACACGGTGTTTAGTGTGAACTAAGTGCGATTTTGTGAATTGATGCAATGTATGTACTATCTTGTGGGGATGATCATGGGCATGGTTTGCTTGATTGAAACGTGAAATGAAAAAATATGAATCTGATAGTAACAAGATTTACTAGATCAAGACATCCGAGAAAGATCAGTGCGGTTTGGATGTGATTGCTAAATGGTTAGAATGATTAGGATTTGTATCTCAGACCCTCGACAGAAATGTGATTGATCAATGATAGATGTCTTTGTAGAAGTGCTGGATTGGTGGTTTGGTCCATGAGTACATAGAGTCAGTGTCTACTGAAGAAAGTTTCTGTCCTTTGGTTGTTTTTGCAGGTGTAATTGAGGGTGCTTACAATTCTTTCAAGAGGGGGGAATGTCACAAAGTGATGACGTGGCATGCCCAATTGGAAGAGAAATGATTGAGTGGACAAGAGAGACTGAACTGACCAGCTGAAAGAACATATAGCACCGACCGTGGGACCTAAAACCATGAAAACCCAAAGCTTGAACTCTGAAGGAGTATTTTGTAAATTGTGTTGATGACGTGGCAGCTGTATCGATGCCCGCGTTTTACATTGATGACGTGGCAAGCCGAACAGAAGTCCGCAAAACGCGCATGCAGCTTTAGCACTAGCTTTTGGGAGCAGGTGCTTTTAGGGTTTGATGCTTTTGAGAGAATTGCTTTTGGGGCTCTGCTTTTAGGCATCCCATGTAAGTATAAAAACCCTTGGGCCTCTCACTCTGCAGAGCATCTAGACATAGAGTTTGAGAGCAGAAGACCCTCAAGAGTTGTACTTCGTGGTGAGCAATAATAAAGAAATACCGAAAGAGATGCCAGTCTTTGGTGTTAGTGTTTTTGGGCACGAAACTGTGTCGTGCCGTGTCGACTCTCTCTCTCTCTCTTAAAGTTCAGTGGTTTTGAAGTTTCTGTTCGTGTATTGCTGTTGATTTTTCGCTTGGAGTATCCAAACTTGTAACACTTGTCACATACCCCTCTCTTAAAGAAGAGTATCCGTCTCGATTACACTTGCAAAATAGCTATAGGACGAAAACTTTCTTCAATAGACATTGACTCTATTTCCCCAAAGCTCACAAATCAATTATCACACACTTAATTCACACTGAACTTTGTGTTTCAGTCTAGTCATCTCATCCGTCTAGAAGTCTTGTTGAACCTAGAGTCTTATGTAGCCATCTCATCTGTTGCTAAATGGACTGTTTTCTTATTTTCTCAAGTAATTTCTTTTATTGAAATTAGGATATTTAAAGATGTGCACTTGAACCATAAGGTTAGGAACTCTAGATCTACTGGAATTATTAAAAGCCATCTGGAACGGAAAACTCTGATGCGTCATATGATGGGTGACATTAAGCATCACGAAGGGGTTTTACCGTTATCTCGTTGGTCTGGCAGGAAACCCGAACTGGAAAGAGGAATACGTGTAAAGACGCAAGCACAAAAATAAAGATGGGTTCTGAGAAGCTTTTCTTAAAAAGCGGAATATTATAACGAGTTTTTTGGGAAGAGCATACGCTTTCCTGCATTTGTACATGTGGTTGCATCCAGGGATGCCTTGGAAGTGCTGTGAAAGGCATTGTTTTTAACTTATAAGGTTTTATTGAGTTTTTTTGGGCAGATTCAGACCAATTTTAAAATATGCCGGCTGCCCACTTATTAAGTGGGCAGCCACTTCGAAAATAAAGCAACAAAAATAGCCAGTGAATTCTCTCTCCCTATTTCGAGTAGAAAAAAAAAAAAAAAACCTCCGCGATCTCTACGCGGCCAGCCTCTGCTCAACTATTCTTGCTGTGGCTAGGGAGCTATAAAAGCACCACATGCCCTCACTCAGAGGAGGAGTTGCCAGCACCAGCAAGAGAAGACTTTGCCGCCAGAAGACGCAAGAGATCGCGAGACTGCGAAGCACTGAAGTCGCTTTTCCCACGCAAGAGCGACAGTTATCTATTGTGGATTTGCCATACGAATTGTTATCCCGTGTTTGTGTGCGTGTTTGTAGGTACTTCATCGCGAAGGAGAAACGGGAAGGCTTCAGCCTACGCTTGGGAATTCCGTTGTCTGCGGAGTCTCGACTCCGAGTACAGACGGAAAAAGGATTGAGAGCTCGTCTCTCGGATTTCCCTTACGGGAAGGAATGACCATCGAGTCAGAGAATTAGAACGAAGGGGTTTTCTCCGGTTCTTGTGCTTGTAAAAAGATTCTCCCTAATAAAGGATTCTCTTTAAGGGGGGGGGACTAGCCCATCTTCTGGTCCCAAATACTGTGTCAAACTTCTCCCTCAACTCTGTTTAGTTGAAAGATTATTTATTTCATCTTGTTGATTATTCATGTGCGCTCCCGTTTGTGACATCATCCCTGCGGAACTTTTGATGCGCTCACCGCAATATCCTATCATCTCATTCATATGGGAATCTTGATGCACTAGAATCTCATTCCAACATTCAACAATCCTCATTCATCCTCATTTAGCCTAGCTGGTAATCCCTACTGGCAAGTTCTTCAACTTATTCAATAATCATGAATATTCCCTCCCTTTTTGAAGGTATTTTCCTCCTCTAAAAGGACATGACAAGACAGTAAATGCCAAGATTCGAACTCTCGTTGATCATTGACAAAAACATCTGCTCTAAGCCATCTGAGCAATTGCTCTGCACGATGGCCGTTGCCTTGAATAAATTAAAAAAAAACCCTTGAATAAATTTTTAAAAAACTACTCAAGTATCCCTCCCTTCCTGCAGTCATGGCCAGCCCTGCTCCTTCTGCGAGCATATGTTTGTACATTGCCTTGCAGATGTCCCCCCCCCCCCCCCCCCTCTTCCTGGTTGCCCTACCACCTGGCTGCACATATCTTTTCCTCGCTGCTCCACCATCTCTAGAGCCTCATTTGCGCCATCTGGCTGCTCATCGCACGGGTGTTGTCCTAGCTGCCCCGCTACTTACGACCTCTCCAATGAAGTATCTTCTGGCTGTTCATCGCACGGGTGTTGTCCTAGCTGCCCCGCTACTTATGACCTCTCCAATGCAGTATCTTGCGAGATTCCATTGATTAAGCCTTTTTCAAAATGTGTCCGACCTACTCATTCAAATTTCAAAACAAAATTCATGATTCTTATCTTGAAAAACCTAATTTTCCAAAGTCTTTGGAATCAAAATTCGTTCATGTCAATGCGTAGAGCTTGTCGAGAGAATCAACTTTTCTCTATCGCATATCCAAATTCTCAACCGTTGAAGAGATTTTTAGAGGTCTCTGTAACATAGAAAAGCGTCAAAAAGCATGTTTTTTGAGCTTTTTAGGGCAAAAACGAACTCCTATTTATTCTTCTTCTCCTTCTCTTGTTGTTTCTTCTTCATCCAACTCCATAGCTTCCATCTGTAGGTTCGTGTGGATTGGTTTCTCTCCTAAAAAAGGAAAAGAAAAGAAGTTTCCTTTAGAATCTCCATGTTCTTCGTTCATGTTGTTAGGATCGTGCTTTGATTTGCAGAGGGCAAGGAAGCAAGTTGTGCTTTGATACCAGTGTAACGGGACGGGCACCACGTGCCAACAGAAAAGAATAAGCTGGACAACTTTAAGTACTTCAAATAACACTAAACTGAAAGAGATGCACGACGCACGACACGTAGAGTGGCGGAGTTCCACCCCAAGAGAGCACTGGTCCCAAACCTTGGTGCTCCTTTTGGTATTTCTTTATATTGCTTGAACTCAGTACATGACGGCGTCACCTGTCTGCACCTTTGCCTGTAAGACTGCTAGACAATGACCCCTTGCCACATTTTTAAAGGCCCTGGGCCTATCCAAAAGCAGTACATGAAAAGCATCAAGTTCGAAAAGCATCTGTTGTTCAAAAGCTAGCGCTAAATCAGCCGGTGTAAAATATGGAGAATTTGTACAACCTACCACGTCATCAATGCAAATTGCGGGCGTCCGTACAACTGCTATGTCAACATGTTTTTATTCAATATTTGTGTGTGTCTACTAGACCTTGGTCCTGCTTTATTTAAATGCCTTGTGTCACTAGGGCCCCATCGGACGCGGTTAGAGAAGCTGGTTCTGCTTTGTTTAAATGCCTTGTGTCACTAGGGCCCCATCGGACGGGGTCCCATAAGTTGGTGGGGACAACTTCAAAACATTTAGGCCACTTGGCGAGGTTCTGTGTAAGTTGGTAAAACTTCTTCGTTGCTTCTACTTCTTTAGCTGCTGCTTTTAGGGCTCAAGCCCCCTGGCGAGGATGTGCAGTATTTGTGTGTGTGTGTGTGTGTTGGACCCTGGTCCTGCTTTGTTTAAATGCCTTGTGTCACTAGGGCCCCATCGGACGGGGTCCCATAAGATGGTTCTGCTTTGTTTAAATGCCTTGTGTCACCAGGGCCCCATCGAATGGGGTCCCATAAGTTGATGGGAACAACTTTAAAAGTAGGCCACTTGGAGAGGTTCTGTAAGTTGGTAAAACTTCTTTTGCTGCTTCTACTTCTTGTGCTGCTGCTTCTTAGGGTTTAGGCCCTTCCGCTAGGATCTGCAGATTGGCTCTGCTCTTTAGTGGCTTGACACGCCAGCCATTTGTGATAGGATACCTTTGGACTTGGTAAGGACCTTTCTTGTTGGGTAGTTTGCTGTGAGACTTTTTAAAGGTTGAAATTATCTGGTTACGCGGTGTTTTGCTTTGCGAGTGGCTGCTTATGGACCAGCATTTCATGTAAGCTCTCGAGCTACTGTACCGCAGAAATGAAAATGACAAGGCGGATAAGTTTGCATTGTTTGTTGTCAGAAGGATCGCTAACAAAAAAATGGACAGTTATTTGCATCATAGTACTATTATATTAAAGAAGGATAGGGGCTACCTCATGTGAGTTGTAATCTGCAATTGTTAACTACCACCTTTCCAATGACACTTCAGTAACAATGTATCAGCTGTAGGACTTTAATGAGAGGTTTGAAATGCGAGTGCTGACTGCAAGCAGCAGGATTGAGAGGAACAAGCGATTATATTTAACACCACAAACAACAATTTTTTTTCTCATGAAGATATGGAGGTAGGACGAATAGTAAAGAATGGCCTGTTTTTTCCCTTATTTCCCCCACCTTCAATGGTTTCCTCCCTATGTATCAATGCTGCATCAATGAGGAAAAACATGTTGGAAAGGATTAAAATGTTGCATGCTTTTCATTCTAAAGCATAGATTCTCTTTTCTTCTTAGGTATAGTGTAGGAAAGTTCTATCAATGTGAACGCGAACTGGAACAGAGTGATTTTGGACATCGGGCTAGGATATGGATGAGATTTCCAAGAGAAGGCTCTCAGTTAACTCCATGCCATCGTTCAGTGGATTTCAGATGGAAAGACTATTGCCCCTATGTTTTCAGGTAAAGATATCAATCAATGTCATTTAAAACCTATGGTGAACATGCTACTGAATTTCTTAAGTATTTTGGTGTTGGTTGGTAAGTATTTAGCATCGCCCGGTTTTTGCTACTGCTGCTTATAATGATGTCCTTTTGTGATGAAGTTAACGGTGCATGATGTCAAGTTTGAATATTGTCTTATTTTGTTTTGCTTTTCTTCGTTCCCATAATTTGTTTTATTGTAGGCTCTTGTTGTGCTTCATAGCTTATTTAAGGAGCTACAAAATGACAGTGTTGTTTTGTGGGAAAAAAACCATCCATTCACAAACTATTTAAGGACAGACCCCAGGGTCTAATACAAAACGATGGTCCGTTATAAATATAGGACCGTTCTCATGAAACATTTACAAAACTGTCTGTTGAATTTGAATTTATCAGATCTCTTAGGATGTAGCATTTAACATGGTTCGGCTAGTGACAGAGATTGCTTCTCATGAGAGGGTTCTTTCTCTACATTGCTACTAGGAGGCATGGAATGTGATTTGTTTGCTGTAGGCACCTGTATGGGGTTAGTTTAAAAGCTGAAATGCAGAACATGTTTGATGTCATGGCACTGTGCGTTTGCAGATTGAGACTCTCTATGCCTAGCTCTTCTGTGTCTCCTCCCTATGATCCTCTTCTCTTATGTGCTTGTGGTTCAGGTAAACTTAATATACTTTCCCATAGTGGTCTTACATTCCATGCTATGTCCACAACTTTCTATTAGTAGTACAACAAGACCTTGTAGGTTGTGTCTGTATGTTGGAAAGAAGGCAAGCATTCTTTAGGACCACAACGGGACTTTCTAGGTTTTGTCTTTAGTTTGGAAAGGCAAGCATTTTGGGCCTTTCCTTCAGGAAATTTGAGATTTGACCATCTTCATAATTCTGTGTTAGGTATTGACTTTTATAGCTTGGAGCATCTTGTATTCAACCTTCAATTTAATGTATCAGAACATTTGGTATACATTGTCTTTTTTTGCACATAATGTCTTGTAGTGATTTGAAAACTTTTTATCATGATACTACCCTGTTTGAATATAAATACTTTTTTATAGAGATTGTCATCTATTTACTTATCTACTAGAATTTTAGCAAGTGGCAAATCAGTAAGCTGGGTCTGTTGGTTCTGTCATCCATTGGGTTTAGAGATCCATAAAGAACCTATGCTTAAATTTGTCCTCCTTTGCACATATATTCTTTCTAGCGATTTGAATGCATGATAATACCCTGTTTGAACACTAGAATTTCAACATGTGGCAAACCCACAGGCTGGGTCAGTTGGTTCTGTCTTCTATTGGGCTCAGTGTTCCAGAAAGAACCTGTGCTAATTATTTGTTGGATGAATATAATTTTCAGGTCAAAAAAATATTGAGATTATTATAATATGGTTTGTGGTGGGGTTTCTCTAGTTATTCTGAAACACGTTTGAATATGTCAACACTCAGGACTCTTCGAGAGATGTTCAAAATTGATGCAGCTGACTACATGATGTCGATTTGTGGAAATGATGCATTAAGAGAGCTATCATCTCCGGGCAAAAGTGGGAGCATATTTTTTCTTTCCCACGACGATCGTTTTCTGATCAAGACTTTACGACGGCCAGAATTGAAGGTGTCATAGTGTCTTTTAAGTTCATCGTGATTTTAGTATACTGCTGTCTTCATTTAGTCTGCTGAATTGCATGCCTGTATAATGGATCACTTGCTGGTCTTATTTTGGTTTTCCTGCATTCTTTTGTAGGTCTTATTAAAAATGCTACCAAGCTACTATAATCACGTGTGCAAATATGAAAATACGTTGGTAACCAAGTTTTTTGGACTTCATCGTATCAAGCTTGCTGGTGGCCATAAGGTATAAGCTATTGGTCGTTTTTTTAATTTAATTGTCAATGTCAATTAAGATTTAATTTTCCGGCTAAGGTGCCAAAACATTACATTAATGCAGGTTTTAAACAGGCATCTTTATCAAGTTGATTACTGAGGCACATTTTGTTTGTCTTGGGGTTGTTGAAGGTTAGGTTTGTAGTGATGGGCAATGTCTTTTGCACAGAGTTGAGGATTCATCGTAGGTTTGACCTGAAGGGTTCCTCGCTTGGTCGGTCATCAAATAAGATCGAAATTGATGAGACCACAACTCTTAAAGATCTTGATCTGGATTTTACTTTCCATTTGGAGCCTTCCTGGCGTGAGGCTCTGCTCAAGTAAGTGCAAGATCAAGTCTCATATTGATTTTTGAGTTATAGCCATGTATGAAAAGTGGGATTGTTTGTGTCTTGAGCCACCTATGTAAAACTTACACACTTGAGAGTTTTCTTGATCCCACATGTTTTTTGGTTCTCTTATGATGTCAGTTGGGTAGCTTTGCATTGATTCTAAATATGGCTATACCTGCCTGTCGTGTAAAGTATACGAACCTTTCTTCTTGACTACACCGTCCTTGTCCACGCCCTCTATTTTTTCACTTTCTCAGCTGTAGATTCAGATGTTATTTTCCCTTTTGAAGTTGTAAGTGTCTAAGAGATCTTTGAAGGGTAACAAGATTGTGGGAAAGATTTGTGTCGCGAGTTCTGTGGAGGATGTATGGTATATAATGTCCTTTGTTCATCCTCGTGGATTACTAGGGTTCCTTTAGTGCTTTCAGCGCCAAGGAGGGCCTCCTCTTCCCTAGTCTTTGATGTATCGCCCATCTTTTGTAACCAGGTATCACTAGTAGTTTTTCCCCTTTGGTTTGTTGTCATTGACTATATCGGAGGTTTGTACTACCGGTTTGGTTTATTTTCATATGACTATGGGCTGATGTACTAATGCAAGCGGGTTTGTAACTTGTTTTTTTTTTCCCTTTTCCGAGAAAAAGATCCTTCTATTAGTTACTGAACTGCCCATGGGGCTACAACCACCTCTGCTAGAGAGGACTACAACAATCATAAGGGGGAGACTCTCCCAATGGAAAACAACATATGTACAATGAGGCTAAATCAAGAGATGGGAGGAGGAAAGAGCCACACAGGTGTGCGGTAGTGCCATCTCATCACACCCTGGACCATGGTGAAGAAAGGCCCAGGGTGCCAGAGTCGAAGGAAAGCCTCTCTGTGCTCCCGCATGCGGTCGGAGCTGCCCTGGAGTCTCTCGAATTGTCCTCTGAGAGTATGGATCAGATCTAGCCAAAGATCTCAAACAGTCTCTGCAGGTGGTACAGGGCGAGCCTCAAAGATGCGGAAGCAGCGGGCCCGCCAGATGAACCAGTGTCAGGCCGCAGATGAGCTCCCAACACTCCTCTCTCTCACTGCACCACTCTTGTGGAGTAAGCTCTGTAGCAAGCTGGAGTGTAGGTCGACCCCCTTGGATCACTATCATCCTGCTGGTGGAGGATAGCTCAAATTGAAGTGCCGGGCCCGTGAGAGTGGACCAAGCAGCTGCCCCCCCAAGTGTATTGTCGTGCCATGGATAGAGCTTGCATTAGCCGAAGGACATGAAGCCAAACCTGCTGTGCCAAAGGACAATCCCAAAGACAATGGCGTTGAC
This sequence comes from Adiantum capillus-veneris, assembly GCF_014529385.1. NCBI lineage: Eukaryota > Viridiplantae > Streptophyta > Polypodiopsida > Polypodiales > Pteridaceae > Adiantum > Adiantum capillus-veneris. The sequence continues at coordinate 72,093,495 of NC_140935.1, read as the reverse complement.
TCTCCACAGGATGGTCACAAACTGCGCATGCTGCCAAGAGACCACTATGTACTAGCTAGCTCCCAACTGTTGTAGCTCGATGTGCAACCAGCCATTGGAACAAAGTGACTCGCCGTGGCTGTCTGGAGTCCCACAACCTCTCCCAAAAAGCTTACAAGAACTCAGCTGTGAGACCCTCCTCTTATCAATGAGGTGCTGCAGCAGGACGAGCCTCTCTTCGTGCTGCCAGTATGTGTGGTTCCAATCGAACAGTGAAAGAAAGGGACACTTGGATGGTCGATTGAGGAGAAAGGGTCCCTCCAAAACCACTGTCCAGGATCCCATTGCACTCGTGCCAGTGGACAGCTCTCCCAAGTCCACAGCCTCCAGTGGCCAGCAGTCTCAAGAGCTGTAGGGTCAAGATCCATGACACATATCCTCCCACAGATGCCCACAACTCGGATCCTTTGAAAACAGCACTCTGCCACCTGTGGAGCCTCTGCTGCAACTCGGTGTAAGCGACCCTCACCCCCCTGTAGCTCGAAAAACAAGGAGGGTAACGTCTCTGAACAAGCCCGAACTGCGATGAGAACCTCCAGTCGCGTGAAGGCCCCCATCCATCTGGGGTTGCTGACTCGAGAGGTGTGAGCCACTCAGTTGGTACTACCTCTGTGATGTCCTGACACGTGCTTTGCACCCCTCTCATGCTCTGTAGCTGGATGCTCTGAAGCTCCTCTGCGATGAGAACCTCCAGTCGCGTGAAGGCCCCCATCCATATGGGGTTGCTGACTTGAGAGGTGTGAGCCACTCAGCTGGTACTACCTCTGTGATGTCCTGACACATGCTCTGCACCCCTCTCATGCCCTGTAGCTGGATGCTCTGAAGCTCCTTTGATAAGCTTGAAAACTATAGCCAATCGCCTAAAGTGCGTGCTGGACCCTCTGCCATTGGACCCCAAGAAACATGAGGCCTACTACCAACCAAGTGGCCTCGCTGAGTGCTAACCATGGGGTTCCAAACCAGGGGCTGTCTTAGGCGCTCCTCCATGCAAGTAGGCTGATGCTGCTCCATTTCTCTCCGCAGCTGCTCCCAGGAACGGAGTAGACTCACAACGAAGCGGTCCTCCAGTCTCCTGCTTAGGCCAACTCTGCGCATCTCTGTGAAAATCCATCTGGCCGAAGGTCGCCAGGGACCTTTAGCCTGACGTATTGTAGCACTAAGTCGCTGAAGCAAAAACTCCTTCTAGGGCTCCTCCCTTGGAAGTAGTCCTTTGACAGAAAACTTCCCAAGAAGGGTTGTGCTTTGCTGTGCTGTGCTGGGTCTATGATCCCCAACCCTCCCTGAGAACAAGGAATAATGATGACCTGCCAGGCCACTTTGGCTCGGGCTATCCGAGTGTCTCGCCCTGACCAAAGGAAGTTCCTGACCAGCCTCTCTACCTGGCTGATGCAGGAACTCGAAAAGATCCAACAAGAAGTGATGTACCACATAGTAGCCAATACCACATAGTAGCCAACAACACCTGGTTGGCCACTACAACTCTGCCTGCCAGAGAAGGTCGTGCGGAACTCCAATGTAGCAACTTCCTCTTGATGGACATGAGGAGGGGAGCAATCTGCTGCTCAAGAGACAAGTCCAAGCGAACCTGACAGCCCAAGTACCGAATTGCAGTACCTTGGGGGAATCCATCTGAAACCCTCACTTGGCAGCCAATCAGGTGTAGTAGCACTACCAACCGAGAAAGCCACTGCCTTTCTCCAGTTGATCATTGCGCTTGATGCACAACAAAAGGTCTCAAGAGCCTGCTCACACCTGTGAAGGTTGGCCTCCTGGCCGTCCAAGTACAAGGCTAAGTCGTCTGCAACTCAACATCCAATAGCTCATCTCCCCGAATAGAGGGGGCAAGAGGACAACCCAAATTGGTGAATTTGATACTATGTCTGAGTACGGAAATTACAAAGTTACAAAGAACAAACACTAAAACACTAAGGAAAAAGGAATTAGGGGGGGGGGGGTTGTGGGTTCATATGAAATCTCTCATCGACCTCCTCCATGGTTAGTACTCTGGTTGGGTGTCTTGCATGTCGAGCTAGAGTGATCTGTATCTTCTGTTGCAGCCTTCATCGGTAGTGGGAGAACCCCCGAGGTCGTGGGCGTCTGGATCTGCCAAGCTCAGTGGCTCGGCCAAGCGATGTACCTCTAGTATGAGTAGGCTCTGAGATCTGTTGTAATGACTGCTTCGTTGGCTCTCCTCTGGCTGGTGTAAAGAAATCTGTGATTCGTCTCTGAGACTGTCTTTTCCCTGATGTCCTCAGCAAGCTCTCCCTAAGTCTGCGCAGCTCTAGCAAGAACAATCCGAGACACCTCTGATCCTTGTATCTCACGACTCTAGAAAAAGGTCCGAACCTTCTCTAAACAGGCAATGGAAGCAGCCGCGTATCTCATAGTATTCCGGGTAGTGACATGTGTAGTGCAGATCTGTCTCTGGCTCTAAGTTACATAGGTGACATATACTGGCCCTTGTCGGCACCCCTCGAAATTGGCTAGTCTCGATCTGGAGCCGATGTGAGGATGTGCGTATCTGTCCAATAGTGCATCTTATCCCATGAGATAAGTGTGTATCCATGTATGCAAGCCTAGTCACGAAGCCGTCCTGTGTGAGTTGGAGAAGATGCTCTCTGTAGAAGGCCATCTTCGTGCCCAACTCCTGTGTCGGCTGTATCCATGCGCTTCTGGTATCTAGCTGAATCAGATCCTGACGTATGAGTCTGGTGATCTTTGCCCGTGTGAGAGACAGGCAGGGTGCATCCAGGGAGTATTGAAGCGGAGGTAATCTATCCATGTTGAGATTATGCGACTGAAACCATGCTGCCATCTATCCATACCAACATGCTGTATCGCCTTGTAGAGCTAGTTGTCGAGATGACTCCAGGGCAAGCCGAGCGTATCTGTCCCTGGGGAGGTACCATAGACTGTGCATAAAGGATACTGATCTAGTCAATGTCTCCACCACGAGAGGGGGGGGGGGGGGGGGGGGGGGGACGGCGGTTAGCTCCCTCGGCTCGGATAATCTTATGTGGTACTGAGGCCTTAGCCCGAATTATCCGAGCGACCAGAGGCCTCTCCATACATCTCCATCCATGTGTGTTGCCAGATCTCCCATGGTGTTCTACTGAGGGTCCCCACACCTGAACTCCATAGAGCATAGCTGGAGTCACTAGAGTGTCAAAAAGCCAAAGCTTTGTTGCGGTTCTTGAAACTGAACCTACGAACACATCCTCTCTAGTCCTCCCAAAGCTGTATATGCTCTCGTCAGTCTAGTCTCTGATGCTCTCCTTAGTGAAAACACCGGTCCACCGAAGACTATCCCAAGATAAGTATATTCATCTGTGTACTCCACAGTCACCTAGCCTTACGTAAATCTGGGTGCCGACCTCTTGACCCACTGTGGTGTGGTTTTGAACACCATAACCTTGGTTTTCCCCAGATTGACAGACAATCCACTGTCACGAGCAAATGTATGCAAAGCATCCAAATGACGCTGCATCCCCTCTGGAGAGTCAAAATTCAGCACAATATCATCAGCATATAGTAACAACGGAATCCATGTCCCTGCTAGCTTAGCCCCCCTGTCCCCCTGATGCTCTACATAGTCCGAAAACTCATCCACATACATTCCAAAAAGAGTCGGGGATAGGGGGCATCCCCGCTTTACTCCAATAGTGGAGTGGACCATGTCGGACATTCCCTCAGTGGTGCGTCCCATCACTGTCGTGTATAGAGCTAGAATACCCCATATCAGCTCTGTAGGCACACCCATGTCCTGTAGTCTGCTATAAGTCTGGCTCTCGGCACTGTGTCAAAAGCTTTGCGGAAATCCACAAAGCTACAATAGATCCTCTTGCCATGGTGTCTACTCTCCTCAATAATAGCTCTGAGTGTCAGAATCTGGTGAAGAGCGGAGAAACCTCTCTTGAAACTTGCTTGCCTTGGTACTCTTATGCCCTCTCGCTCTGCCCATCTACTCAGCTCCTGCTCACGAACGGATACATATAACCTAGCTAATGTGTGACCAACCATGATGGTGCGATAATTTGCGGGGATCATGGGATCTCCTGACTTGAAAATAGGTAGAATCGTAGACATACTCCAATCTCCGGGAAGCCTTCAAAGATGGCTCGATTAAACATCATAGCCAGGAGCTCTGCAAGCATATCTCTGGCATGGATGAAGTGCTCTGCTACTAGACCATCATGATCATGTGCTCTCCTTGTCTTCATCCTGTCAATGGCTTTCCTTACCCTCTCGGCAGTAAAGAAAGAACATGTCTCCGGGCATGTCTCTTGTGGGTCCGACAGAGGTGGTTGCCTTGATGCTGTGTAGAGAGATGTGGCATATTCCCCCCATGTCTCAGTGGAGGTGACTGCTGGTGGTGGTGAATGCTCGTGGAATAGCCTCCATGCTTCGCCCGAGTCCTGACTTATAAGTAATTGATATAGATCCCGCTCTAGCTGAGATAGATAAGCCCTTCTCTTTCGTCGCACTAGGCGGCGAAAGATAATCTGTGACTGTCTATGTGTGGTAATACCCATGAGCACTTCCCTCTGTAATTTGAGCCTTGTCTCCCTACACGCCTCATCATACCAACTGTTCTGGGGCATGCTCCCAGATCGTCTCCATGTGGGCTGGCTGTGGGGATATGCCTCTGATGCTGCATCATGGAGCGTCTCTGTCAATATTTGAGTGAGTTCATCTAGTGGCCATCCCGGCTCCTGGGTGCATAGTTGCGTGTATATCTCATCCATATACACAGAATCCGTCTCCCTCATGAAGGTATACCGAGTGTGTGTGGGGACCTCTCCTAATGGAGCTGTGCTGAATTGAAAGGTCAGGGTGAAAGACAAGATAGCATGATCAACTGCTTCTCCAGTTGGCCTAGTAAACACCATGAAATCCTGAAAGAATGGAATGAGACTTGGCTGGGCCATAACATAATCCACTATGCTGGCACCATGTTGGTTGGAAAGCAAGTAAAACCTCCAGTTGTCGAAAATCTTTGTAGGCCATTCACAATGGCCAATCTATGTGTGGTTCCCGTATCTATCAGGTATCTGCCATATTCAGTGTATTCCTCATCTTGTGATAGTCTAGATAGACCCATCTCTGTGACGTTGTGACGTGTTTTGGCGAAATGGTGCGTACCACCCCAAAGTGTTTGAGATATGTCTTTTAATGCTTTTGGGGGCCTTATATGTAAATAAATCATGCTTGTACAAAGTGTACAAAGGCGGTGTGTGCCAGCTGTCTCTACGCATGCGGGCCAGTTGTGCGGGATACATAGTTTTGCTGTTTTTGTCATATTTACCTGGAACGCGGAACGGTAACGGCGACGGGATCCCCGCGGAACGGGGGAATGGCTAGGGGTCCGGAACGGGAACGGCGCGGAACGGGAGGTATAAAAAACACCCAAATAGTGCATTTTTTAGCTCCTTGTGTTTAAATACAAGGAGTATTAGAGTGCTTTGACTCTAATACTCACAAAAAACTCGTTTTGAAGACCATTCAACCTTGCTATGACTAGATGATGAGAGAGAGAGAGAGAGAGAGAGAGAGAGAGAGAGAGAGGGAGAGGCTCAAGAGAGTGAGAGGGAGAGGGAAAGATTTGAGAGAGTGGGAGGGAGAGGAAGAGAGCTTGAAGGCTTGAAGCCTTGAGCCTTGAGAGAGTGAGTCTTGAGAGGGAGAGATCTTGAGAGTGTGAGAGGGAGAGAGCTTGAGCCTTGAGGATTAGCTTGTGGAGAGAAAGGGGGAGGGGGGTGCATTTTATGAGTCCTTGAGGCCTTGCACACTTCAAAAAGAAGCCCAAACATTTACTTCAATTTTTTCAATTTTTGCCAAATTTGTTTATAGCCGTTGGCTGTTCCAGGGGCGTTCCGGGGGCGTTTTGGAACGTTCCGGAACGGCCGTTCCGGTTTGAATTGGCCACTCGGAACGTCGGACGTTTCGGAACGTTCGGGAAGGGAACTGCCCCCCGGAACGCCGGAATGAGGGCTAGGGGGCGTTCCCCAGTAACTCTGGTTTTTGTACATAGAAGGGTCGAGACTTCAAAGTGTGAGTTAGTGCTTTAAAAATATGAAGAAAAACTGAACTTTTATCAGCTTGGGGTCGTGAGTGAAGAGGGATATTCAGCTGTGAAGAAGAAACTATGTGTTGCTACAGCCTGCGGTGAAGGGTGGGGGTTTTGGTGTAGAGGTGCCCCTCTTGCCTTGCGAGAGCCTGGTGTGGTGAGTTGAGAGTGTCTCTCTCCTCAATGGGATGATGAAAGTGGGTGCTTAGCTCTACATATTAACCTCTCTTCATCTTGGTTTGAGGTATGGCAGCCATGTTGTGTGTGGTTCCCTTTGGTGTAGCTAGTCGAGAGTAGACTATGCGCTGCAATTCCTTGCTTGTACATACGCAAAAGAGCAAGGTTTTCCCCAAGTTTTCCATCACTCTTTCTGAGTTTTTTTGCTGAACTTTGTGGGTTTTCAAATTGAGCTTGATTTGGATGGGTTTTGGTCAAGCTATGTGTATATATGAGAGCGCCTATGGAGTCTCTACTAGCACATGGAAGGTCGTTTGAAAGGAAGTGAAGCTCTTGGTTTTATGAGGAAAAGTGTAGAGATTTTCATTGTTTTTATTTTCTTTTCTACTTTGGTTTTCTTGGTTCCCTTGCTTCCTTTGGTGCATCCAAGTATAGTGGGAGTCGTAGCGGTGTAGAGGGAAGCTAGTCGAGGCCGAGTGCGAGTGAGGCCGTCAAAATTTGTGAGAGAAGATCAGCCCATATTATCTTGAGAGAGATATACTCTTCATCCTCTTTTCTTGGTGTTGGTTTGAGGTGTTGTAGAGGCCAGCCCCGCAATCCTTCACATAAACTGGTGCCCCCACGGAGGAGAAGAGAGTAGTGTTTTGCTGCTTTGATTGCCAGGTTGGAGTCCACTTAGGAATCAACTCTAGGCCTTCCCTAATATTGGTTTTAAGATGATTTTGCAAGATTTTGAGCACTTGAAAAGGTATTTGGAGGCATGTGACCATGTATTTGAGATTTGTGGACAACTTGATGACTATAAGCAGGGTTTGCTCTTCTTGTTGGCTTGCCATTATAGGCACTTTGAGTTCTTGAAGGTACTTCAAAAGTTGCTTATGGATGATGCTATGTATGACATATGTGGTAGTTGGGAAAAGACAAAGTATGCTCTCTTGGAGTTTAACAAAGGTCTTGCAAGTGGAGAAGCAGGTTATGTTAATGAATATGCATCTCTATGGGATAAGGAAGGCATTGTCTTCGATAGCACATGCAAAAGGGATGAGGTCATGCAAATTGTGAATCTGAACTTCCAATATGAAGAAGCTCATTTAGGTAAGCCTATGGTAGAGTATGCATTGTGGAAGCTTGAGGTAGGTCTTTGTGACCAAGAAGTCAAGTGTGATAATGAAGCATCACGTGATTGTGTGGACTATGAAATTGTGGATGAGATGGATACTTGTCATGTGGATTTGGATGCTACATATGCTATCATGGATACTTCTTATGGTGATGAAAGCACTGATTTTGATGACTTGAATGATGATTTCGAGTCCTTTTCTATGAATGATGTTAAGGTGAATGAAGACTATGTCTCTACATATGGGTTATTTGATGAGCTCCCCATGGTTATCAATACTGATGAAAGTACTCATGCTACACATGATGATTTGGTGTCTCATGCCTCTTTTGATAATGCAAAAATTGAGATCTTTGATGATTATCAATATCCCATTGGTACGTATGAGATGGTGCCACATGAAGATTATGTGTCTACGTTTAGCTTGTTTGATGAGATTGAGGACAGTTCTAATGATGCCACGCATAGAGATGAAGAGCATGCATCCCTTGTGAATTCTGATATGCAAACAAATAAGGAAGATTCTATGAGAGATGATGTTATTGTGGATGGTGAGAGACAAGAATTTGATGATAGTTTGTCTCTAGTTATGCCAAGAAAGGATACTATGTATTGTGTCATGAGTAAGAGATGCTTTGATGTTTATTTGAAGAGGATATTGAGTACCTTTAAGAAATATAATGATGCATCCTTACCATGTGTTTATGATTGTCAAGCCAATAACTTGTGAGAGATGAATTGCTTTGACTGGCATCGTTATGAACATTATAGCCAACTCATTGTATGTTCTCTCTTTTATGATGAGGTATATGGTAGATATGTTGGGAGGTACCGTGTTGATATCATTAATTTTGAGAATGTTCATTTTTCAAATGATGGCATGCAATGTTTTGTGTTTGATAGAGGTAAGTGGGATATACTTGATTTCACAAGTGCATGGGCTTTTGCTTCAAGCGAGGTAGCTCTTGGTATATCATGTGTATGGTTGTTACATGAAGAATGGAGGTGAGTAGTGAGAGTAGTCACCCTTTTTGGTGTTTATCATGAGAATTGGTGCCTTCTTGGGATGCAAGCTACATAAAGTGACTACTTGATGATAGAATGTGTACATGAAACACTTGAAAGTGTTCCATGCTTGTTGGGGAGGCAATATATGACGTGTTTTGGCGAAATGGTGCGTACCACCCCAAAGTCTTTGAGATATGTCTTTTAATGCTTTTGGGGGCCTTATATGTAAATAAATCATGCTTGTACAAAGTGTACAAAGGCGGTGTGTGCCAGCTGTCTCTACGCATGCGGGCCAATTGTGCAAGGTACATAGTTTTGCTGTTTTTGTACATAGAAGGGTCGAGACTTCAAAGTGTGAGTTAGTGCTTTAAAAATATGAAGAAAAACTGAACTTTTATCAGCTTGGGGTCGTGAGTGAAGAGGGATATTCAGCTGTGAAGAAGAAACTATGTGTTGCTGCAGCCTGCGGTGAAGGGTGGGGGTTTTGGTGTAGAGGTGCCCCTCTTGCCTTGCGAGAGCCTGGTGTGGTGAGTTGAGAGTGTGTCTCTCCTCAATGGGATGATGAAAGTGGGTGCTTAGCTCTACATATTGACCTCTCTTCATCTTGGTTTGAGGTATGGCAGCCATGTTGTGTGTGGTTCCCTTTGGTGCAGCTAGTCGAGAGTAGACTATGCGCTGCAATTCCTTGCTTGTACATACGCAAAAGAGCAAGGTTTTCCCCAAGTTTTCCATCACTTTTTCGGAGTTTTTTTGCTGAACTTTATGGGTTTTCAAATTGAGCTTGATTTGGATGGGTTTTGGTCAAGCTATGTGTATATATGAGAGCGCCTATGGAGTCTCTACTAGCACATGGAAGGCCGTTTGAAAGGAAGTGAAGCTCTTGGTTTTATAAGGAAAAGTGCAGAGATTTTCATTGTTTTTATTTTCTTTTCTACTTTGGTTTTCTTGGTTCCCTTGCTTCCTTTGGTGCATCCAAGTATAGTGGGAGTCGTAGCGGTGTAGAGGGAAGCTAGTCGAGGCCGAGTGCGAGTGAGGCCGTCAAAATTTGTGAGAGAAGATCAGCCCATATTATCTTGAGAGAGATATACTCTTCATCCTCATTTCTTGGTGTTGGTTTGAGGCGTTGTAGAGGCCAGTCCCCCAATCCTTCACAACGTCCAGCTCCCTAAGCATCTCTTCGAAAGTATCATAAAATATTGTCTGGTGGTGGGCAGTCCTAGCATTGAAATCCCCTAGTATGATAATGTCACCATCCTTGGAAAACTCCCATTTGTCATTATCCAAAATAGCAAAGGGGAATTGTCCTCTAGGTGATGCATATACTGACGTACTAGGAGGAAAGTAACAAATAGCAATGTAGAGGTATTTGCCCGTCTCTGCCCTGAGCCTCACCCACATGTACCTAGCGTGTTCATCCTTGCGTGCTATATGTATCAGTGGTTGCAACTCCTCCTTGAATAGAACTGCCACCTTCCCTGAGCCCCGTCCTCGATGCTCCGATCTGGTCTCGTGTCTGTAGGCTGTCTCCCATCTATATCTGCTCACTTGTGGCATGGATTGCCCAGGTGCTTGATGCTTAGTGTAAGGTGCAACGGAAGTGAATGTTGAACTTTGCTCAAGATGAGTGCTCCGAACTGTGCTAAAGGGATCCTTTTACTTACGGAAGGGAGAGCCTTTCGTTCTTTTAGTGAGAGAGTGCAATGGACACAAACAAAGTGGATGAACACTGTGAATGAAGGTGCATGAGACTGAGAGATAGAGGGAGAAGAATACAATACCAGAATGTTGTCAAATTCTCCTCCGAAGGCCCCACTCTCTATGGCGAGAGCGGTCTACTTATGATTGCACAAATCTCTACAATGCTTTGGACTTGCCGACGATGATGAGGACGACGACGAGACGTGCTGGAATCTGAAAGTGCTAAAGGCTGAAATCTGCAAATCTTTATCTGCTGAATTCTGACTCTATGTCGGTGACAATGTCGACGACGACGGTACGACGACGACGCGCTGAAAACGCAGATGCTGAAATCTGCACTCTCCGGGCTGAATTTGCAAACTTCGCAAGATCTGACCGTGCGACGAGGATCTGCTGCGGGAGGGTGAGATTTGCGAGGTTCGGGGTTCTACTGCGGAGTCTATATGCTGAAATTGCAAAACGCTGATGCAAAGGCTGACTTTGTTGCGATGAATCTGCAAAATGCTGGAAGTCTTGCTGGTCAAAAACTCCACGGGTTGGTCTTGTCCAAAAACGCTAGCTTTGTAGATGGCTGAAAACGCTAGGTCTTGGGGGTCCTGCTGAGAAGGTGCCTGTTGAACTGAAGTTCCTCTTGTCTCTTCTGCCAGAAAGTGATAGCGCTAGGTTTCTAAACTTAGCAAAATTGCCCTACCTAGTTTCCAACAAAAGTCACTTAAAAATAATAAACAAAAAATGTCAAAAATAGGGAAAATAGATCTATGCATTGTAAAAATGCTCCTGATTGGTTCTGATGGAAATCTGATGATCATGCTGTGTGCAACCAGAGGATATGCATCTAATCTAAGTGTCTGGACATGCACGGTCTGCGAACAGTCTCACAAAAGTGCCAGATCACTTCCTCTTCTAGATTTACTTGATTGAACTGAACCTTGATCGTGCTGTAGCTTGTCCACGGACACATAGGGTTGGATGTGTCACGTGACATCCCCTCCTTTTTAAAGTGAGGTACTTGTACCGAACTATATGGCGCCGAGGGAGATCGCCAACAGTGCCTGGAATCCTGGAAAGGACTTTGATGCGTGGGTCATGCGATACTTGAACTTCATAAAGGTCTGCAACGTCTTCTTCTTTGGGCCGCGCCCAAAAACGCCACAAAGTCATTTGTGGCTCCTTCATTGCTTCAACTTCGTCTTTAATCATGCGTCTACCTTCTTCAAGAATCTCCGAGGCTGAAAATTCCTGAAACCACTTCCAACAGAAAAACATGAACATACCCATTCCATGTAAAGTGACTGGAAAAATTCTATTGCTTCGAAAAAACTGTGCATGCAATGCAGATGAACAAAGTGACGGAGTGCGAAACCGTTCATCAAACACACGCAAACAATGGGGTCGAATCTTGACTTTTTGATCTAAATCAATCAACTGCAAAACACAATGGAAATGCCGATGCTTGATGCTCAATCCTTCTTGTGCTCTTTCGGAAACTGTGTCATGCCAAGGAAGAGACATGGAATATGGCTTCCATGACTGCAAACATTTCATCTTTCCATGAGTAATCCGCATACATCCGTGCTCATTAATGAGTGAATCGTGCTCAACGTACAATATGGCATGCCTAGGAAAAGGTATCACATAAAGATGCTGACTAAAATACAGGAAATGATCACGAATGAAACACTCGAACAATGCGTGCTGACTAATCATTCGAACACATAGTACTTCTTGTGAGGGTTCTTTGGACCTAGGCTCGAGAGCCAAGATCGGTTCTTCCTGAGGGGGTTCTTTGGACTTGGACTCGAGAGCCAAGATCGGTTCTTCGTGATTGATCGAACCTGCAATGAGGCTAGCTTCACTAGAAAAAGTATCAACTAACACATCATCCTTGTGAACAATCACATCATCATCATGCAAATCATCATGCTTGTGAGAAATCACATCTTGATCATGCAAATCATCATGTTCGTGAGAAATCACATCTTGATCATCATGCAGATCATCATGCTTGTCATTTAAATCATGTGTGTCAGGCTTGGGAGAAGAAGAGACTAGAAGAGTCTTCTTTTCCGGAATCTCTTCAATCTTCGCCTTCACATTAGAAATGAGAGAGGAAGAATGAACAACGTTCTTGCGATCCAATTCTGTTTTTCTTTCTTTGGCTTCCAAGTGTGCTTGCTCGTGCTCACGCTCTATGGCTGCCACTCTTTCGTATTCACGATCTATGACTGCCCTCCTTTCTTCGTAGGCATTTCTTTCTGCTTCTCTTTCTGCTTTTCTTTCTTCGCGTTCTAACTTCCTTTCCATAAACAACTGCTTCAACTCCTCCAAAGGAGTTAGTGCAATCCTTGTCGAAGATGGTGAAGGGGGAGGGTCGGAAAAACCTCCTGGTGGGGAAAACTCTTCTTCGCCACTCCCATGCTCACCACCTCCAAGCGAAGTATCCATTCCGCTTCGAGTGATGACCACCCACTGAAGTCGTGGGTTCTTGTGGTCTTGGGTTTTTAAGTTCTCGAGGAACTTGGGTTCTTAAGTTCACGAGGAACTTGGGTTCTTGGGGGTTCTTGCGGGTCTTGAGGTTCTTGAGGTTCTTCTTTCGCTTGCAATCTGTGTTAGAGAAGGATCTTCTCTTCATTCGAGTTATACTCTTCCCTGCGGGCGCACCCCTTGGCGGCCTTGCGCTCACACAAAGGTTGCTTTTTCCCACCTCACGTTGATTGGCCGGCCGCTAAGTGCACGGTACGCTCTCCTTGAGTGAAAAGAGGCACAAGAGGAGGCTGGACAAGCTCTTCTTTCTTGCGTTTCCTGTCACTCTTCAAAAATACGATTAGGAATCGACAAGCCCTAGAGGACTTGGGTTACATGCGACCACAACAAGCAAAAAAAATTTCTGTGGTTCTTTCCTTGAGTGATATAGAACACTCCCAAAGCTCTGATACCAATGTAAGGTGCAACGGAAGTGAATGTTGAACTTTGCTCAAGATGAGTGCTCCGAACTGTGCTCAAGGGTTCCTTTTACTTATGGAAGGGAGAGCCTTTCGTTCTTTTAGTGAGAGAGTGCAATGGACACAAACAAAGTGGATGAACACTGTGAATGAAGGTGCATGAGACTGAGAGATAGAGAGAGAAGAATACAACACCAGAATGTTGTCAAACCCTCCTCCGAAGGCCCCACTCTCTATGGCGAGAGCGGTCTACCTATGATTGCACAAAATCTCTACAATGCTTTGGACTTGCCGACGATGTCGACGACGATGTGGACGACGACGAGACGGGCTGAAATCTGAGAGTGCTAAAGGCTGAAATCTGCAAATCTTTATCTGCTGAATTCTGACTCTATGTTGGTGACAATGTCGATGACGACGGTACGATGACGATGCGCTGAAAACGCAGATGCTGAAATCTGCGTTTTCCAGGCTGAATCTGCAAACTTCGCGGGATCTAACCGTGCGGTGAGGATCTGCTGTGGGAGGGTGAGATCTGCGAGGTTCGGGGTTCTACTGCGGAGTCTATTTGCTGAAATTGCAAAACGCTGATGCAAAGGCTGACTTTGTCGCGATGAATCTGCAAAACACTGGAAGTCTTGCTGGTTAAAAACTCTAGGCTGAATTTGGATCCTGCTATGGAAATCTGCTAACGCTAGGTCTGATCTGCTGTCATGTGGTGGAATCTGCTAACGCTAGTACTGATCTGTCTTCTGCTGCTGCCAGCTGATCTGCAATGCAAAAATGCCAGGGGCTGGTCTTGTTAAAAAACGCTAGCTTTGCAGATGGTTGAAAAGGCTAGGTCTCGGGGGTCGTGCTGAGAAGGTGCCTCTTGAACCAAAGTTCTTGCTGGCTCTTCTGCCGAGAACAAGTGGCCTTTCCTTCGAGGTTTCTCCGTTGTTCCCACTTTCCTTAGTGCTCACTCTCCAAGCCCTCGTGTGCGTTTGCTCGTTGACCCCCACCGGAGTCATGAGTCCTTTCACCTCTTTATCCACATTATCTTGGTCTCTGAGGCCACATATCTCTACGTGTAAGGCCTGCACACGTCTCCTTTGCTCCCCTTCAAGTGTCAAGTTGATGATGGTTGGTGTGGGTGTGGGGGTGGGGGTGGGGGTTATTTCCTTGCCTTTTCCTTTCTTGACAATCTCGATCCATTGTTCTGTCTTTTTTGCTTTTTGTTGGGTCTTTGTGATGACATCTACCCACGAGGTCGTCATTTCTTTTTGTTGCTCCCCTCCTTCTTTGATGGCCTGCACTTGTTCCTTGATCGTGTTAAGCTCTTCAATTACTGAGGATTGAAGCTCTCCCTCTTCGAGGACATTCTGCGATCGCACCTCTGCAAGCTCTTTCTTGAGTAGTGCGATTTCCTCCTCTTGGGCCTTCACACCATCCTCGAGTGCATGTATCGTGCTTTCCTGTACTGCCACCGCGTCGAGTACGTTAATAGTACCTAGGAGGTGGCGGTTGATCTTGCTGATGGACTCACTCAATTCGTCTTTGCATTTTAGGATGGCATCCTCCACCGGGTCATCCTTACCATTCTGCTTTCTCATGATTGAAAGGCCGCAACAAGAGAGGGAGAGGGGGTCTCTCTCTCTCTCTCTCTCTAAGCGGGCAGAGACTCTCTCTACCCTTTCTCTCTCTATGTTGTTCATCTGTTCCTCTGTTTTTTTTCTCTCTCTACGCGATCCCCCCCCCTCTCTCTCTCTACGTAACGTTTCCCCCTCTTTCTTTCTCTACATCCCTTTTTTCCCCCTCTTTCTCTCTCTACGCGTCCCCCCCCCGCCCCCCTCTTTCTATGCGTTAGGTTTGGGAGTTGCAATAAGAGCGCGAGGATGCAGTAGGGGTAGCGGGGGGGGGGAGTAGGGGGCGGGGGCACGCGAGCAAGCAAAGCGGGAGCGGTGAGCGGGAGTGGGTGCACGACACAGCACAGCGGGTGCAAGACACAACACAGCGGGAGAGAGTAGGAGCGGGTGCAGGGCGAGAGAGAGAGAACGTATGCAGAAGCAGCAACGCGCGAGCAGGCAGAGCAGGAGCGGGTGCAGGGTGCAACACACACACACACACACACACACACACACACACACACACACAGAGAGAGAGAGAGAGAGAGAGAGAGAGAGAGAGAGAGAGAGAGAGAGAGAGAGAGAGATTTATTATCGTCCATTGCGGTCACATATGACCCATGGGACCAAAGATGGATACAAAATCGTTTTCCTCTCTAGAAGGGGAGGCTGGAAAGTGTCTCCTCTTCTCATGGGAGAGGGCAATGTCCACAACCTACGATAGAGAGGTCTTACCACTAGCCGTCTCCTAGACGGACTTAGTGGCAGTGTCTAACTCCATTTTACAAACAAAAGCGAAACTACTAATTATGTGGTATCATTGGGGACTACCTTGGTAGACTGAAAGTCCTCAACGATTGCACATCCTCCACGATAGATTGCCCATTTCCCAACTGCTCTGGCTTCACGGACCTTGGTAAGCTCTCCTCTCTTACATTGGAGTTGCAAAGGAGACGAGTCCTTTGCAAACCAAAACTCGGTGTCCTTGAGATTCTTTGATTGGTACAACATAGTATCACGGGCTACTTTGGACTTGAATGTTATGATTCCATGAGAGCCACCATTTTTGGTGACATGTGAGGCTATGGACTGAACCTGTGATGTGTCGAGCACTGTATCCCACTTGACTGTTGGCATTAAACTAGCAAGCTGACGTACTGAAGCGTGAAAATTACCTGCTGTGTACCACTCTTGAGGCAGTCCTCCAATTTGGTGGTTGAGAGAGAAATGAAATGAAATGAAATGTTATATTAACGTCTTCAAAAGGCCATAATGACCTATGAGACCCGAAAGTTACAAAGTGGTGGATCTGATACAAAGTCAGAGTAACAAAATAACCTAACAACAGTACAAAACAAAGATATATACTATGGGGTCCTAAGTTGATCGATGTGAACCAAGCAAAAGACCAAGCAAAAAATGGGCGGCTTGTTGGGATAGCTGAATCACAAGAGATCTAGCATCGGTCGTTGGAGAGAGAGAGAGAGAGAGAGAGAGAGAGAGAGAGAGAGAGAGGAATTTTTTGCAACAGGCAAATTGAAGAGGATTGCAATTTTCTTCAATGTCAGCAGATTATGGATTACAGTTTGTTGCTTGGTCTTCACTTTCGTGCTCCACAATACACAAGAATGAACTCAAAAGATGATGACAATGGTGGTGGAGGCTTAATACCGATTGATGATGGTACAGTATTTATTTATATTACAGAAAAAGTTTGAAACTTATTTCTCCTATAATTCTAGTGCTCAGGTATCTAGACATAGTAGCTTTTACATCTTAAAAGATAGTAGGAAGAGGAATGAGATGTCCTTCATTTGTTAAGTGACCTGTAAGATGTGTTTATTCTCTTTGGTGTCATGACGACTTTGTGGTAATTTAGCTTTCTGAGTTGTATGCAAGCACAAATTTTCTAAAGACAATACTAAATAACTTATAACTTCAATGATATGCATCTTGTCAGAAGGTAGTCTGTGTGTAATCATTTTTCAGACTAGAGCAAGCTCCATGTAGGAAGTTGGTATGCCATCTAGTTTCGGGTGTGCTACATGAAGTCCTATCATGCTTGTTTATTTGACCCGGTTGTCTGGTATGGTCCTATTGTTTTACTTGAATAAATTGGCTTCTAAAGTTGAGTTATTAATGGAGAACTGAAAAAATATTATATGTTTTTGACCACTAGCTTCATCCCCGATCACTTGCTGGTGTGTTGGTGAGTAATGTGTTTGTCATTGCCTATTGGGCCCCCTGTATTTCACATAATGGTTCATCCAATTGCTTTCACCTACATTCTGACAATGAAACAATGAAGCAAACCTCTTTATCTAAGTTTATATTGCATACGTGTAAACCTGGAGGTGATGGCCTAGGCTATGGGGGCAAGGTGTGGCTGTCTTTGAGAGCATACATAAAGAATTCTTTATATGCTCCTCAAGTCCTGACTCTTCTAACCATTTTCATAGCACTATGAAAATAAATGTAGCCAGATAATTATTCTCCATGTGCATATGCGGCATTCCTGCATTGAAATTCTTGAAACCTTGGTAGCACTTTACAATGAAGTTTGTGTAGCAACATACCTAATGCATCAAATTTCTGAAGACTCACAGAAACCCCTCAGCCCATCAAAGATCTGTGAGGCAAGCAATTTTTGTGGTGGCTGCAGTCTTATGTGAGCTTCAGAATGCATATTGTGTTTTCCTCATTTCATGTGATGCATACCGATTCTTCAATGACTGTTTGATCTCAAGCGTCACAATGCTATCAATCCCATTTTCAGTATGTCATCGATGATACGTCCCTTACTTTGAGCCAGGACCAGGCCGATGTCAGTATAGGAGTTGGGGACAGAGATGTGCTTTTTATGGGGATGAGGAGGTGCTCACAATACGGATGATGGATTTACAATTTTTCTTGGGATACACTGACACCCACGTTTTCGATTGGCTGAGATGTTCTTTTTACAAAGAAGTATAGCTGCACCCGGAGTTCCTTATCCATCGAGATTCAAGATGTCTCTACTTGCCAATCCAGCATAAGTTAGTCTTTCCAATGCTTGAACTCCGTCTTCATAGCTTTCTCCTGCATATGCTTGACATATCTTGGATCTCTTGAACTCTTTAAACAGTGATCCAAAAAGATGATCAACTTCAGCTTATCTTTTCGGGTCACTATTTGCACTGATGGCTGGCCTTCATCTGTCTGTTCTTCACCTACTTCCTCTTCTCTTCCTCTTTCGAATATTGTTTCCTTGTTGCAATATCTAAATTCGATTGTCCACAAAAGAAAAGTCGACTGAGCTCTGATTCCACTGAATGCAGCTTGCACTTCAAAGGTATAGACAGTAGATGATTTCATAGATGTGAAACAATACTTGAAACTGCAAACCCTTCACACAAGAGAACACCTGCTAGAGACAAGAGAGGCATAGTCTCTCTTGGAGATGTGATGGCCCCTATGGTAGGAGGCCCAAGCTGTCTTTTGTCTCAAGCAAACTGACACATTCTTTCCACTTGGAGAGACCACTCTCACATTCTGAGGGTTGAGCATATCCCAATCAGCCGTGACATCCCAAAAAACGGCCCATAACACGAAGAAATCAGAGAAGGGAATTGGGCAGAACAAAGGGAAATTATCAAGTGGACAATGGTGGCCATTCATAGGAATGAGTCTGAAGCGTGCAATACCCTCCCTATGTGACGGGTGTTCAACTCACAACAGAAGGCCTAAACACTGAGTGAGCAACCTAAACTCAGAGGTGGAAGAATCTGGAAGCTGCACCTCCAACAAGCCGATCATTAGCTTTTGTTTTCATGGTTTTGAAGATCGTAGTCATGCTGCATATTTTCATCTTTTGACTTCTTGGACATTGTCAGTTTCTTTTTGCTTGCTTTTGATACATCATATACAATGCAATGCTGTACCTCTATGCATGGATGCTTTTAGGTGCCACAGGGTAGGTGTTGTGGTTAATGTGCAGTATGAGTGTGAGGTGCTCTTGTTAAGTTCAACAGCTGGGCAAGACAGAGGCTTAAGAATTGAAGGGCAAGATGGAGGCTTAAGAATTGATATTTTGTGACTGATGTTTTGTTTGAGATTTGAAGCATTGGTGATTGCAGTTTATCTTGTGTAGATGCGTTTTTTAATGTGGTTCAATGTTTTTAGTCAGAGTTGTCCTTTAGTTTTGAAGTTTAGGTGATTGCAGTTTATCTTGTCGAAGGGTGATTTTTTATGTGGTTCATCATTTTTAAGTCATAGTTGTCTTTTGGTTTTGAAGTTTCGGTGATTGCAGTTTAGCTTGTCGAAGTGTGATTTTTTATCTGGTTTAAAGTCGTATACATTCTTAGCTTGTCTGTTCTACGCTTGGCCAAAACTACAAATTGCCATTTTCTCGGCGTCTGTCTATGGGTATACTTACATTTCCAAACCAGCCTCGGAATGAAGCCATCTACTTTCTTCAAGTTATAACTCTTTCCTTTATCCTGCTTGATTTTGAACTTAGAAAAAGTTCTTCTTCCTATTAATGACAATATCAGGATAATGGTTGTTCTTCTTCCTGACGACTTGGTTGTTTCTCCAATAAGCATTTCTTACCATCTTTTCTTACAGGGCCTTATCCGGAAAGCTTGGTACTAGTGGCGCATGAACCGAGGGACAGTACCCAGGGATCTCACATACGAGGTAGCTCTTTGAGAGCAGCCATTGCCGGGGATGAACAAGTAGACCTGCTTGCAGGGACTGTGAGGTGATTTCATACCACACCTGTACAATTTTTTCATGCATTTTATATGATGCTTTATAGAATCTCTCTCTCTCTCTCTCTCTCTCTCTCTCTTTCTTTCTTTAAGAAATAATCTTCTATTAAAATAACATCTCAAGCACACAGCCTCAAGATAAATGTCAAATCTGATTAACAGAGGATTGTGGTCCCAAAAAGTGTAAAATGCTCAAAGAAGGTCTCTTTGATATCCTAATGTAAACATTCTTCTCTGATCCAAGTGGGGGAAAGCCTTTCTCATATGGTGTCATGGGGACAGCAAGAGGAACATCATCTCTCTCTCTCTCTCTCTCTCTCTCTCTCTCTCTCTCTCTCTCTCTCTCTCTCTCTCTCTCTCTCGGGTTTTGGTCCTTTCTCTAGGGTCATGAGTTATGAGGATCAGAGATGTCTTGGGCTATATCTACTTGAGTTACACAGATATAGAGACACTTTACTAGGGAGAGCTACAGAGAGACAGTCCCAGAGACGGATTACAGATTTCTTTTCACTAGATATGGAACAGCCAGAGGACTGCAGAGCTCGGCCCCCACTCATTCAACCACTACTGGCACTCTCATCGACCGAGCATTGGAGCTATGGAGATCTAGACGGCCATGATTGAGGAGGGGCCACACAACATCAACGAAGACTACATCAGAGGATTCGAGCCATACTCTCTCGACATCCAGAGTGCAGATGAGGATGGATTCTAGTAGTAGTAGTATTTTTGTTCTAGTCTTTTTGTACCCAGACATGGTATCAGATTCACAATTTTGTAACAGTTTGGTCTCATAGGCCATTTTGGCCTTTTGAAGACGTTAACATAACATAACTTATGAAGGTACATAACATTTCATTTCATTTCATCTCTCTCTCTCTCTCTCTCTCTCTCTCTCTCTCTCTCTCTCTCTCTCTCTCTCTATGCATTGGGAGGAGATGGAGGAAGTGGAGCCACGACTCCTTGGTAGCAATATTGCCAACAGCTTTGTACTTCATTCTGCACCCGCCAATATCCTAGCCTGAGCATCGATACCTGTTGAGATCATGCTTGTGGTACATCGATACGATACAGAGATGGGTTGCATTGGATACGGGTTAGGCCGTGATAACATTGCTAGTCGTCTTGTGGGCACCTTATGGTCAGAATTCGGTTTCCATGACATAAATAACATATGGATTATCGCACATTTTTGATTTGTTTCGTAGAGTACTCTGGCCTTTGTAGGTTACTAGGAGATCAGGCCGTGGGAGATGTGCTACCAGCTGGCTCTACTTCTTTACTTGTTTGTTTACATCTCTTAACATTTTTTACCTTAGTCTTTGGTACTAGACATTTGGACCATATCACGGTGATGTAAGTTTTCTGGTCTTATAGGTCTTTTAGGCCTTTTCTAGACAAAAATAAATCGTTCTGTGCGTGGCGCGTGCGCCTCACATGAGGGGAAGCCCCCCCCCCCCCCCGATTTGTCGGCATAATGGATCTTCGACTTCTGTAGCGCCTCCTTTGTGGATAAAGGGAAAGGGAAGGAGACTATGGTGTCCATAACTCCTCCTTCTATAACACCAAAAGAAAAAGAAAAAGAACCGGAGAAAGGCGAAGATAAGGACACAATGAAGGATGGTTGGATCGTACCTAAGAAGATGGTTAAGGTTCAAACTTTAGCTTCTTCCGATAATTATGTGCCCTCGTTGAAGACAACATCCCAAATGAAGCTTCACTGTAACGACAATAAGTCTTTGGTGGAGGCATGGGGTAAGGTGGTGCGTTCATATAAGGAAGTGATCACAGCTGAACCAACTGCCATACCGGGTGCCCTTCAGGCCTTGTCTTCTAGCCCTTGTCATGACGTACCTACAATTGCTTCTTCAGCAGATGAGGATTTCTCTTGCTCCTTTGTCCTTTGTACATACCTCATAGTATGAATAGTTCTTTGAGATGCATTTCAATTAACATGCCTGGGCTATGCAATCATGACAAGTGGAGGATAACCTGGCATTATGTACATACATGTAAGGCAGATGTGGTAGGTCTTCAGAGCATAATCAACATCATTTCGCCGGTCAGACATCTTACTTTTCGGGATATTGGATAGCTAACGCAAGTTATTCAAGACTCTTGGTTCGGCGTGGACTACGGCCAACTCTTGCTTTCAATGATCTAGATGGCAGGTGGATGGTGGTTCAATGTATTGCTAATGGGGAAGTCTTTGAATTTGGAGGGGTATATACTCTCACAACCTCTGTAAGGATTCTATGTACTAATCCTCAATTAAGTACTTAAACTCATGATTAAGACTTAAGAAACTCGAACTGTACTAAAAAAGAAGACTTAGAAGACTCTGTGTTGATTGATTGAATGAGTGTGATACAAGGGCTCCTGATATAGGAGACGAAGAGACACAAATGAAAAGACATATCTCCTGGTGAAGAGACATGACTTTAGAAGTAAAGACACATCCTTTCGGTGAAGAGCTGCAAACATTGGGCGAAGAGTCGCATCCGTAGAGCGAAGGGGTGTGATCAGTCGTCGAAGGAGTGTGGCTTTTGGTGAAGAGACATGTGTTTTGGGTGAAGGAGTGTGACCATCCAAGCGTAGGGATCCTCATTGGCATGGCACTTCGCGTATCTGCAACTAGGAGTAGATGTAATACTTCAACATAGTCCGAATCGTGACATTCCCTCCCATTTAGAATGAGAGCTCGTGTCAAAGAAATGACTTCTGATGTTGATAGAACTCTGGAAAAGCATTGAATCTTCGAAAATCTTCAATCTTTGAGTTATCAGAAACCTTTGTCTTGAACCTTTGCTTCTTGCGAAGCCTTTTTGCTTTGACTGCTAAATCCCATGTCGTTGCATTATTCAATGACTTTTTAGAGGAATCTGGTACAATCAAGTTGACTGCAAGGAGAGGTTGATCTTCAAAATTCTTCATGTGATGTAAGATTTTTGGTTCAAAATCTTCCAATAACTGCAAAATATTTGTGGAAGAGGAAATCTTCTCAAGGTACTCTTCAGATGGGAGAACTTCAACTTTAGTAATCACCGGAGAGGATTTTGGCTTGAGAGTGTAATCATCTTTCAATAATGACTCCCAAAATTCTTTAGAATTATCTTTAGAAACTGTCATTTCATGACTTGCAATTGGCATATCATCATCCAGCAAAGAATCAAAGAAAGCATAGACGTCTTCAGACTCGGAATCTGCAACTATGTCCTTTTCTTTGTGTGAAATTGAAGTATCACTTGCAAAAACTTCTTGCTTAAAATCATCTCTATCTTCATCAATTGATTCGGGAGAAGTTAATGAATTAAAAAATTCATCAATAATAATATTTGTGTCTGCATCGGAGATCATATTTGCTTCATAATCCACTGTATCATGTCATTTGACTAGTACACGTGAGGCTTGCACCACTCGTTCCGCATGATAAAGCCTTTGTAAAATCAGTCCTATTCCATCTTTCAACAAGTCGATAGTATGTCCTTGAAAGCTAATTGCTGGATCATATTGGATTAACCAATGCTGACCAAGAATCATGTCGTAATAAGATAAAGACATGACTCCGAAATCCAATTAATCTGCATAAGTTTGAATCTCGAACTGCAACTGTCGAACTGTCTGATCACAAATCAAAATTGATCCATCTGCTAATTCCACATCATATAAGTGGAGATGTCTTCCAAGTTGGTAAGCCAAGCTGTTGCACTATTTGAGTGCTGATGAAATTATTAGAACATTCGCCGTCTACCAAAACATAGATGGAGCGACCATTGAGAGTTCCAAGAAGACTCAAAACTTGCTTTGAGAGAGGCTCCAAAACTGAAGAATTGCTCTGAGCATGTTTCATAGGAATAGTCGTATTCTCTGAGACACGAATTATATTGACCACCGATTTTCCTTTATCCTTAGCAAACTTTGGTTGTTCAGAATTCGATGATGTTTCCATGTTGGAATTTCTTTTCAAATTAGATGGATTTGGTTTCTTTGGACATTGATACCATCTATGGTCACCACCGCAAATTATACATAAACCATCCTTCTTTGAAGTCGAAGATACATTTGACGAGAACCTTGCTGAGTATTGGAATGCCAATCTTGAGAAAAATCACGTCCTTTACTACGATCAAGTGGAGGAACATTTGAAGATCTACTTTGAGATTGTCGATCTTGAGAATAGAACCTTGAAGTTGAATAAGGCGTTGTGGCTTGCTGTCTGAACATAGACTGCTGTTGTTGACTTTGGCTATAGCTGTCTTTGCAATCGCGCTGTGAAAAGCGAGCACTATTTGAAGATCTGTCACCAGGGAGAAAATTCCATGTAGGGCGCCGATTATCGCCAAGGCGCTCCACATAGGCAATTGCAGCATCCAAGGTGGTAGGGTTGTATTTGTGCACATTGTCCTTCAAGTTGGGTTCGGGTCCGTCGATAAAACTGTGAAGTTTATCAAAGGGACTAAGGGTCTCTATCTCCAGAGTTAGCCTTTAAAACTCTATGATGTACGTGGCCAAGGAACCTGTCTGGCTCAAGCGGTGAAGAGAGGACTGGGCATGAAAATCCGCATTGGCAGGTTCAAACGCCTTGCGAATAGCACGCCGGAACTTATCCCAAGAAAGTGTGTGTTTACCATCAGCAACCCGTCGTTGCCACCAAAGAAATGTTGTGTCCTTGAGCAGAGAACTAGCAAGTGCAACTTTTTTACTTTCGACTAAGTCTGTATTTAATAAGTAGACTTCTATTTTGAATAGCTATTGGTCCAACACGTGCTTGTCGCGGCGATTGGTGTACGGTTCCGGCAGTTTAACATCAAACTTCTCCTTTTGTCGCTTGGTGATGTTGCTCTACCGCTTGGGAAAAGGTGCGGCGAAAGGGCACAACGCTCCATGTACTGACTGTACACACGAGCCTTCGGGTACACACCGTGCACAACTCTCCAAGTACGCCACACACATGCTCTAGGTATGCTACACACTCACACACACTGCTGTTTGCCCTCTTTATTTTTTTTTCTTTGATGTTCATAGAATTAATTAGAACAGGTAAGAGCTACCTCATACACGTAGATAATTGGGCACCATCTTTCCTCTGCTTCCATACAACTCCGGGAAATGGGTAGAGTGTAGTGGCGAGGGTGAGAAGCTCACAACGTTCGGGTCCGGGAAAAAAATTTGCTCTGATACCACTGTAAGGATTCTATGTACTAATCTTCAATTAAGTACTTAAAACTCACGATTAAGACTTGAGAAACTTGAACTGTACTCAGAAACAAGACTTACAGGACTTTGTGTTGATTGATTGAATGAATGTGTGATACAATGGCTCCTTATATAGGAGACGAAGAGACACAAATGAAAAGACATATCTCCTGGTGAAGAGACATGGCTTTAGACGTAAAGAAACTCCCTTTCGGCGAGGAGCTGTAACCATTGGGCGAAGAGTCGCACACGTAGAGCTAAGGGGTGTGACTAGTCGTCGAAGGAGTGTGGCTTTTGGCGAAGAGACAACATTTTTTGGGCGAAGGAGTGTGACCATCCAAGCGTAGGGTTCCTCCTTGGCATGGAACTTTGCGTATCAGCAACTAGGAGTAGATGTAATACTGCAACATAGTCACAATCGTGACAACCTCTATTGATCGCGCAAGATTATGGAGTGATATCTCCTCGTATTGTCGGTGTTCTGATGCATATCTTTTAACAATGGGCCAAACCTTGCGGATAATTCTATTGGCCAGTTACACACGTCACGTGTGGAATGTTAGCCATGGGATCGCATGATGCGTTCTTGTAACGCATTGGACTAGTGGCCGCTTTTACATGATGGAGATTCAGGATTCACTTTCCAGCACAGTGTTCGTTCCTCCTATCGTGCTCGCCTTGATCGTTGGCATCTCTCTCATAGACAACAATATGATGCCTTTGTGTGTGATATGAGGATTGCCTGTACTCTTGGTTTTTCGGATCATGCTCCCAATTGTCCGACTTTATGTTTTAGCCCGTCCTCAGATGTGACTTCTTTGTCTAGGAAAGTGCTTTTGCATGTCAATAATGCATATCTGCCACATGAAGTTTTCTGCAATATGATCGTGGATATACTCTTCCCTTTGATCTCCTAGATGCATATCGATATGAATGCTGCGTGGTTCCGTTTTGTTATATGTGTCCAATGTGTTGTTAGTGATTATGGAACATACTATATGTCTCAGCTGCCGGGCAATGTTTAGTAGGCCAGGGATACATATCAACGATTAATGCATATGGCTAATCCTCTCCCGCTTTCGGAGGTTGAGTTTAATGCATTACTTTCAGCTCGCACTATTATATGACATAATGATGACAAAAAATTGGCTAAATGGCAGATTCGTGCAAGGTAGCAAGCTTTTGTTGATAAAGGTTGTGCCTCCAAACAGTTCTTCAAACATTTGCATAATCTTAGGAGATAAAATGAGTCAAACTTCCCTTCGACAAGTGGACGTCTTCCCTACAGGAGTTAGCAAAGGCTTTAGTTGCTCACTTTGGAAAGGTCTTCGAAGCCCCGCTCCCTCTTACACAAGAAGCCAGACAAGCACGCAATCTTTTTTTTATTGCATGTTGTTCCAATCATTTCTATACACTAGGCACAAGATTTGGTACTCGTGTTCACTGAAGTAGAGTTGCATGTAAGTTTGCGGGACTTGGGCAGATGGAAATCTCCTTGTTGGGATGGGCTCACTGGCAAATTCTTCCTGTCCTTTTGGGACCACCTTAAGCAACCATTACTGGTAATGATGAATATGGCATGGGAGAAGCAGGATGTCCGGGCTGCTCAAACTATTGTCAAAGCATGCTTTCTGTGAGCATTTTTCTCACTGGCGGCCTATCACCCTTATGCGGGTGCTCTACAAATTGATGGCTAAAATGATAGTCAATCCTATTAAAGGTCACCTGCATCAAGGACGTCATCAATCCCAATATGGTTTTATACCTCGTCGGCACATTCCTGAGAATCTGGTGAATGTCATCTTTGGCATGGAACATGCAAAATACACTCAGCAAGATGTATTGCTCATGCAAGTTGACATTGAAAAGGCCTTTACTACTGTCTTTTGGGATTCTATAGTATAATGTATACTTGGGAGTCACGTTTGCAAGCCACCGAGGGGCTTCATCATGGCAAAGGCAGCTATGGACAGTCTCACCAAAGGATATGTGGCCTTGGCCATCTATGTAGCAGTATGGGCCTATGGACTATTAGCTACCTCATGGATACATATTGAGAGGCCTTAGATATGTATAATACTACGCTTATTCGCAGCAGGCTCTCAGTACCACATGACGTTATGAGAGCAAAGTTAGCTACTCTACCCATGCTAGTCAAGTCTATTTTAAAGATAGCTTGTCTCATTTAGAGGAGGAGAGAGATGCCTTCAGATAGACTCTAATAGACTCACATGCAGAGCTGTTGCGGTCTCTAAATAGATTTCAGAGTCAGGCGAGTAGGAGTCTTGGTACTCGAAGGTGAGAGAGTGGTTTGGAGCACACGGACTACTAGTCAAGTCTATTTTAAAGATAGTTTGTCTCATTTAGAGGAGGAGAGAGATGCTTGCAAATAGATTCCAATAGACTCTCACACAGAGCCTTTGTGGTCTCTAAACAGATTTCAGAGTCAGGCGAGCAAGAGTCTTGGTACTCGAAGGTGAGAGAGTGGTTTGGAGCACACGGACTACACATGAATAGAATCTAGGTTACCACCCTTCGAGTATGACCCGGACTCACCCTTCATCTAGCTCTCACATAGTGAAAGGAGCACAATACTCGGACAAGATCTATGGCAACTCTACATTAGAGAGACATGGATCGCACCTAATAGCCTTTCCCCTCGAAGATGCTATATCGCAATGAGCTCTTCTTGACCATGCTAGACGAGGGGTTCATCTAAGACCACGCTAGATGTATACATACATGCCACATAGCTCACGAGTGGCAACTGGTCAGCTCCGAGTATCATCACACTGGCTAGAGGTAGAGATAGGAAGAGTTGCTCATACCCCCCAAGCCGAGAGGTTTTGCAAGCTTTGCAAAGAGAGGATGATTGAGGATGAAGAGCACGTTGTCTGCAAATGTAGAGCATCTGAGAGTATCAGGGACAAGTATTAGGCTCTTTTCACAAGATACCCCACCCTACGATAGATCATGGAGTCTAGTGCCATTTTGGCTGTGTTCTAGTGGAGATACATACACACCTGAGGGTTGAAGACAATGACAACTTACAAACTTCTTCTAGTGGACCACATCCCCACCGCCACCCATTACACAGACACACAGAGGGGTCACCCTACAACAAATTGAGATGGTCAGAGCTAGGTGATGCCCTTGAGCTCTAGGATATAGAGCTTTGAGACTCCATCACATACAGATCCAGGAGATCTAGAATTGCCAACACCACGCGGCTCATGAGCGATTTGCTCAGACGTTGGTAGACCCAACCACGATCATAAGGGCATCCGTTACACCACATCCACTCATATACGAGATCTTACACCCCTAGTCTGACATAGGATGGAGCTAGTCAACTTGATGAACTTCATGATTGTACTTCCTTGAGCATGTAGATGTGCACCCAGGCTCCAACCCCCCCTTCATATATCATGTATATTGTATTATAGCCTCCCATTGATCACCCCCTCCCCCCCTATCACAAGAGCACAACTTGTTACTTCGTCATTGTTGTCCTTTCTTGATAGATGGAGGACACACACATGCATATTTGATTTGTCTCATAGGCCGCTGATTTCAGCCCCTAATAGACGTAAAATGATCTCTCTCTCTCTCTCTCTCTCTCTCTCTCTCTCAAAATTAATCAATCAAAAAGGAAGGGAGCAAATCATAGAGGCTCAAAAGCATAACATAAGCTCGTAGGCATCACTAGTAAAACCGGAATTGGTAGTGGAAAACCCTTGCGATGTAGCAAATATAAACAAACCATAGGGGAAAACTACCAGTGATACATGGGTACAACAAGTGGATGATACATCAAAGGCTAGGGACAAGGAGAGAAGGACGAATGTCCTATAGAGTTGAAACAGAAACAAACCACCTATAGTTGCGACGAGGAGACCAAAAACTTCGTCCAAGGTTCTCCGATATCAAACTTGGAATCTCCAAGGCCAAAAGGTGCACACCAAGCAAAAGAGACATTATCTGCTCCGCATCCCATCTTTTTTTTTTTTCCCGAGAAAAGGATCCTTCTATTAGTTAATGAAAACTGCCCATAGGGCTACAACCACCTCTCTAAGAGAGGGCTACAACAAGCATGATGGGGAGACTCCCAATGAAAAAACAGCATATATACAATGAGGCTAAATCAAGAGATGGGAGGAGGGAAGAGCCACACAGGTGGACAGTAGTGCCATCTGAGCACCCCCTGGACTATGGTGTAGAAAGGCCCAGGGCGCCAGAGTCGAAGGAAAGCCTCTCGGCCCTCCCGCATGCGGTCGGAGCTGCCCTCTAGTCCCTCAAGCTGTCCTCTGAGAGTATGGATCAGCTCTAGCCAAAAGTCACGAATAGTCTCTGTTGGTGGCACAGGGCGAGCCTCAAAGATGCGGAAACAGCGGGCCCGCCAGATGAACCAAAGTGTCAGGCCACTGATGAGCTCCCAACACTCCTCTCTCTCACTGCACCACTCCTGTGGAGTAAGCTCTGTAGCAGGCTGGAGTGTAGGACGTCCCCCTTGCATCACTATCATCCTGCTGGTGGAAGATAGCTCAAACTGAAGTGCCGGACCCGTGAGGGTGGACCAAGCCGCTGCCCCCCAAGTGTAGTGTCGAGCCGTGGAGAGAGCAGGCATCAGCCGAAGAACTCGTAGCCGAGGGACAGTCCCAAAGACAGTGACGCTGACTCTCCACCAAATGGTCACAAGTTGTACATGTGGCCGAGAGACCACTATGCACTAGCTAGCTCCCTATTGCTGTGGCTCTATGTGCGACCAGCCACTGAAACAAGGTGACTCGCCTCGGCTGTCTGGAGTCCCACAACCTCTCCCAAAAGTCTGCCAAGAACTCGACTGTGAGACCCTCCTCTTGCCAATGACGTGTTGCAGCGGGGAGGGCCTCTCTCTGTGCTGCTAGTATATGCCGTCCAAGCTGAACAGTGTACTGAAAGAAGGGGACTCACCAGGATCCCACTGTACTCGTGCTAGTGGACAACACTCCCAAGCCCAAAGCCTCTAGTGTCCAGTCTCAAGAGCTGCTGGGTCAGGGTCTATGACACGAGTCCTCCCACAGATGCCCACGACTCGGATCCTCTGAAAACAGCACTCTGCTGCCTGCGGGGCCTCTACTGCAACTCGCTGTAATCGTCCCCTTCCCTGAAGCTCGAAGAACAGGGCTGGGACAGTCTCTGAGCAGGCTCTGACTGAAATGAGAACCCCCAGTCGTGTGAAGGCTTCCATCCACCGGGGTGCTACTGGCTCGAGAGGCGTGAGCCACTCAGTTGGAACTGACTCTGAGATGTCCTGACACATGCTCTGCACCCCTCTCATGCCCTGCAGTTGGAAACCCTGTACCTCCTCTGACAAACCTGTGAACTCTAGCCAGTCACCTAGAGAGGGCGTTGGACCTGCTGCCATGGGACCCCAGGAAACATGAGGTCGACTACCAACCAAGTGGCCTCTCTGAGTGCTAACCATGGGGTTCCACACGAGGGGCTGCCGTAGGCGCTCCTCCGTGCACATCGGCTGTCGCTGCTCCAGGCCAGGCTGTAGGAGCTCCCAAGAACGAAGCAAACTCACAGCGAAACGGTCCTCCAGTCTCCTGCTCAAACCAACTCGGCGCATTTCTGTAAAGATCCATCTGGTCGAAGGTTGCCAAGGGCCTCCTGAGTGAGGCACCCTGGCACGAAGCCTCTGCAACAAGAACTCCTTCCAGGGCTCCTCACCTGGAAGAAGTCCTCTGACTATGAACTTCCCTAGAAGGGCTCTGCTGTGCTATGCTGGATCAATGATCCCAAGCCCTCCCTGAGAACAAGGAAGCGTGATGACCGACCAAGCCACCTTGGCTCGGGCCATCTGAGTGTCATGTCCTGACCAAAGGAAGTTCCTGATCAGCGTCTCTATCTAGCTGATACAAGAACTCGAGAAGATCCAGCAGGAGGTGATGTACCACATAGTCGCCAACAGCACGTGGTTGGAAACTACTACTCTACCAGCCAGCGACAGACGTGCTGAGCTCCAATGTAACAGCTTTCTCCTGATGGACAGGAGAAGAGGAGCAATCTGCTGCTAGTCCAAACCAACCTGACAACCCAAGTAACGAACTGCAGTCCCTGGGGGAATCCACCTGAAACCCTCTCCTGGCATCCAATCTGGCATAGGAGCACTACCAACCGAGAAAGCCACTGTCTTTCTCCAGTTGATCAGTGCGCCCGATGCACAACAGAAGGTCTCTAGAGCCTGCTCACATCTGTGAAGATTGGCCTCCTGGCCATCTAAGTACAAGGATGAGTCATCGGCAAACTTAGCGTCCAGTAGCTCCTCTCCCCGAATAGGGAGTGCTAAGCCCCGAAGACCAACTTGCTGTGACACCAAAAATCTGCTTATCGCCTCCGCATAGAACAGAAAGAGAAAGGGGGCAAGAGGACAGCCCTGTCTGACCGAGTGTGTGAGCATGAAGCGCTCACCTCTCCCCCCTGCCAAAAGCACCTGACTGTGAGCCTGCTTGTACGAAGTTGACACCCCTCTGATCCAAGCATCTGAGAAGCCCATCCTGCGAAGAGTGCCCTCTAGAAAGTCCCAGTCAACTCGGTCGTAGGCCTTCTCAAAATCGAGAAGAAAAATCACAAGGTCCTCACCACGGAGCCGTGCCAGGGCAGAAGCCTCCCAAAAAGTAAAGATGTTGTCAAGGATACTACGTTCCTTGACAAAACCTGTCAGAGTCCCATGTATAAGGTTCTCTAAAAGTGGCTGAATCCTCAAACTCAGAGCCTTGGCAAGAATTTTGTAGGCTGAATTGAGGATGGTGATGGGGCGCCAGTGTCGAATCTCATCCAAGGAGCCACCCTCCTTGGGAATGAGGTAGATTAGGCCCTCACTCATGCTGTCAGGCATCACTCCTGTGTGCAAAATGTATTGAAAAGCACTACAAAGATCTGGGCCAAGCAGGTCCCAATACTCCAAGAAAAAGCTGGGAGTCAACCCATCCTCACCTGGACAGCTACCACGAGGTAGGGCCCTCAGAGCTGTGTGCAGCTCCTCAAGCTGAAGTGGCATCTCTAGCCTCTGGCGCATCTCCTCTGTCACAAGACATGGCATCTGTGCCCAAACCTGCTCCCTGCACGCATCTTGCTGCTTTGACTGAGGCTCAGCTGACAATAACTCACGGTAAAAGTCAGTAGCGACTGCACGCATATCCTCGGGCTCACAAACAACTGACCCATCGGGCCTCCTCAACTGACTGACCTTGGCATGCGAATGCTGAGGCCCCACTGTCTCAAAAAAAGCACCATTCACTCTGTCACCCACCTGAGTGAGATGCCTGTCGGTGGAAGGCAAACTCATGACGCCTCTCCTCTGTGCTAGCAAGCTCCTGTCGAGCCTGCTGTAACTGCTCCTCCAACCATGGAGTGTCTGGATGTTGCTCCTGCATCCTCTGCAGTGAAGCAATGCCCCGTCTGAGACGCTGCTCTGCCTCTCTCGTTGCAGCCCGGCGAGCCAGAGACTCCTGAAGAAAAAAGTGGCTAAGCTGAGCTAGGCCTGAGGCCACTTTGTCTGCAGGTGAATCCTGTCTGTTCATAGCCTTTGTCCAGAGAGCCTCTACCCTCTCTCTGAGTGCTGAGTCCAACAAGACCCTCTCTGGGATGCGGAGCATCGTGCTCCCACTCCTCTGCCTGTCTGCCACTGTGAGGATCACTGGTGCATGGTCCGAGAAGGAAGTCCCTGCCAGGATGCCCACTGAACCCCCCAAGTCACTGAAGTGGTCACTAGTGTAGAAGCGATCTATCCGCGATAGATTCACTCCTCCCACTTTGCGGTCCGATCTAGAGAAGGCAAGACTGTCTGGGGGCCTCACAAAACCTAAGTGCTGCCATGTATCCGAGACCCTCAAAGTCATACAACTACCAAGCTGCCAACTCGACTCCATGGACAGTAGCATGGCTGCCACCAATCCTGTCAGAAGGGTCTTCCAACATGTTGAAGTCCCCTCCTATACACCAATGATCGGCCTGCGGCAAAGACTCAACAATCTGTGACCAAAACTCTACACGAGCACTCGTCACATTGGGCGCATAGATGTTCAGGAAGCCCACAAGGCCACCCTGAACCTGCATAGTAATCCACTGAGCCCTGCCTGGCACAATAATCCCTCTGCCTACAATGGCTTGCTGCAATGAGTCCGCAATAGTCATACATACCCCTCCCTGGATGCCTCCAGGTCCAAAAGCAGCTGACCAAAAGGTATCATACTGTCCATGCAAAATCTGACCACAACGCCGAATGCGGCTCTCACAGAGATGGTGCTCCTGAAGCATAAGGATATCAATCTCTCCTTCCACAAGGCAACGTTGAAGGCCCTGACGCAATCGGCCTCGCTGTCGCTGCAACTGGGGCCCACCTAGTCCTTGCACGTTCCATGAGACGATCCTCATGGGGAGCGAGAGAGAACAGATGCTGCCGCAGCAGCAAGACGGGCTATCTTCGAGGCAGGCTTGGATGGGGAGTAATCCGCATCCGAGCGTCCTCTAGATAGGCGTGACTGCAGTGAGTGCCTAGCCCAAGCCCAAGCAGAGCGAGCCGTACGTAACGCAACCTCCTCTGTCCAGGAGTCCTCATGAATGTATACATAGCAAGGCAAACACTACGTATCAGCAAAGAAGTACACCACAATGTGCCTACATCCTACTGTGTCTGGGGGTGTCACCGCAAACTTGGCCAATGGCCACAAAGTCTGCAGCATATCTGTAACTCCAAGTTCTCCCATGTGGTGAGAGAACTCTAAGACTTGTGTATGCAACCATCCCACCACTGAGTCAAGGGACCACTCTGTCTCGGTCCTACCACAGAGGGGGAAGGAGAAACCAATTGCTGAGTCCAGGGCCTCTGTCCCCCTAGCGGCGAGGAACAAAACATGGGACCCTGAAACAGGTTGCCTCATGGTCTGCTGCGGAGTTGCCGAGAAAACGAGTGAACCCGTAGTCGAATAAGTTCCAGTGGCGTCTGATGTCAATGCTCATCAGCCCACGAGGGATGGCTGCAAGGGAGGATGTCTGAATCTGCAGAGGGGGCCGCAAGAAGGGCTGACCCTCTCACGCTAGGCGACTCGTGGCAAAGGCGCTGCCAAGAGATCTCCTAGCTGCCGGAGAGGGACCAATCGCTTGAGCCGATTGAGGAACTCGAGCAGGAGGAGGAGAGGGAGCTGGGGAGAGTGGAGGAGAAGAGGGGCGGGATGGGGCGACAGAGGTAGAGGGGCGGGGTGGAGAGGCGACGGGAGCAGAAGGTGGAGAGGATGAGGCAAAGGGAGGGAACTCTGGGGGGGGGGGAGCGGCTGTCGAGGGAGAAGCGGAGGTGGAGGCTGGCGTAGGGATCTCCTCCTGCTCAAGAGGACCAAAACGGTTCCCCGTGGGAACCCACTGCTGCCGAGTAGGCACCTGAGGGCCACTCTGAGTGCCAGGTTGACGCTGTGGCCCCTTGCGTCGGCGGCCACGGGCCTGCTGCCACCCCTCCTCCGTTGGAGCCCTAGGCTCGAAGGGTGGCTCTGCATCTGTACACTGTGCCGTTGGCTGTGGCTGCAGGCCAGCCCTAGCAAGCTGGGGCTGAGGCTGTGGTGCAGGTTGCGGCCTCCTCCGTGGACAGGGCTTCGCTAGATGGCCCATCTGGCGGCAAATGAAGCACTGGTTCGGGAGGCACGAGTACTCCACACTCTGTCGAAACCAACCCCCACTCACCCGAGGTAGAAGGATAACCTTCGGGAGCGTGTGGGTATCTCTGACCAAAACTCGAACTGAGGGAATGCCAGCCGCCTTGGCAGCTACTGATGCTGCTGTGCGAGGTGTCTCCAGGACAGTCCCAATGGCGGAACCGATCTTGGAAAGAAGTGGTAGGTATTCCCTCCGTAAACCCGGAAAGTAGACTGAGATAGGGATGTCTACCTCCTCTACTAGAACATCCGAAGCTGGGTCAAAACCATGTCGCCACTGTCGAAAGTGGGCACGTGAGGCTCGGATGGCCAGTGGACTCATAGCTATGACCTTGGACGCCATTTCGGAGGACTCAAACTCGATCTGATAGTAACCCCGTTCGAGAATGTGGACATCCAAAATCTTCCCCACCTTTGCGAGAAGGCGGGCCTGGAGAAGGTCTCGCAGCTCTCCTCTGCTAGGTCGGGTGCCGAGAACCTTGCAGATGACCGAGGTCGCCTGCAATCGCTCTACCTTGACGGCAAGGCTCGCTTGCTCTGTAGGCGAGAGAGCAAGTCGAATGGGCTCAGCGGGGTCGGGCGAGGGGGCTTTTGGCGAGTCCCTCTGTGGTGAAGCTGGAGCCTCCATCTGTGTCTACTGCTGTGGCGTAAGAAGAGGACGACGGGAGGGTGCTGCAAAAGGGCACGCCAACATTGCTCCAAGGAGTTGAAACAGATGCCGAAAGTGCCGAATCTGCAGGGAGTAACCGAGGCGGAGGGCCCAAACTGATGGGTGAACGGGCCGAGTCGGGGGGGGGGGGGGGATAAAGCGGGTTGGGGCTGAGGGCTGAGGGCGTGCGGCGGCAGCAGGGGCTGAGGCTGAGGGTGGGCGGACTGGCTGGAACAGGGCAGCGCGAGGGGAGGGGGGGGGGGGGGGGGGGGGGGGGGGGGGGGAGGCGATGGCGATGGCGTAGTGGGAGTGTACAGCAGCAGCGAGCAAGCGCGTTAGTGAGATTCTTACTGAAGAAGAAGTTCCGCATCCCATCTTTGGCAGCAATCCAAGAGCTATGGTAGCTACGACCTTGAAATGAGAAGCAAGAGGTTGGGCAAAGTGTTGCATATGAGGCTAAAAAAACCTTGCGACCAATCCACAACCACGAAACCAAACCCCAATCTTTGATCACCAAACAAATAGGAGAATTAAACAATAACAACATGCAACTAAGAACTAGAACACATGCAAACACTCTCCCACCCCATGCACATGCAAGCACACAACCATACCACCCCAAGCACAATCAAACAACATAGGCACATACAAAAGAAATAAATGCATAGGCAAGGAAACTTACAAAACAAGCATAAACAAGAAAAAATAGAAAAAACAAAAACTGCTAATAGAAGAAAGCTAGGGAAAAAGAGAACATTGCAGGCAATATAGGAATAGACTAGAGGGAGGGGAAAGGGTTACGGTGGGAGAAAGAATGAAGGGGAAGGGAGGGGAGGTAGGACTCCCGAGCTTCACGTGTGAAAAACCTTACATAGAGGGCGATGATTAGTTGTTGATGACACCACACGTGTAAGTATTGGCATGACAACTCGACGCCCAACGTGGCACAACAATTCTAGACATGCGGTTGTCCTAGATTGCCCTCTCTCTCTCTCTCTCTCTCTCTCTCTCTCTCTCTCTCTCTCTCAGGAGGATTTGAGTAGCTCGGCAGAGATGCACAACATAGGATCATTTGGTTAGGTTGTTTTCAGACAAAGGTGCACACGTTAGATCATATCTTTACATTGAGGGCAATCATTGAGGAAAGTGGAGCATAGAAGAAGGGAGCATATTGCTGCTTTATAGATCTCCGCAAAGCATTTGATATAGTGCCTTGTGAGAGATTGATGAGGAAGCTATAGGAGATTGGAGTCCGCACATAGATACAATGGAACATCGTACAAGATAGTGATGGGAAGAGTGAACGCCCGTGGTGGTATTTCCATTCCAATGATTAGCACCATTGGAGTGAAGCAAATTTGTTTGCTTTCTCCTACTTTGTGTGGGCTTTGTATAGATGAGGTCTCAACATATTGAGAGAGGAGGGGCGAAAGCAATCCTAGTGGGGGTATTGATATCGATAATGCTATATGCGGATGACATTGTACTGATAGCAGATTCACTGAAGGGACGGCATAGACAGCTGGATGGGTGAACCTCTTTCACCCATCGCACAAGGATGGCACATTACCGAACATTTAGTCTTCCATAGATGGCTGGATAGCCAATTATCACATAGATTACATATAGTATGGGTCAGATTTGCACCTCGTCACACCAATTGAGGATAGAGATAGGTAGGTGGGCAGTTGAAGAGGTAGAGGATGAGATATGCCAGCTTTGTGAGAGGGAGCCAGAGACGGAGGAGCATTACATTTGCAGATATACCGTGCATTATTATAAAGGGAAGATACCACTACTTGTTTCGGGAGGGCTTTGGGCTCCTACAGAGTGTGATGCATGTTGAGGACAAGAAATGTTTGGGGTTCTTTCTCTTGGAGAACCAGAGACGCCAAACAACCATAAGACAACAAAAGTTCCCCCAACAGCCACCCCATCGAGGCAAAGTACGCCGTTGTGCCGTGGCATGTACAGTACACAATGTGAAATAAAAACATTCACCTCACTTTTTATACTTAATGATGCATAGGGATAAAGGCAACAATATGTTGTACATTGTGATATATACGAAAGCGGCTACTGCGATTGTTGTGGTCTACATACCTATTTGGGGAGTCGTGGCCCGAAATGTGGTGCTGTTGTGTGTTTTCTGACTTGATAACCATGCCTAAAATGTACACATAAGTGTTTCACGGTGGCACACTCGTCTCACCTAAAAGTTTGATGCGGTCAAAAACCGCGAAAAATAGTAACTAGCAGGCGCGACCGTTATAGATGCATCGAGAAATCATAACAAGTGGTAAAATGATGTTTAGGAGGCAATTTGAGCTCAAGGGAAGTTTTCCACGAAACTAAGGAATTTTACTAGCTCGTTTGGATTTTTTCTACCAGAAAAAGGGTCATTTTTGGGCAAATGGTGGAGAGTGAATTAGGGTTTTCCTTCTTCAAAATGGTGTGTGACTTTCAATATGAGAGCTCTTAAATCTTTGCAAAATCAAAATGTGGGTGATTTGAAGGAGGAAGCTCATGATTTCCTTTTAACAATCTGAAGCTATAATTGTGTCATTAGAGGCGAGGCTACAAGATTCCATGAAAAAGGTTGGAATTTGAATGAGAATTGTGCTTGTATCCGAGTTAAGCTTTGATGGTTGAACTTTAATTGTTTCAAATTGCTCTTTGTAAGTAAAAATATTTGCGAGTTTCTGATCTTTTCATTACAAACTCTTACAAAAACAAAAAGATTTCAAGCGCAACTAGGAAGAGAGTTAGCGATTTCCCTATCACAAACGCTCTAAGATTTTGAACCATTTTAACAAAGAGGGCTAGAAAACACTATAAACACTTTTCACGATGTGTTTGTGACTCTCATCACCAACTCTCATAGCTAGAGGCTTTGCACCTTCCCAGCTAGACCACAATTGTCCTAACAACAATTACGGACTTTTTTTTTTGCTACACGGCGGAGTATGGAAAGTGCAACTAACACCATTTCAGCTTCATCGAGTCCCAACATAGGCACATCATGGGGGGCCTTCATCTTCAAGAGGTGCTACCTTGGATACAATAGTAGCACTTAGTTGAGCGAGATGACCATTTCCATGCAAGAGGAGGCTTAAACGCCTACTCATAGACAAATCAAAGCTATCATCAAGTGCCATTGGAGGTGGATGCCATGACATCTCAATCACAGAGACATGCATCTTTCAATGAGGGAGACACTCCATAGAGAGACAATCTTTCAATGATATCGTGTATATTTAGACTATGGATGTAATTTTTAAATAGGTAGCTCATTTTAGGCTTCATCGTTAGGCTTACTTTTCTGTATCTCTTAGATGAGATATTTTCTTTGTTGTGTATACTGGTTCAGTCTCCAAGGCCAACATCGGCCTTTTAGAAACTCTTGCTTTCTTTCTTGCACGTAGGTCTTGAGCTCAATATTCGTCGGATCTTTGAGGCAGAGTTACCAGGGAACGGACATTTCGGGCCTTGGAACGCCGGAACGGCGTTCCGGCCGGCTGGGATTTTCTGGAACGCGTCGAAACGGAACGGCGTTCCGACTGGAAACTATCACCGGAATGGGACGACCGGAATGAGACGGAACGGACCGGAACGGCCCCAACGGCCATAAACGGTAGTTTTTGAAATTGAAAAAAATGACTGTTAGGCAGCCAACGGCCATTTTCAGCAGTCAAAAAAGTATATAATGTCTCCCTCCTCCCCCATTCTTCACACACTCATCAAGCCTCAAGGCCCATTCTCCCTTGCTTGAGCCTTGCTCTCAACTCTCAAGCCAAGCTCATTCTCCCTAGCTTGCTCTGAACTCTCAAGCCATAGTGTGGCACCGCGGCATGCCTCAAGGCTCAAGCTCTCAACCTCTCTCTCTCTTGGGCTAACTTCTAAGTTCTAACCCTCAAGGCTCAAGGCTCAAGCTCTCTTTCAAGCTCTCACGGAATCAAGTGGCAAGCCTCTCTCTCTCAAGCCCTCTCTCTCTCTCTCTCTCAAAGTTCAAGATCAAGCTCTCTTTCACGGATAATCCATCATCCATGGCCTCTTCTTCTCGTTCAACCCCCTCCGTTCATGCGGGCAACACTCAAAAGGCGAAGGAATGGTCGTGGTGGGATGAAGTGACCTCGGAGGGCACCTTGTCGGCGGCGGGAGGTTCTCGTGCATGGGGATGCAAGCTATGCTCTTACACGCGGAAAGGGGGGCATGACAAAGTGAGGGCACACTTTCTTCGAGTGCCGGGACATGAGGTGAGATTTTGTGCCAACGTAACCATCGAGAAGAGGAAGGGGCTCGAGGAAAAGGATCGGCAATTCAACCATAAAGCCAAGCTGGCACGCAAAGGTATTGATCCAAAGACCCTCATTTTCCCTTCTTCCTCTCTACCCGGTGTAGGTGTTGGTGCATCTTCACAAGGTCCAATTCGTCGCCAAAAGACCCTTGCCACCTCTTGGGACCCAAAGAAGAAGGAAGAGGTGGATGCGGCC
Organism: Adiantum capillus-veneris; assembly: GCF_014529385.1. NCBI lineage: Eukaryota > Viridiplantae > Streptophyta > Polypodiopsida > Polypodiales > Pteridaceae > Adiantum > Adiantum capillus-veneris. The sequence continues at coordinate 72,054,065 of NC_140935.1, read as the reverse complement.
GTGGCCCGATTCTTCTATCACGACCATATCCCATTTGTCGCAGCGAGGTATGTTCATTGTTTTATGATTTATCAATCTTCTCTCTCATTTCTTCCGTTATCGTCGTTTCCACCTTTTTGATACCAACCTCTTCTATGTTTGATCGAAATAGGTCGGAGTATTGGAAAGTCATGGTGCAACGGATAGGAGAGTATGGCATCGGCTATGTGCCGCCATCTTCAGAGGCTCTCCGAACCACCTTGCTCGATCGAGAGAAGGCTATCGTGGAGCAAGCAACCCTCAACATTCAGCGTCTTTGGACAAAACATGGCGTTTCCCTCATTGCCGACGGGTGGAGCGATACAAGGAAGAGATCTATCCATGGTCTTGTCGCATACTCCAGTGGAGAGATGTACTTTGTGCACTCTCATGATGCCACTGAGAGTGGCAAGTCCGCCGATGTCCTCTCTGCAGAGTGGACAGCGGCCATAGAAACCATCGGTGAGCAACACGTGGTGGCCTTTGTCACAGATGGGGAGGCATCAAACAGGGCAGCAGCAGCTATCATAGAGGGCCACTATCCGCATGTGACAGTGTGCTTTTGCATGGCACACTGCTTGAACAACCTTCTAAAAGACATCGATAAGCTAGACTGGATTGCTCCAGTCATTGCTGATGCAGTGAAGATGGTTACTTTCATCAACAATCACAACTTGGTTCGGAGTGAGTACCTCAAGAGGTCGGGCGGCAAAGTGCTTCTAAAGCATTCACATACCCGCTTCGCATTCAACTTTCTTCTTGTGCGCAGGCTGTCTGAATGTCAAAATGCGGTCCGACAGGTCTTCATCAGTGATGAGTTCACCACCTCCCCCTATGCAAAGACAGTTGCAGGGATTTTGTGCAAGGATAAGGCAGAGGATCTTGAGTTCTGGAAGGAGCTCAAGAGTCTAGACGCACAGGTAAAACCGGTGGTTCATTTGCTTCGAGTTCTGGATGGCATGGATCCTTGCATTGGCAAGATTTATGAGGCAATGGACCGCATAATTGAGCAGCTTGCACAGCTTGAGCCGAACGTAGAGCGATATGAGGAGATCTATGCGCTTTGCAGCTCGAGGTGGAATACATATGCCTCTCCTTTACACGGGGCAGCGTACATGGTGGATCCAGAGTTCCAAGGTGCAGGGCAAGAGACAGATAGGGAAGTCATGAACCAATTTACAGAGATCTTAAACAAGATGGTTCTAGACAGAGATGGGCGACGCATTGTCAGAGATCAGCTGAGACAGTACAGAGAGATGCGGGGGTCATTTGGCAGTCTAGATGCTCAGATTGATCGCAGGAAAATAGGTTCAGTGCTTTGGTGGGAGGACTATGGCTATGATGGCCCTGAGCTTCAGAGATTGGCGATCCGTATTCTCAGCCAGTCAGTTAGTACCTCATGCTTGGAGCAATTGTGGAGTACCTTTAGCCACATTGCTTCCAAGAAGAGGAATCGGCTTGGAGTGGAGAAGGCTAATGATCTTGTCTTCATCAGCGCAAATTTGAAAATGCTTTGCAAGAGTACAGACAAACAGACAGATCCTTTTACACAGTGGGAGATGGAGCAAGAGGCTTCTCAGGCAGGTGGAGATGCACATCCACCAACACCAGGTACTTCATCTGTGGCTGAGATCGAGCCGGACCTAGACCTCGATGATGAGGAATGGGAGGATGTGCATGATTTACAGCCGGCTACTATGGATTGGGAGGCCTCTCAGGCTAGTGGCTCTTGAGTCTTGAGTCTTTGCCATTTATCCTTACCTTTTTGTATGGCTGCTTGAGCCTTGCCCTCTTTGCCATTTGTAGCTACTAGCATCTTTATAGTATTTGTCACCTTCAGTCTTTTGGTATTGTGGTCACTGAAGTCTGGTTTGAACTTTGCCCCCCTTTGGTTTTTTTGTAGCACCTTGGCCGCTGGCGGCCCTTGAGGCTTGTTACTATGTTAGCCATAATTAATTCCAAAGTGTTATCTCTGACTACTACTATTGCAATTATTTGAGAGCATTGTGTATGTACTATGGGCATTGTGTTTGCTCATTGTTGTTCATCTGGCTATGTACTCTGGGCGCCGCACATCCCAATCAAGTCATAATAAGGTTAAATGGTCTTCGAATCGTGTTTTTTGTGGGTATTAGAGTCAAAGGACTCTAATACTACTTGTATTTAAACACATAACGCTAAAAAAAATAATATTTGGGTGTTTTTTTAGCCTCCCATTCCGCGCCGTTCCCGTTCCGGGCCCATTCCCGTTCCCCCGTTCCGCAGGGAGGCCCGTCGCCGTTCCCGTTCTGCGTTCCGGGTAACTCTGCTTTGAGGTCTCTTGGGATTGTTCGTATGCTGTGAAAACTTCTCTCTTCTCTCTCTCTCTCTCATAAGAAATAAAATACTATAGCAATAACGTCATGTCTCCAATAAATGGACTCTCTCTCTCTCTCTCTCTCTCTCTCTCTCTCTCGTACATTGAGACGAGAGTGGAAGCCCAAAGAGACGAGGCGTTCATTATGCACACAACCATTGAGAAAGAGAAGATGCAACAAGCCCGTCGCCACAATGTATGAGTGGTTGGCATCAAAGAAGAGGAGGGATCCACATCCGAGAGCAATGGGAAAGCCCTATGCATGAAACTTGGGTACAAGGAAGAAGAGGAGCTACCCTTCTCCAAAGCTTGGAGATCTGGCAAAGACCTACAAAAAAGAGCCTTGTTCATTCATCTGAAAGAGGGCCATCTTGAGAGGGCTAGAGGGCCCTCTTATCTACCTTGATGACGACGTCACGAAGATGCAACAAGACCACCGCCTTGCATGCATGCCTATAGTAAAAAAAGCTTGCTAAGAAGGTGTCACAAACTGCTGACGTGTCAAAGCCCTGAAGAATGGAGCCAACTTGCAGATCTCGGCTGAGGGGCATAAACCCTAAGAAGAAGAAGTAACAGCAGAAGAAGAAGTCCTACCAACTTATGGGACCCCGTTCGATTGGGGCCCCAAGTGACATAAAGGATTAAAATAAAGCAAGACCCACAAAGAAAGACTTGCGCCAAAAATTGATAACGTGGCAGTTGTACGGGCAGTTTTCAGATTTTGCGCTGACAATGTTGACATGGCACATTTTTGCAAAACGCACTGACAGTATTGACGTGGCAGTTATACGAAATTCCGTGATTTATGCTGACAACTTTTTGGCATTGCTTTTGGACCAGAAGCTTTTGAGTTTGAAGGCTTTTCATGTAAAACTGCTTTTGGGGCCTAGGGCCTTTAAATATGAGGCCATGGCTTCATTCTTCGGCATGCTTCCTGGAGAAGGTGTAGAGCGTGGAGTTCCGGCTTGTACTATGTTGATGCAATATAAGAAATATCGAAAGGGGCGCCAAGGTTTGGGGTCAATACTCTCTGGGTGGAACTCCGCCACTCCGTGTCACATATCATCTCTCTTTCAGTTGTTATTGAAGTGCTAAAAGTCTATTCAATCTGTTCTTTTCTATTGGCACGTGGTGCCCATCTTATGACAGTGGTACCAGAGCATCAGGCGTGTGCTTTTCTGAAAGCACATCAGTCCTACCAAAGAGCAGACAGAGCAAGATCACACTTCCGAGGTAGAGCGCCCCGCCCCCCCCCCAAGTAGTCGAGGCATTCTTTCAGACGGTGTGCTTTATCCAGAGAGAGAGAAAGAAAGAAAGAAAGAAAGAAAGAAAGAAAGATTTTTAACGTCTATGTCAGGCCGAAATCGGCCTATGAGACAAATCAAATGTACATGGTGTGTATGTCATCCGTCTATCGGAAAGACAAATGAAACAAAACTGATACAAAACTGAACTGAATGTAGGTAGGTAGGGGAGTATCTGAGGAGGGATGGAGCTCTATCTCTAGGGGTATATGCATGTCTATATGCTCAAGGTAGTAGAGTCATGAGAATGAGAATGCATCAAGCTATCTAGCTCCATCCTGTACAAATGGGGGGATGTAAGATGTGGTACATGGGCGGGGCTGGTGCCAAGGCTACCCGGATGAAAGCTGTCGGGTCGGCCCTCATCTGAGCTACTCGCTCCTCAGTGGCACGGCGCTCCCGGGCTCGGATCTCCTCGATCTGTCGGTGGTGGGAGCTCGCGCCCCTGTAGCCTGTGACTCGTGGTCGTCGTCTAGCTCGGCTCACCTCCGCCTGTGGGAGTGTCACTCCCCTCTGAGTGTCTGGTGAGGGAGGGGCGGCAATCCTCTGAAAGAAGTCTGTGAGCTGCGACTGTCTCCCCTCTGTCTGTGTAGCTGTGCGTGGCTGTAGTAGTGTGTCCCGATGGCTCTGTATCTCTAGTAAGAAGCGTCCGAGCTGTCTCTGATCTCGAGAGTCCATGATCTCTCGGAGAGTGGGCTGTCCTCTGAATAAGGCCTCATACCTGCCTCTGATCTCAGTGTATGCTCTGCATCTACATACAAAGTGCTCCTCACTCTCCACCTCCTCTGTGCAGGCTCTGCAGACTCGCTCCTCCCTGGGAACACCAGTATGTCTCCCGATCTCAATCTCTAACCTGTGTGAAGCCACTCTCAGCTGACCAATCGCCACCCGTGAGCTATGTGGCATATATGTGTCCATATAGCGTGGTCTCTGTATGAACCCCCCAGACAGTATGGTGAGAAACTGGTCTCTGTAATCTGACATCCTCGTCCCCAAGCCAGGTGACTCCCAGACTCTCCTGGTGTATAGCTGCCACAGATCCTGTCTCAATACCAAGTTCCTCTCACTGCGAGAGAGGTGAACAGATGGTGAGTGGGGGTCGTACTGGAATGGTGGTAGGCTCTCCATGTCAAGACCGTGTCCCTCAAACCATGCTCTGACCTGTGAGTACCATGCTCTCTCATGCCCACTCTCTGATAGCTGTATAGCTGCCTCAAATGCTCTATGAGTAAGTCTGTTAGGAGGTAGCTCTCTCATCCTCTGGATGAAGCAGACTGTCTGGAATAGTGCCTCTACAACCATAGGTGGTGTGGCGAGCTCGGCTCTAATAATGTCATGTGGCACTGTCTTCTTGCTGCGGAGCAAGCGTGAGATCATACATACCTGTGGCCTCTCAAGCTGTGTCCACTGGTCAGCTGTCAATCTTGGTGCCCATACTGCCGCCGAGTACATCAGGGCCGGGGTGACTAAGGTGTCGAAAAGCCACCCCTTCGTGCGGGGCTCCTGAAAGTGTGCCTGGTGGCATCTCCGCTCTAGCATGGTCAGAGCTGCATATCCTCGGGTGAGCCTGTCAGCAGCAGCCTGCCTCATAGTGAAGGGTCCTGGTAGGCTGGTGAATGTGATGCCAAGGTAGACATAGGAGGTGACTACATCAACCTGTCCTCCTGCTGCTGTGAAGGTGGCGGCGCTCCTCACTGCACTGGATGTGTGAAAGATCATGACCTTGGTTTTGCCAAGGTTCACAGTCAACCCCCTGTGTGTGCTGAATTCGTCAAAGGCCTCAAGATGGCGTTGCAAGCCCTCGGGTGACTCTGAAATCAACACAATATCATCAGCATATAACATGATGTGGACCGGAGTACCTGCCTAGTCGCTCCCCTCTCCCCCTGCTCGTAGTATGTAGTCGGAGATCTCGTCGATGTAGAGCCCAAAGAGTGTCGGGGAGAGTGGGCATCCTTGCTTAACACCAATGGTGCTAGCAATGGTCTCTGAAAAGCCGCCTGGGCAACGAACTCGACCCGTCACCCTCTCGTAGAGAGTATATATGGCCCAAATCATCTCTGTTGGTACCCCAATGCTGTGAAGGCGCTGGAAGAGTCTCTCGCGTGGGACTGTGTCAAAGGCCTTGCGGAAATCCACAAAGCAGCAGTAAAGCCTCTTCTTCCGCGCCTTTGCCCCATCGATGAGGCAGCGCAGAACGAAGATGTGATCAGTGGTGGAGAAAGCTCGTCTGAAACCTGCCTGGCTTGGAGCTCGTAAACCCTCGGTCTCTGCGTAGCAGCTGAGCTGTGCCTCAAGTATTGCTCCATATAGCTTGGCCATCGTGTGGCCAATCATGATAGTCCTGTAGTTCCCTGGGTCCAGGGTGTCGCCAGATTTGTGGATAGGCACTATGGTGTGCTGTGTCCACTCCTCTGGGAAGCCCTCCCCTATAGCCCGGTTGAAGACATGTGCAATCAACAGGGCTATAGTGGAGGCCGCATAAATGATGTGCTCACTCTGTAATCCAGTATGGTCGGCTGATCGTCTGTGCTGCATGCGGCGTATGGCCCTCTCTACCATCTCTGCTGTAAAGAAGGAGGAGCACGTGGGGCGTGGCCCGTGTGGCTGTGGGATAGGAGGCTGCCCTGGCGCCTCATAAAGGCGCTCTGCATAATCATGCCATATCTGTGGATCCTCAATAGCTGTAGTCGGACGTGGCTCGCGCAGGGTGCGCCATGCCGTCGCGCTATCTATGCTCATGAATAGGCGGTATAGCTCAAGCTCCTGTGCCTCTTCGAATGCTCGCCGCTTTTGGCGTGTCAGCGTCTTCATATGTCGTCTGGCCTCTCTCTCTGTGATCTCTCCTAAGGCTCGCCGTGCACGGAGGCGTCGGTATAACTCTCTGCACTCATCATCATACCAGCGGTTCTGAGGCATAGTCCCGGGGGGGGGGTGTGCGTCTTGTGTGAGTGGTGTGTGGAAAAGAGCTAATAGCTGAAGTGTGGAGAACGGAAGAGATATGTGATGTGAGAACTGAGAGTGGTGTGGATGGGTGGGGGAGGCATAGGCCATGCTCGACCTCGGCCGAGTAAAGAGAGGCTAGCTCGTGTGTGAAATGGATGGTGGTGTGTGGAGTGTGTGCTGTGGAGCTGTGTGGGATGGTATCTCCGGTGATGGAGAAAGAGAGGTATGTGTGGTCGGCTCCGATGGGTATGGGTGGAATGGTGAAGGATGTGATAAGGTGTGTAGCCTCCCTGGGTCCCAGAATATAGTCGACTGTACTCCCCCCTCCCTCTGTAACTCCATGTGGCATACAAGTCAGGCCCCCTGAGGTGGGCCACTGGGCCATCCCGTTATAAATAACGAGACGGTCCTGGGAGCCAAGTCGAAGTAGGTGTCGTCCGTAGGCTGACTGGAGCTCTGTCTGCTGTATCTCTCATAGTAGCCTCCTCATCTAGAGTGTGTAGTGCCTCTGGGTCCTCGTGGTCATATGCCTCACACTGCTCACTGCGCGTACGAGCATTGAAGTCTCCCATAAGGAAGAGAGAGAGAGAGAGAGAGAGAGAGAGAGAGAGAGAGAGAGAGAGAGATCTCCCAACTGATAGACTCACACGGCGAGCATTTGAGTCAGCCATACAAATAGCAAAGTCTGGATATGACAGACCTTGGTACACGTATGTTAGAGCATGGTTCAAAGCACATGGCCTTGATCGTGAGAGCTTGCGACTTTTCCTGTATGACCCCGACTTACCCCAGGTTCATCTCTCATGTAGTGAGAGAAACATAGCACTCCGACAGGATCTTTGGCAGCTATATATCAGACAGACTTGGATCACATCTCCCCTTCAACGGAAGATGTCACACTATAGAGATCATTTTTTTTACCCTACTCAAGGACGGGTTCATACAACGACCACGCTATATGAACATCTACATGCCCCACAGCTCACGGGTGGCGATTGATAAGCTCAGAGTATCATCACACTAACTAGAGATAGAGGTGGGGCGAGCTCATGACATTCCTAGGGAGGAGAGAGTGTGTCGAGTATGCAAAGGAGGTGGAGAGTGAGGAGCATTTTGTTTTCAAATACAGAGCTTATGATGATATTAGAGGCTATGAGTCACTATTTAGAGGCAGCCTACCCTCCGCGAGATCATACACTCTCTAGATCAGAGACAATTGGGGCGCTACGGGGCACTACGTGCTAGAGAAACAGGCACAAAGATACACTTCTGCAGCTACCTACAGAGAGACAGGTGGGGGTGGTAAGGGTCACAACTTACAGATTATTTCCGGAGGACCACACCCCCTCCACTCCCACATCCACAAAGGGGAGTGACTCTCCAACAGGCTGAGATGAGCAGGGCAGATGATGTGCCCGTATTACGGGATGTCGAGTCCCACGACTCCACCGTAGACAGATCGAGGAGATCCAGACGAACTACTAAGGAGAGACGAGAGTAGGGTAGGCTTACATACCTACCCACTCTAGGTACCCTCCTTTATTTTTACATTGTACTGTGTCATGCATGGATGTAATCTTTTGGTCTCATAGGTCATTTTGGCCTTCTGAAGATGTTGATGTAACATATCATTTCATCTCTCTCTCTCTCTCTCTCTCTCTCTCTCACACACACACACACACACACACACACACACACACACACACACACTTTTTATATTATTTAGAAGTCATTTGATTTACTAATGGGAACTATGTCTCTTTCAAGATCTAAAGAACTAGTCTGTTTTATGTGTTTTCTCTAGACTGCAGATCCAGTTGGGAGTGAACATGCCAGCTAGGGCTGATCGGAGGCCTCTTTCTCCAACTTACGGCCAAGGTTCAAATGATGAAACTTCCAGTGAGACATACGATGTTGTTTTATGTGTAGGGATCATCGACATCTTGCAAGAATACAACACTGCAAAGAAATTAGAGCATGCCTATAAGTCCCTACAGTTTGACTCTGTTTCTATATCTGCTGTTGGTCCATATCTCTACTCTCAAAGGTTCCAAGAATTCTTGAACAAAGTGTTTCCTGAAAACTTGTAGTACTTCCCACCCAATTCACGGTTCTTTGAACTTCAATATATCAAAGTTGCCACCCTCTTGGAGCTTAAGTCTAGCACCATTTTTTCTTGTGAAGGTGCACCATATGTACCTTTTTCCCCTACCTTGTATCTGTAATACTTGTAATCATGTAAAAGTCCTTAAGCATATTAAACAAGCGCTTCCTCCTGATCAGGCAGGAGACATTTTTGTAATGAGCTTTTTCTTCGACTTCAAATATGAGCGTCTTTTCTCCTGATCATTATTCCTTGGCCAGATGTTGGCAGTTCCTTTGTATCAGCTCATCAAGTTGGAATTTGCTTGAATTGAAAGACCCTATGAATGTATCCATCATGTCAGGAATGGTCAATTTGAAGCTTGAAGATATGTGTATTCCACAACTTTCTCGAATGCAGCCAGAGTATTGATGGGAAATTACAGCAAATGTAAAGGTTTGTGTGATTATTCTAATCAAGAACAGGGCCGACTTAAGAAGCTTCATTCTGGTATTTCCACTTAAGGGTGATTGAATTTCTAAGCCGTCAAAAGTCAGGGGACGGGGAGGGGACAGCCATTTTGCGCGATCCAATCACTTGCAGCTCCTCGCCGTAATCCTCCCATGCGGCCGTTGGATGTCTGTCAGGTCAGCAGCTGCAATCTTTTACTGCACATCCAACCAAGCCATTCGACTCAGTGTGCATCAGAACTGCCCAGTCTCCGCCAAGTCAGCAGCCAGAAACTCTTGAGCCGCTTGATCTTCACCACGTCTGCAGCCAGAATTTTTTATGGCATGTGACATTTCATAGCATGCTAAGTCAGCGGCCGGAATCTGTGCCACCTGCATAGTTTTTTCCCTGCACTGTCGATGCTGTCACTCGGAATTGCTTGCCCCCGTCCCCCTGACTTTGACGGCCAGGAATGGTCGCCCAGTGATCATTCTCGTAAAATGCGCTCCTAGACTGACTCCCAGCCTCCTTCAACTGGTTGCCCATTTTATAGGGAACAATCACTTGACTACCATTCCCTACCATGTCGAGGTTTGGGGTCTTGGGGCACACTGATCCAAAACATGTCATGGAAAGTTAGTAGGTGGAATTGCATGTGCTGCTGACACCTTTGTACTCAGAATGGATGCCTCATTCTCCAATCACTGTGCGCCAACTCTTTTGCTACCAACTCAGCCTTTGGAATATCATGATGCAGCAAGCCAGAGCAAACCCTACACGTCTCTACAAACTTTGCACAGTGCTGGCATCTCACGAGCACACCTCGCACATCTTTCCAACCTTTGCGTTGTGCTTGTATCTAACGTCTGCAATCATTGGCTAGCTATCTCTGCATCTTTGCAATGTTTGCCCTTCCTCTCCTCGACTCTTGACGGGTACGTTAGTGACTGTTCCTTGTAATCACTGCTCCTGCCATCCCTCCAAGCTCCTCGTCGGTCGCCATGTGGTCACAGTACGGACAATGGTCACTGACGAACCATTCCCTACATCATCAAGGTTGGGGATCGAGGGATAAGTCATCCAGGCCACCCCCATTATTGGACAAAATTAGTGTGCAGGAACCACTCTAGCGCAAGTCAGCGCACATAATCCTTGCTCATACATTTATCACCTCTAACCGTTATGGAACAAGTTAGTGCATGTAATTTTCAGAGAAGACTGCAGGGCCCCTTGACCCTTGCCGGTCGGGAATGGTCCCTCAGTCCTTGAGGGACATTCACCACAATTCTCCTCTCCATTGCTCCAAGCATCCGCTCCCTAAGGATTATGGGGGAATGCTCGTTGAGGGACCCCATCAGCAACACGGTGTCAGAGTGTGTTCCAGGGTATTTCAAAAAAGCATCGGGCTTCTGTATGTAAAATAGTAGGCTAGAACCAAGCGCAACGAGTGCAGATAAGACTAGTGTATCTATACTAAGAGTATAATGTAGATGATGGATTAATTGTGAGAGATATCTAAGGTTTATAATAAACATTATGGCTAATAGTAGTAAGGAAAAACAAAGCACCGTCGACTTTTTGGCAAATAATAGAACACATAAATATCAAAATACCATTTTGCATCAAATGGCACACAAAGTAATAATCATAAACCAAAAACATCAAAGCATCCCGTGGATCAAACAACAAATAGAAAAACTGACAAATCATGAGCATCATGTTCTCCTTGGATCAAAAAATAACATCAAATGCCCTGCATCATATGATAATATAAAATACTTCCATATCCGTTCTATGGTGGAAACATTGGTAAAGCAGCTTCATTCTCTCCAACATTGGAGTCTTGGGGATGGGTACCTAGATACATCAATTCCCTAACAAAAATCTCTTCATTTATCTTCCAAGAAACATCAATTTTTTTTTTGCACAAAATCTAGTAAAACCTCATCAAGCAACTATATAAGCTCATTATCACCCCATCTAGAACATGCACAAAATCAAGTTGTTGGGAATCCTTATCACCTTGAAACAGAAAACCCTTCCAAGGCTTTATCCAATAAACACAGAAGCTCAGTGTCTACCTCTTCAAAAAACTTTTTACCTTGTGAAACAGGCTATAAGCTACCTTTTCTACATATAGCATACATACTAGCCATACCTTCTGTAGGCTGTTCTTTGATTTTCTCGCCCTCAACTAAGTGTCTTTGTACTTCTACAATACAAATTCCACATGCATATGGAAAATAGCATTTACTTATCTATTCTATGCTCTGAAATATCCATATCGTGTAAATCTTCATGTATGTCCAAACCCTTTCAATCCTTAGCTTTCAGCCATTCGCATGGAATTTGAAATTCCAAGCTTCACATAAAATGCCTTGGTAGCTTCTTCATCATCTTCGACTCGTAATAATTTTTTGTTCTCAAGTAAACACTCATCTAAGATAGCTTCAAGCTTAGCTTGCATTTTCCTGCAAACATCTGTATAGGTAGACAAATTAATACTATCCAATTCATCTTCACACATACGCAGATCCTAATAACAACTGACATAAATTTTCTCCAATTGTAGCTGCATTTTTCTTAAAGCTCCTGATTTCACTCAAGAAAATCAAATTTGGGAATTTTTTTCGCCTTCGGTATTCCATGGAACTCTAGCTCCTCTTCATAGCATTCGAGGTATCCCTCATGCAATAGAATGAGGTTCACCCACTTTCCTTTCTTTTAGTGGCCAGATGGCCTCAACATACCCAACTTACCTTCCAATTTTTAAGAGTCTACTCTTGGCCTATATATTTTCCTTGACATTCTGATATAATCATAGATAGACAAAACTCTAGAATGTATTCAAATATCATTTTTTTTCACCCTCTATCTACAAAGCGGCACGATACCGGAATGTCTGAAAACTAGCCAATTTGATGTGATTGCAGATCGTCTTTTGATTATGCTAGTAATTTGCTAGATGGTGACCATTACTGATGATGGCACTGAGAACAAGAGCTCATTTGGATATTTTAAAGTGGGTAGATAAAATGTACTTGGACAATATGATCAAATATCAACGGATGCTGTGTCTTATAAGAGTACACCTTTGAAATTTATCTTTTGATTTCATGAGGACTATGTAGTTTGACATAGAATATTCCTTTCTCACACACACACACACACACATAGAGAGAGAGAGAGAGAGAGAGAGAGAGAGAGAGAGAGAGAGAGAGAGAGAGAGAGAGAGAGAGAGAGAGAGAGAGAGAGAGAGAGAGAGAGAGATTATTGACGGCACTTAAAAATGATGGTGCAAGATAAGATTTTACAATGTATGCAAGCACAAGGTGTTAAAAAATCACAAAAGAGCACATTTGTAGCTTAAACAAGGCCTCCATAGGACGAGTGGCACTACTGGCTGAATAAATAAATGTTTTCTATTTTTGTCGCTTGTTGGAAGTATCCAACACCAGGAGAGCTGTGTTTATCTTTTGCATGCGTATATTTTTTGTTTACTATGTATATATTGACGGGCTGTCTACGAGTTTCAAATTGTATCTACTAATTTACTGTATGTGCCTTGAACATCCTGCCATTTATTTTTAAAACCCTGAGCATATAAATGAATTGTAGGTCGTGAAAGGAAGAGGGGATCATTCTGTGAGGATAACTCAGAGTAGAGAAGGAGAAGAAAGAGACTATGGAGGTAGAAGCTTTGAGCCACACCTACTTGATTCACGAATTGGTTAATGCATTCATTTAGGTTTATTCGTCTTACTTCTCTCTTGCTTTTCATTAAAATTGTGTATTAGCTTCAACATGTGTGTTAAAGGAACTAATTGCTCAACAATCTCTTGATTAACTATTGTGTGTTTGATGATGGTATTATGTGCCTGATTAGGGTAGGGTGTAGATAGGATTCATGTATACATCGCAACGATTAGTAGAGAATGCAACAAAAAGCATTGTGTGATTATCATAAGATTTAATTTGTGTGTGACTAATAATCCCTTTTGTTAGTTCTCATAAGAGTTAATGTGTGTGACACCACTAATCCCTTTCACTAATCACAAGTGTTTAGATTAGGACTCTTGTATATATTAATATAATCATAATTCTATGAGCTTGTGTTTAAGATGTGCCTGCAAGGATTAGTAGAGAAGCAACAAAAAGCATTGTGTGATTAACATAAGAGTTAACGTGTGTATGACCACTAATCCCACCCTTTCATTAGTTCTCTCTAGACTATCTCTTATGATTTTTCCACTCTTTTTGGACTCATACTCTCACACTCTCACCCATGTGTGATGCTTCCATGCCCTAGCTGGGTCACTGTCATTTTTGAATTGACATTGTTGTTGATTAATTGGAGCTGTGCTAAAAGGGAACCAATATTTGGTGCTATTGTTGGGGATTTCCCTATTCTTCATGGCATGGCTAGGATCCTGTATGATAACCACGTAGAGTGTAGAGACACCTACTAGAGATACTTTTTGTACTAGGCCACCTCCCAAATATCCATGACATATACAGATTTTGTCTCAGAGCACAATTGATTAGTTGACATCCAGAGTGATTGAGATGAAGGAGAGGAGCTCCTAGATTGATGATAGGATGAGTACATGAGAGATAACTATTATAGAGCCATCTAGAGAGACTATTATAGAGGTTGTTACTTGTTCTACAGAGGATGTATAGCCTATCGAGGTTGCTTCTATGCTAGTGATGAGTATTGAGCCAATAAAGATAAATAGTGGGCCAAATTCTATATTTATTGATGATTCCATTGCACCTATCTTAAAGATAGATGTCCCATTAGAGCTTACACTTGAGAAGATTGTTGATGCAAATGACCACGAGAGTATGATTTAGGAATTAAAGAGAATGAGATGCTGTAGATACGATAGAGATAGATGTTGCCATTGAGACAAATGCTCATAGGCATCCACGACCATATTCATTGTTGCTGATGGAGCATCTAGATTTTCCATGTCAGAAAGGGCTAGATGAGGTACTTATAGACCATGACTATTACTCCTCTAAAATAGAGGTCACACCCGAGGATTCAAAGACCAGTTTGACTTCTACTTGAGACACCACCAGATCGGGTAGAGCCTACCTTAGCAAATGTTCACAAGAGTAGCACTACCTATGAGCAACCTATGTCATATTAGGCCTATATCTTGTCATAGAGAGCTACTAGACACGGTTATGTGTCTCGAATGATGACATGGACTAAGCCATTAGCTAGTGATGATACACTAGTTTCAATTGAGAGCCACAATACACATGACGGTTTCAGGATTGACTCACATCTAAGTTGTCCCTAGAGGCACATGGATTGTATATAGGACATAGACAAATTTGTATTCCTAGATCACAAAACCTAGCACATCCTCATAAATACACTTTCTTTGACTGTACCCATGCTACATAGATCTAAACTATGTTGACGACCTATAGAAGCCTCTCCCATGATGAGTGTCGACATGAGGTAGCATTCATGACCACATGTGAGGAGATCTTGAAATACATTTAATGAGATACCATTGACATTGAAGATTTGGCTACCAAAGAGCAGACCACCTATTACACCACAGGTTAACATAAGCCATAGCTCACTAGAGATTTCTATTGACCATGCTATGGACTTATAGCTAAGCAAGAGTCAGTCATTGAGGAATCCTGATCCACAGAGAATATTGACCATATGGTCATAGATTACTGTCATCCATAAAACCAGTAAAAGTCCTACAGATTCTACTATCAATATGGAGCTAGATGCTAGCCATTGGGACCACTAAACATAGAGCTAGAAGATGTAGTTCTTATTTTTTGGAGATAATCCTCTAATCCCTCCTAGTTGCACTAGACCTTTGACATCTGCATAGTGACAATGGTGCATTCGACACATGCACGTATACTAGAGGTACTTTTTTCCTTCGGGTTTTCCCCCCTCTAGGCTTCTAGGTTTGAGAGCTTAGTATATGATTTCTTTTTATTTTTATTTAGGTAATAAAACTTTCACTTATATGATGAAACACCTTTCCAGGTGGTAGTGTTTTGTCTTATGGTTTTGTAGTATAGATTGACTTGAGATTTTGCACAACATTGTTATATTGAGCTTTATGATTTCTTATTTATTTTCACATCTATCAAAGAAATGCATAACATATCTCCAAGTGTACTACTTTCTGGCTTCAACAAAAAACTCCTAAGGGAGTGTGCCCACAACATACCCCCTCATCTTTCCTCTTCTAGCAAGAGCAGGGAAGTGACAAGTTTGAAGGAGGGTAGAGAGTGGAATTTTAGGCAAAGCCACATTGCAAAACCTCTGCAATTTCAAGAAAGCTCTAAAAAATCCAAAGGATTTTGAGACTAAGCATATTTGTGATTTTTTCCTTATCGTTAAGTTTACGACTAGAAAAGCGGTATCAGCATAGTGCTATGTTAAACAAAGCTTATCATACTAAAAGTATGCAATTGTTGATTCATGCATGGATGAACTCATACTCCATGCCAAGTGCAGTGACATACGACCTCGCCGCCCATCGAGGATCCAAAGACATGTGGTGATCTTTAGGAAGCATTTTGCCAATCAAACTACACCAAAATAGAGAAGGAATACAAATCCAAGGGGGACCAAGAAAAGAGTGAAATTCACAAAAATCCCTTGATAGAACTTATCCAAAGAGTGCATCTACACTTGCATTGCTCCAATCAAATTTTTCTTGCAAATTGAAGACTTCCAACGGTGCTCAGAGCACCGAGTATTGTGAACCATCGTAAAGAGATGTTTGGGCACTCGATAGCAACATGTCCTCCCTATTACTTGTGCCCGTTTAGAGCATGATATACAATCCTCTTTGCACGAGTATGCTAGCTTCATGTGCCCAAAAATCATCAGCCATGTCGAACATGTGGAAAATGTCGTTGAGATGTGTATGGAGGAGCTGCCAAAGTAGAGCTAGTTCCACATCACCATTCGCCATGCCTTTGCATAGTAGCTCTTGATGTTGTCTTTCAGCCTTGCATGTCATAGCACCACCACTAAACACAAACCAATGGGGAGCATCCTTAATCGGGGGTTGGGTGTGGGGGGGGGGGGGGATGGTGCTCCCATCTACTCGAGCACTTTTTCAAGGGATCCAAAGCCCCTCATTCTCTATGTGCTTCAAGGCAATGCATGTCAAGCGAGGGTTTGCCCCTTTTCACTTGGTGCAAGGGCAAGGGAGTTTGTCCTTGAGCCATTGCTCGCATTTGGGGCTGTTTGGAGGCCACGATCATCCCAATTGTGATGCACATGAGTGAAAGGTAGTTAGTTAAACTCAAGAATCTTCAAAAAATTTTGTGTTTAAAAAAAAAAGTTAGTAGAGGAGGTGTAAGCTAAAAGTTTAATAGTGAAAGACTAAAGAAACAATAAAAAAACGCAATAAGTAGGAAAAGAGGTGTGATATAGAAAATAGAAATTGTACTAGAAGGACTATCAGTTAGAGAGGGGGTTGGGAAATCACAAGCACTGCCACATTGGATACTTTATGCAACGTTTTAAAAAAGAAAAATGGGGTACTAATCGATGGTAATGGACACAATAATGTATACCATTATAGACGCGATAAAATCTGGTGCTCTTAAAATGGAAACAAACAAGGTATGCCACGTTTTTGGAAAACCTTGCTCAAGTTTTCACTCCCCGCCATTGCACCAAGCCAAAACGCCATCCCCCCCCTCTCTCTATCTATCTTACACACACACACACACACACACACACACACACACACACACACACACACACACACACACACACACACAAACACACACCAACCTATTTTGAGGGGCGTTCGTTGGTATTGGGGTGCAACAAAGGAAGGAAGCTCAACATCAGTAAAAGATCGACCTCAAGCCGGAGAGTAGATAGAGGTAAGGTTTTTTTGCCCTCTCCTCCCTTATCTTATCGTTTGAAACACGTGCATGTGCACGCGTGCGCGCACGCGCGCGCGCACACACACACACACACAAGGATTAGAGATTGCCCATGTAAATTGGGTAAGGCCTTTCTTCACACTCACAATTTGCACAAGATTTTAATATACATACCATGCCTATACAAGAGGCATCCACAAAAGGTCCAAATGGAATACTCTATTTTGACGAGGGAGACATCAATGAAATCAAAGAATATGAAGATCATGGATCACAAAGATGTAGATGAAGACAAAGGTAAGCACAAAGATGACAAATTTGACACCAGTAGCAAGGCAAGCAAACAGGGGGGAACCTATCCTCCTACCAAATCACTACACTAGTCACATTTTCACTAAAGATTCCAACCAACACAAAATCTGACTTTACACTTGTCTACCAGCTTGTTGAAAATCTCAATGGGAGGCATTTTCAACATCCTACACCCTAGTTGCCTACAAATCTCTAGGGGAGGAATTTGTGCCCTATACCCTTGTTTCCACCATTCTGAAGGGGAGGGACCTACAGACTACGGGTACTAGTTCTCTAGGGGAGGTACACTATCTTTGTGAGCCTAACTAGATGGGAGACACAGACCCCACTAGTAGGATTTTTTGATTTTGGTGTTCTTAGACACAATAGGGGAGGGTTGTTGAGACTTGTGCCTATATTACATTGTTCATGGACACTCATGGAGCTTTCCTCTTACCACATTAGACTAGATTCATTGATCTTGCCTATTAGACTTGCTTACTTTACTTGGTAGATGCTTGCATTAGCTCCCCATGCCACATACACCCACACACACTCACATTGAGGAGTATGGATGATCAAGGACCTATTTGGGCCAATTTCCACTGATCTACATCACCTTTGATGTCATCTACAACTCCCTCTACCTGCCTATATAAGGCCTCACTATGTACTGGTCTTTAACTTGAATAATCAATCGAATTTGCGCTCATTATCTTCTTGCATTGAGTCCTCTTATTGTGCCTTGTGTGGCTGCACATGGTGCTCTCTCAATCACCATGAATGCAAGCCTAACCTATCTACCATAGCTTACTCAATCTCTACAAATATAAAGTACTTAAATTTGCATATTTTGACTCCAAATCATTGCACGATAATGCTAGAGGCAATTACAATGGTTATAACCTCTCTCCCTTTCTCACGTCCACCTTCACACATTTTCTTCCGTTGTTGTTCTGAAGAGCTATGGGTGCAGGTGGAGCCAACATTTTGTGTTATGCTTAGTGCGAGAGTGCTTCTTCTACTTTATAACGCTTTGAAGAAACACTCTTCTATTGTGTTCCTTGCTCAACACCTCTTCATGATACAAGAGATCACCACCACCACTATCTAAAGCCTTTCAAAATAAGCAACAAATGCATGGATATAGTTGATAAAGTGAAATGCATGCAGTGTTCAGGGGAAGAGTGCGAGTTTCTTTTGTTTTGTGTATGATATTGATAGCTGTTATTCGGCTCTCCATAATTGCCATAGTAAGTTACTCCACCCTACCAAATTCACCCAAACACTATGGCTATCCCTACCATTTCACTGTACATAGGCGTGTGTGAGTTAGGGGACTTTTCCCATATTTTCTTAAAAAACCCTAAATTAGCTAGTCACTGGGCTAGTTGAGTAAAAAAATAAAAAAAATAATAAATATTATGGTCCATTTGTGTGTAAATATTTCATTATATATGTGGCCTAAATATAAGGATTTTTATAATTATTTTGATATTTATTAAATATTTATACCTAGGTGTGTGTTTTATTAAATTTACCTTCTTTCATCCTCTTGCACCATAAGTATATTTTTTGCCAATATGTACATACTCTAACCTCATATTTTTCCTTTATACAAATCACTCCCACATTTTCACCCTCACCCTCGTGAAAACAAAAAATTGATTTCTACTCATTAGTCACATTTATTATATTATTTACTTGCATACCTTTTCCTCTTTCACCCAAAATAATTCAAAGAGGGACCATATCATATGATTCCAATATCTTTCCATATCCATAACTCCTCCATATTTTTATTATTATTTTTACTCATTATTCTAACACTATGTGCTCATTGAGGTAAAGTCCATGAATAGTCCATACACTAGTCCCACCATGTATATATTTCTTTATTCACCAATAATCCTCCTCCATGCATGGGTCAAGGGCAACTTGGATGCTTTGTATTATGATATGACAAAGGAGGGGCTCAATCTTGGATGCATTGTACAAATTCAACAAAGGAGGGGGCCACTGAAGACTTTTTGTGAAGAAAAAACAGGTCTTTTGGTGGGATTTTTAATATCCATCTCCACTCCGAATTTGGAGCGGTGGCCAAAAGAGAAAATGTAGCCCACACTCTGAATGATCACCTCAAAATTTTTCATGATTTTTGGAGTAACCACCGGTGAGCTATGATTTTTTGAGTGGACCCCAGTCTGCCCACTTTTCTCACAAGTAGCCCATAGTCTTCTCTCACCTCTTTCCACACTTCTACACACACACACACATTCCTCTCAATCCCTCACTCAAACCTACACCTTCAATGGTTTCTCTCACCTTCTTCACCATTAACCTCCCCACTTACTCCCATAGCTCTCATATGAGCTCTCCATGTACATACACCATCTCTATGTCTCTCTCTATTATCTCCAAAGTACAATTCCATCTTACTCCTTATATATATACATAAATTCAGCATGTGTACCATGATTAACCTCTGCAAATCAAGAGATATCATCAACGGAATTACCATTTTCATCACGACAATCAACCTTGGCGGCGGTGGCGTAAAGAAGGGAAGACGAAGAAGAAGATCGATAGTCATTTTGAGAACCTACACAAGTAAGTCCAAAACTTCTTCAAGCTTCACCATCACAAGGATTTTCTCACTTCATTCAACCATCTTACTTCAACCATCCACCCCATTCTATCCATTGTAAATATATTATTAACTTTCTAGTGATTACTAACACTAACCACTCACATACTAACACAAAATAGCCATTGACCTAACCATAAAGGACACCTCACCTCAAGACATGTGTATAGTAACTCTCTCTCTCTCTCTCTCTCTCCTTACTTACTTTCACCTTATCTACCATCAATAATGCTCTCTTTTGAGCACACACCCATGACTCAAGCAGACAAAGAAGGCCCGCAATGTTTTGATATTCAAAAAAATCATAATCCCGATTTGTTAGCTTGTAAATTAGGATTTCCAATAATATTAATGAGGGGTCTCCAACCTATAAATAGGCCCCTCTCATTCTTGTAAAACAACCTCCAACATCTCACATAGCACCCCAACACTCTATGCGTGAGGAGAGACTTAGGTGTAGCAACCACTTGTGAGCTTCACTCTTGGTGTGAGAGAAGCCTTCAAGCTACACATTGCAAGTGAGAGAGCGTGAGTTCCACAAATCTCAAAACCACTATTGTATATGCTCCTTCATCATCAATAAATTGAGGTTTGGTGCATCAAAGGCGTGATTCGTCGACGTTCAAATCTTCGTCCTTCCATTTGTGCAATACGGTTTGGTGAATTCAAGGTGACTTGTGTATTTGAGTTTTTATCGGTTGATCTTGATTTTAGAAAGTGTTTTAGTGTGTTTTTCATTGCCAGTTTTGTGTCCATTGTAAGAGGGTATTGTGGTGAGAGGTCTCCCACACCATAAGACAGTGTGTGTGTGTTTTGGCAATGTTTAGCAATCACTAAGCATTGAGTGAGTTTTGTACAAGTTCTACGATAGCATCATAACGAACCATCTCCATTTGCAAGTCACAAATAAGGTATTACGCAAGATCCTTTCCTCTCTCTCTTCCCTTTGCTCTAGCTCTCTCTGGTCCATTTTGTTGTGTGTCTTGGTGTGAGGTTGCTTGTGTGTGTTGTGTGGTGCATCTTCTTGGTTGTACCAAAATCTCTCTTGCGTCCTAGTTCGCATACCATAACTAGGTGGTGCCCCTATCTTGTTTGGGTTTGGCTGTGGGTTTGCTTTTTTATTGTGCTTGTAGTTGCCCCAGCCCCAATTGAGCAGCACGGGAGCCTTGAGGGGTGTTTAGAGGTCGCCTCTCTTGTTGCCCGCCCCGGACCGCCTCAATTTTGGTGCCAGTGGGTTTGCTGTTTGTTGTGCTTGTAGTTGCCCCAGCCCCAATTGAGCAGCACGGGAGCCTTGAGGGGTGTTTAGAGGCCGCCTCTCTTGTTGCCTGCCCCGGACCGCCTCAATATATGTCTTAGTGACAAAGTAGTCACACACTTTGTGCGACCTAATTTATCCAAATAACCATCGTTTCATGTCCCAACATAATTTTTTTCATGTATATTTCTCAAAGTAAAAATCATGTTCTATAGTTTTTTTCCACATGCAAAATAGAAAGTACCCAAATTTGAATATTTTAGTGCCAACTATTGTTTGATGATATAGGAGATAATATTAGTGGGAACAATCATGATAATAGATGCACTTATATTCAAAGTGCAAGAATTTACCCTCCCAACCCCCTTTCTCTTCTTTGGCCAGCCCATTTTGGACTCTCTACAAAACACGGTACATGACCACGGTAAATGTTTCCAAAGTTTCATAGTGATAGAGGTATTTAGATTAGGTAAAGATTAGATGATGGTGAGAGAGGTAAAGAGAGGTATAGAGAGATAAAAAGAGCATGTAGTACAAATATATATGTATGCATGTATATATGTATCTATGTGAGTGTGCACGCATGTATATGCATGTATAGAGACACTAAGTAAGGGAGCATAACACGCATGGTTGAATACTTTCTCTTGGGTATAATCCTTTGTCAATCATGGCATTGCGGTTCTTGATCCACTCATGTATGGATTACCCTTGGTTTTACCACAATTGAAATTGTGATGATATCTAAAGAGATCCCACTAGACTATTGTATTACTAGCCCCTGCTTAAGTCTAATAATACATGGGTATGTATGCATATATGTATCTAAGTGTCTGTGTACCTACGATCTCTCTATGGCTAATCTACTTCTATTAAGTGTAAACATAGAAAGATGTGTAGATTAAATATAGGTATAGAGAAACAATGAACATTCATGGGGTATCTATTTTGTAGGATACCATGTGAGTGTACAATAGGGGGTGTTTTGAAAAGTGTGCATAAGTATATACAATAGGGGTAGTCCCCAGAACTTACATGCATATATCGTAAGTTTAAGGGAGGGGGAGAGGGAGGTGGGGAGGAGGAAGGGTACGAGAATACTATAGGGTGCTATCCTCTTTTAGTCTATTTGTAATTATTCTCTCTCTCTCTCTCTCTCTCTCTCTCTCACACACACACACACACACACACACACACACACACACACACACACACACACACATGGCAAGCCCTCAAGAAGAAAAAGAATAATAGTAAGTAAAATATATGGACATTGAGACTAGAGAGGGAAGAGGGCTTGGTTTGATGCAAATGGCTCATAGTCATTGACAGACTATAAGTTGATTGCGGGCCAAGAAGAGAGCAAGAGAGAGTATTTGATAGCCTTAATGGTACAATTGAATGCTTCAAGATTTGGATCCCACTTTACTACTTACTCTCTCTCTCTCTCTCTCTCTCTCTCACACACACACACACACACACACACACACACACACACACACACACACACACACACACCCTTTAAAGTGGAATTGAACTATAAAGTTTTCTTTTATACATCTCATATAGTATTTAACTTTGGCATGTATGGTTTACCTATGGTTATTCTTAAGGTTGTAACTTGAGATTTGAAGTGGTTATATGTTATGGTCATTTATTTCTTTTAAAAAAGCTAAGCACTTTTAACTTTGCAAATTATTCTAGTAGGTTGTAACTTGAGATTTGAAGTGGTTATATGTTATGGTCATTTATTTCTTTTAAAAAAGTAAAGCACTTTTAACTTTGTAAACTATTTTAGTCCAAATAATTGAGTATACTGGTTCATTACCAAGCTTTAAATGATGTGTGGGAATCCTACAAAGTAAGCGACACATGTGAATTTGAAAATTTAGTTTTTGTATAGGGGAAACTCGAAAAATGAAATTTATGTACTTGAAATTTTTTCTACTCTATAAACTTTTGTGTGCATATAAGGTAAGGGGTCATGTTGATACTACAAAATCCGTATCTAGGAGGTTATTTAAGCACTTCAATCTTCGTAGATAGGGGACTAGGCTACCATGTAAGGGATCGTATATATAAGGGGGTTTACCTAGTAGGATGCACACAGGTGGCAACCCTCCCTAGTGTTAGTGAATCCCTCATGTACATTAAGTATAGATTAGGTATAGGGATATTAGAGAGAGGTAGGTCCTAATACTTAACAACTAATCTCTTGTAGATGTCAGACAAGAAATTGTCTAGTGAGGAATAGCCCTCACATTTTTCCTTTGGTTGGATCACATCCGAGATGGGCCCCCATCTAGGGTGAACATCATCTCTAGTGGACCCGAGTCTTGAAGCAGTAAGTCCAAGCAATGGATCTAGGTTTATCTGTAGCTAGTTTTTTGCAAGCATGAGTGTAGATTTTCTTTTGTTATTTCCAGGTATGGCTCTTTATGGCTATGAGGTGTTGATCCATCTACCTAGGTTCCTCTGCCAATGGTAGATTTTATGCAGTGCACAATATCTTTTTGATGCTGGGGATATAAGATAGAAGCTCATGGACCAACTCTTAGGTTGGCATTTATATTCATAAAAATATATCTAATATAGATTAAAATCTCATGGCCCCACTTTACACAAATAGTTTGGCATTTACATCTGTATAAATAGACAATCTAAATCGAGCAATGGTCAAGATACAAATATTGAATAGCGCTTTTCATGAGAGATAAGAAATGACAATCTGTGCCACTGGGTCAATGCATGCTAACGTGGTACACTTTTTGTGGTTAAAACCAAAGCTTGAATGCTTGTGCTTTTTAGCACTTGTAAACCTTATAAAGTTTAAATCCCAAGGGGATAATGATGAAGCGGAGAGGGAACTTGGACGAACTTAGAGAGAGAGAGAGAGAGAGAGAGAGAGAGAGAGAGAGAGAGAGACTCTGTAGAATCTTAAAAAAGACGGCTCTTAAAAGAACAATAGCACCATGGATGCTGAGAAGCACACTGCCTGAAGAATAAGGCACTGAGGGGCATAGAGCAGTAGGAACTTGAACAACAAGGGAGACAAGGTTTAGGATTGAGTGCATTCCACTGTCATGGAGAAGAAGAGAATTATGCCGGTAGTGTAGAGTGCGTAGGTGATGGAGAAGGTAGAAAAGAAGACTACACACACACACACACACACACAATCGTTACCCTACATCAGCCATTCAACGTGCTGCTCTCACTCTTTTTCTCTTTGAACTATTATCCAAAGTATATTTACAACATAGTATAGTCAGTGTCCGGCCACCCATAGCACAACGGCCATATTCTTTAACACTCCCCCTCAAGCTTAGAATGAACTTGCATATGATGGATTCCCAATGCTTCGCGAAAGTAGCAAAAATTCTCCTTTCCAAGAGCTTTTGTAAATATATCCGCAACTTGATCATTTGTCTTCACATGCACCAAATCAATCTCACCTGCCAAAACTTTTTCTCTAATGAAGTGATAATGTACTTCAATGTGTTTAGTGAGAGCATGGTAAACTGGATTCTTTGCCAACATGATGCTGCTATATTGTCACAATATATAATGACACTGTCAAGATAGTCAAAACCAAAGTCTACCATAAGTACTCTCAACCATGACTCTTCACATGATGCCAAAGCTGCTCCACGATATTCAGCTTCTATACTTGATAATGCTACAGTTAATCGCTTCTTGCTACTCCAACTTATTATACCATTGCCAATGGAAAATGCATAACCACTTGTAGATCTTCTATCCATAAAATCTCCTGCCCAATCTGCATATGTGTAACCATAAAGACAAAGCTTTCCATTCTTTTCATAAAACATTCCATACCTGACAGTGTCTTTCACATATCTCATAATCCGTCTCACTGCATCAAGATGAATTTTGCATGAATTGGCTCACAACACCCAATGCATAACTCAAATCTGGCCTTGTTATTGTCAAGTAAATAAAACTTCCAACCATCTTGCGATACATAGTGGCATCCTCAATGTAATGTCCATCATCAATCAACTTCACATTTTGATCAAGAGGTGTATCAACCGGTTTGCACGCTGTCAATCCATACTTCTCAAGCATATCCAATGCGTATTGTCTTTGTATCATCCAAATTCTTGATAAAGTACCGACAATTTCAATTCCCAAAAAATATCTCAACTCACCAAGGTCCTTCATGTTGAATTCTCTCAACAAACTCTTCTTGACATGCAAAATTTGCTCATCATGACTTCCAGTGAGAATCAAGTCATCAACATAGATAACAATAACGACGATCTCTCCATCAACATGCTTCAAAAACAATGAGTGATCAGCAGTAGACTGTTTAAATCCAATCTTCTTCAAGAATCTGGTTATCTTTTCACACCAAGCTCTAGATGCTTGCTTCAAACCATACAACGCTTTCTTCAACTTAGACACATAACATGGAAACTCTGGATGTTGATAACCCTCTGGCTGTATCATATAAACTTCTTCTTCCAAGTCACCATTCAAGAATGCATTATCGAAATCCATTTGCCGTAACTTCCAACCAAACATACTTGCCATTGCTCTCACCAGTCTGACTGTTGTTATCTTTGCAACTGGACTAAATGTCTCATCATAATCAAGACCTTTTGTTTGTGCATAACCTTTAGCAACAAGCCTCGCTTTGTCTCTTTCACACTACCATCTGACTTGCACTTGACTTTGTATACCCATTTTGAATGAATTGCTTTCTTTCCACTTGGCAAGCAAACCAAATCCCAAGTGTCATTATTCACAAGAGCATCCATCTTGTCATCCATAGCTGACTCCCATTCTGATTTTCCAATTGCCTCTTGAAAACATGTAGGCTCTTTATGTTGCACACATGAAACCATGTATGCATAATGTGTACGCATATAACCGTTGTATGTCAATCTATCAACTGGATAACGCACCCTCTCTGATCTTCTCAACTGTGGTGCACTCTTCTCTTCAACTCTTGCATATGGGGGTATATATTTCTCAGCATGCTTACTGCCAGGTGTCCTCAAATGTGGTAAACCATGCTCTTCATCGAGGCTTTCATCTCCAGAACTCTCCTCAACCACTTTATTCTTGCCTTTCTCGTCTTGCTTCTTATCTCACAAACGAGCGCTCCATGGGTTGACACTTCCTGTACTCTCCTCTATCATATGTGGTCCTGAAATAGTTCTTATTGATGGTCTTGGCTTATCAACAACATGACACACATTCTCTTGCTCTTCATACTCATCTTCTATCATCACTGGCTTTGGTTTATACCATGGTTCATGCTCACAAAATTTGACATCTCTACTGACATAAACTTGTCTTCTCGTAGGATCATAGCACTTGTAACCTTTCTTTTCAATTGGATAGCCCAAGAATATACACTTCACTGCCTTTGGATCCATCTTCTTCTTGCTTCATTTGGCACATGAACATAGCAAACACATCCAGACACTTTATGGTAGGTAACTGTTGGCTTGATCCCATAAAGTCTCTCATAAGGTGAAATTTCATGAATGGCAGCTGTTGGTGTTCAATTTATAATGTGTACTGTTGTATGAACTGCTTCAGCCCAATATGTTAATGGCATTGAGAGACGGAAGTGAAAAATAGACCCGGTGGCCTCTACACCAAGACTATGCACAATGGCCTCATCATGGGGGATACACAATAGGGGCACCACCTAGCAAGATATGCGGCTAGGACGCATACATATATATAATGAAGCATGCCATTGAAAACAATTTGAAGATCCACGCCCAAATGTGGAATGGGGTGGTCGGAGAATAAGGTGAGAGGAGTGGTGAATGAGTGAGTGGGCTTGCTACTCGTGCATGTTAGTAAGGAAGATAATGAGGTAGGGGAAACTTGCGAGTATTCTCACTTATCATACAAGAGGTGGCGAATCCACACACCTCAAGATGGAAGTAGCAAGATGATAGGAATATGAGAGGGAGAGAGAGAGTGTGTGTGTATGGTGGCGAATCCGCACACCTTTACATAAGCAGAAAAAAAAAGCAAGGAACAAGCATATACCATACTCACAATGAGATGTATCCAAAGCGACACAAAGTATTGCACCAAGATGGAGTGTGTTGATTGCTTGCAAAAGATGAATACACTAGGTAGCGTATGGCAGGAAAGTGAGAAGGAAACAAGATCGTAGGAGGCATAATGGAGAGATGGGAGTTGATGGCGAGGAATATCATGAGTGTGTCCACCCTTCTTCTTCTTGAAATTGTGCCTTCAACACTTAATTACAAGTGGTGTGGAGGTGTGGTGCTCATCTTTTGTGCATGGTGATGGTGATGATGATGGTGTTGTGATTATGTAATTAGGGTTCATGCTACAAGCATGTAGCACAAGAGTGTGTATGGATAGGTGTGTGTGTGTGTGTGCGTCTTTTAAGTGAGCTCTCATGGCCTCCTTATATAGGGAAGGAGGGGAGGATTTAGCAATATTTCTATTTGAGGTGAGTGTCCCACTTTGGTGACTAGGAAAATGGGGTGCATGTGACCGTGGCTCCCATCTTGTCTCCTCAATATTTAAAATACCAGAGTCAATAGAGAGAGAAGATGAGAGAATGTGGGTAGGATGTAGAGGATATGAGATATTTACAATAGTCTAGCTTTGGCTAGACATAAGTTTATTAGGGAGAGAAGAGAGAGGTAAGAAATTTACAACAGAGATTGTCAAAGGTGGATAGTTGTTGATGAGGATGGATCCTCCAAAAATGGTGATAGAATTACTCTAGACTTGCCAAGACCTCATTAAAAGAGCCTTGTCTCTTGTAATCATGCTTGAAGACTTGTAGAACCATAGCCATTCTAGAGGGAAGAAAATTGGGGATGGCCTATGTCACCATTACACGAGAAAACTGGGGTCCACTACAAAAATCATATCTCCGTGTTCATAACTCCAAAAATTCTGAAAACAATTGAGCTAAAAGTTGAGATCACGAGCTACATCTTTCATGTTGAATGCTCTTTCAGATTCGGGGTTCTTCTCTACTTAAAAAATTCAGCCAAATAATGTATTATTTGTGGCTGCAAAGGTCTTTTGGTGGTCCCTTTTGAGTGGACTTCTCTCTTGCCTTCAAGTGTAAGCTCCTTCATGTGTATGAAAACATGACCTAGAGTTTTGAAAAGATTGACAATCATCTAGATGGAGGTATTATTGCAATTTGAAAGTTTAGTTGAGGTTTGAAAATGCAAACTGGTGAATAAAATATTTGGTA
Organism: Adiantum capillus-veneris; assembly: GCF_014529385.1. Classification (NCBI taxonomy): domain Eukaryota; kingdom Viridiplantae; phylum Streptophyta; class Polypodiopsida; order Polypodiales; family Pteridaceae; genus Adiantum; species Adiantum capillus-veneris. The sequence goes on along the minus strand of NC_140935.1, from coordinate 72,025,570 downwards.
GGGTGGAATAATATACATACATGAAAAATATATTAGAAAATACTAAAATATATATATTTAATATTTAAGGTCAAAAGAGGGATCAACAAAGAAAGCTTACTTATTTATGCTACATCGTGATTGATTAGCAAAAGTCTTATTTATTTAATAAAGGCTAAAACGTTTGTGAAAAAGGAAGAAAAAATCAAAAGTAACTTATATAATAGGAAATATTTTGGTAAAAGGGAAAAAATATATGGGGGGTTCCCATGCATGGAAAAGCTTGCCTCATTAGCCCTCCCCCTAAGGCTAGAGGTATTCATGCCTCTAGTGTTGTACTTGATCCTTCTTCAATTGAGGTGGAGGAGTCTCCCTCCTCAGGGATTTCCATCATAGGTGCTTGATCAAACCTCAAAAAGTACTGCCTCAACCTCCATCTATTGACACGTGTTTTGTGGAGCCTACCATCTGCATCCATCAATCGGTAACTGCCATTGGCGTAGCGCTTTCTAATGACAAATGGCCCCTCCCATTTGGGTGAAAACTTTTTATCCTTCCTAGTGTCAAACCTGTTATCATACCGTAGGACCAACATACCTTTCTTAAGACCTTTTGCCCTAAGTCCCTTGTTGAAGGTAAGTCGACGTTGCTCTGCCTGTGCTGCAGAATAGTTGATAGCATCTTCTCTGTCTAGTTGAAGCCTCTCTAGATCAACAATGTGGTTGTTGAGATGAGCATTAGGACGTTCCACCTGCCCAGCTAGCACCCTGAGACTAGCCAATTGTATTTCAATGGGTAAAATGGCTTCCTTACCAAACAGCAAGTGATATGGTGTGAACCCAAGGGATGTGCGAAATGAATGCAATAAGCCCAAAGTGCAGCCATAAGATGCTTGTCCCAATCACTTTTGTGATTGTTTACATGTTTAGTGATGATCTTGCAGATCATACCATTTACCTTTTCCACCAAACCATTGCATTGTGGGTAGTAGGGAGTTGAGTGTCGTCGTGAGATACCTAACTTCTCCATTAGCTCTCCTACAAGGTCTCCTCTAAAACCTGGTCCCCTCTCAGAAATTATTTCAAGAGGAGTGCCAAAACGGCAACAAATGTTTTCAAATACGAACTTAGCCACTTCCTTAGTTGTAATCCAGGTGGTGGCAACTGCTTCAACCCACCTGGTCATGTAGTCCACACCCATGATGATATAAAATTTACCTGATTGGCTCCTTGGAAAAGGCCCAATAGCATCAATTCCCCATTTCTCAAATGGTGCATATGAGATTATAGGAGTCTGTGGCTCATATGTGAGACTCCTATCCCCTGCCTTTTGACATTCCTTGCATGTTTTACACCAATGATGCACATCCCTATGTACACTAGGCCATACAAACCCGGCTTGTAGAATCTTTCTACTAGAGATGTCAAGTGCAAAGTGTCCTCCGCAAACACCATCATGGAAACTTGAAATGATTTCAGTGATCTATCTAGAGAGAGGTACCCGCCTAAGAATTTGATCCTTACCCTTGTAGTAGAGGTCGTCATTGATAAGGCGGTATTTTGTTGCCTTGCGCACAAGCCACTGCTTTTGGCCCTTAGTAAGATCTTTAGGACACTCTCCTGTGTCCAAGAAACTCATGATGTTAGGCATAGCATCGCTACCTTGGAAGAGAGGCAGCTTCAGCTTGATAGCACCCACCATTGAAACATCTTGCAACTTCTCTCTAGCTAGAGCATCTGCTTCTTGATTTTCTGCTCGAGGGACATGATGTAATTGTACAACTTGAAATTTTCCTAAAAGTTCCTTGACTTTGCGCAAATGTCCTAGCAAGCTATGATTTTTACAAGCCCAAGTTCCTTGTATTTGTTTTATTAAAAGCATGACATCACCAAATACATTTAACCGTTGAATGCCCTGTGTCACACACCACTCTAACCCAAGAGTTAAGGCTGCATATTCTGCCTCATTGTTAGAGTGAGAATCTAAGAGATTCCCAATGGACAAAACCTTATCCCCTTGCTCATTGAAGATGACAATGCCTATTGCAGCTTTGTCCACTTTCCTGTTGTAGGCTCCATCAACGAAAAGAGAGTGAGCCTCCTCTACCTTAGGGACTTCCAGCACAGGTGTAATATCTTGATCATTTGGCTTTATCTTTAGCTTCTTTTCATAGTGGCGATGAGTGAGAATACCTCCTAGACTGGCCCTTGTGGAGTTCTCCACTTGCATTGTGTAGTCAAACTCTTGTAGCCTTGTGAGCCATTTGGAAATCCTAGAAGAAACATCCATGTGCTGCATTACATAAGGAAATACTTCTTCCATTGTTAAGATTATGAATGGTCTAGACAATAAATAAGAGCGAAATTTGGTGGTAGCAAACGTTAATGCAAGCACCATGTGCTCCACTGCCGTGTATCCCTTTTCTGATGTAGTCATCATTCGACTAGAGAAGTAGATAGGACGCATGAACGAAGTTTGAGGATCCTTTTGCATCAATACAGCCCCAAGTGTGTCATTGCCCACACTAGGGTTTACATAAAATGGCTCGTCCCACTTTGGAGGTGCTATGGTGGGAATTGAAGCTAGAATTTGTTTTACCTCATTGAATTGTTGTTCATTTTCTTCACTCCAAGTGAAGATCTCTTGATGGGTAACTTGTTGTAAAGGGAGAACCACTTGGGAGAGCAAGTGAATGAACCTACTCAAATACCTCACCTTTTGAAGAAAAGAGACCAACTGCTTTGTTGTGGTGGGAGAGGTCAAAGCCAGCAAGGCTTGAACCTTGCTTGGGTCAGCTTCAATGCCATTGGCCGAGATCATATGGCCAAGAAGAGTAACCTTGCTTTCACCAATGTGGCATTTCTCCACATTGAGTTGGCCCCCCAAAGCTTGTAGCCTAGCTAGACCTTCATAAACTTTCTCCAAATGAAGAGAGCGAGAGCTATAGATACAAAAGTCATCAATAAAAACACGGATTGATTTTCCAAAGAATGGCTGAAAAACAAATGTTACATATCGCTGAAAAGTGGCTGGAGCATTAGTGAGACCAAAAGGCATAATTCTGTAAGCAAAACATCCCCATGGTGTGATGAAGGTTGTCTTCTTTTGATCTTCTTCAGTGATGCTAATTTGGAAGTAGCCTGAGTAGCCATCACATACCGTGTAGCGCTCATGTCCTGCTACCTCATTGAGAATTTTGTCTTGAAAAGGAAGAGGAAAATGGTCCCTCTTTGTGGCTGCATTAAGAGGCTTGTAATCAACACAAACCCTCCACTTACCATTCTTCTTTGGTGTGACTACCACTGGAGAAACCCACTTTGAGTCTTCAACAGGATAGATAAAACCGGCTTCTAGCAATTTCCTCACCTCTTTGAGTAGGGCGTCTTGTTGAATTACTCCTAGCCGCCTGAGCTTCTGCACTACAGGTTTACTTCCCTCCTTGAGCTTAATGTGATGTTGAACTACTGTGATGCCAGTGATTTTATCATATTCATCAATGAACAATGTGGTAAAATTACTTAGCATCAAAATATAATCTTCACGCTCCTTCCCACACAACTCACTAGAGAGCATTTGATGTAGCTTACTTGCTTCTACCAGAGGTTGTATACCTGGTGTCTCCCCTTGGTTTGATGATGAGGCATCAGGTTGCTCCATCTTCTTAGGGTCCTTGAGAATGATCCCCATCACCTCAATGCTACTGTCACTTTCTTCACTCACTGTTGACTCCTCCTCTGAAGTGGTTGAAGAGTCACCACTAGAAAACTCATCCTCGGAGGTTTCTAGATCCATATCGCATTGTTGACCTATCTTCATGTCTTAAAGTATTGGCATCCCTTTTGCATCCTTCATCTAGATTATGCCGGTGTCCCAGTCCTGCTTAGCTCTCATAGCCATAAGCCAAGGACTCCCTAGAATGATAGGATAGCCCTCCCCTTTGTGTGGCATGACAAAGATGTCCACATCTACCTCGGTGTTGAATGCCTTTATCCTAACTGCATTTATGACACCAACACATTGAACTTTTAAATTATTTGCCATTTTGGCTCGGCATGGTGCCGGCCGACTCACCTCTAAACCCAAACGGTGCATCATTTTTTCACTCATGACGCATATTTGTGCGCCACCATCGATGTAGATATTGGAGATGTGTTGCCCTTTGATGTAAGCATCCATCACTGGTAGTATGTCATCTAAATTCCTCCCAGAGATAGCCCCAGCTATCTTTGGCTTTGGTCATCTCGTGCTAACCATCTTTGTCCATTGTCTCCTCACCCTAGGTGCTAGGTGGAGTAATTGGGGCCAGGTGATTTTTGGGCCCTGCACAGAAACATCTTGAACCAAATCATATGGTTTAGAACATTCACCCAAAGAGAAATCTACAATGTCAATTTTACATCGTGACTTGGACGGCTTTTTGCTAGATTCCCCTTTAGTCTTCATCTTTTCTTCCTTTTGGGAAGATTCACCTTGCCTAGCGCGTTTTACCCCTATGGCATCTACTCCTTTAAACTTGGTCTTATCCTCCTCCACTTTCTCCTTTCCTTTACCTTCAAGACTGATGACGCTTACTATTTGATTGCCAACTAGTGGGGGTAAGGGTGGAATGAGAGGTTGTGGTGGTGGTGGTGGTTGTGGTTGAATGGGTGGTTGTAGGATTTGCATGGGTGGTGCTTGTTGTGGTGCCCTTGGTGGTGGTGGTCTTGCTCTCGGTGGTGAAACCTGGTTTTTCCTGGCTCCTCTGTTGAAATTCTGCCTCCTTGGGTGTGGACAGTAGCACATGCCATGACTATCCTCCCCACAATTGTAGCAGTGGTATTCTTGGTTTTGCCTTCGTTGTCCTCTCACTTGCTATTGGTTGCGATTGTGTACATGCCCTTGTTGTATCAAATGGAATGAGAGATTTCAAGTTGATTGGTGATTCGATTGAGCAGGTCTTGCTGATCTTCAATTGGTTCTTGTGGTTGAATCCTCTGGGTGGTTGTTGTAGGTGGTGCTAGAGGTGGTCGGGTCCTAACGGCTTCCTCTTCATCGATATTCCTGGCTTGTAGGCGCAACTTCTTGTCTTTAAGGCGGGCCACTTCAACTGCTAGCTCATACGTAGCAGGAAACCTTCCCTTCACCTTCTATTTAAGAGTTGGCCATAACCCAGCCACAAACCGATCCTTCTTTAGGAAATCAGGTGCCCCCTCATCCTCTCTTAGCGATGCAACCCATCGCCCCCATAAATCTACAAACTTTGACTCATATGATGCGTATTCCAGCATACTGCTCTGCTTCAACTCTGTCAACAATTGCCATAGCTTCTCTGATGTTGTACCCATAGATTCAATACATGGGTGCTCGGTAGATGGAAAACATACTATACAAGGATGAAAATAACTACATCAAAAGACACTTCATGATTAATCATAGGGAGGATAAAGGGTAGAGAAAAGGTGTTTATCTCTTGCAGTCGTTCTCTACCAAACATGGTTGTAATGATCTGCTGATAAAACATCTTGCGGTCCAAGATTACTTTGATTGATTGAATTTGTTGTGGTGCATAAGTTTGTTTCCTTGCAAAAGTTTGATGTGCTGGGTCCATCACATGATAATTCAGAAAGGCTCTCTCCTTCGTGGTGGAAGGTTATAGTCGGAGGTGTAGAGCTCTTGGTAGTCGAGGTCAAATTTATAGTACCACAGGACAAGGTTGTCTTCGTCTTCTAGCTCTAGGACTGCCCCTCTAGCAAGGTCTTGGAAAAGCTTGAACTCTCTCTCTTTGAGCAACTTCACTTTTCTGCAAGATAGAGTGCCATCTAGTGTATACACATGTGTGATGAGGTAGGTGGTGAGTCTTACCACTTGTATTAATCCAAGTTGGATGGATACATAGCAAGCTGTAAAGTCGTCATCATAGCCTTGATTCACAAGCAATACCCCTTGAAGGTGGAGGGTCTTGTCTTTCCGCCAAGAAAAACCAGTGTCAAAGACCTTGTCGATGACAAGCTCCGCCACTTCACTCGGTAGACGACGTAGAATCCATGCTGCTGTTTCTAGTTTCTGGCTCATGAGATGAGAGTGAGGTATAGAAAGACTTTGGAGGATTTAGCCTTTTGTTTTGGAGACGGGGTGATTGTCGGTGCTGGAAAACCCTTGAATCTTTTGGTGCAAGGGAGAGGGAGGGACCACGCGTTCGTAGTAGCTTCCTCAAGTTGTGAAGGCTTGTTGTCGATGTAGGTGGAATAGGTGGCAAAGATGGGGACGTAGATGTAGAGAAGCCTGGTGCTACTTGAAAGCCTACCGTTGTGAGAACGCCTGTGCGGATGTCGAGGGAGAAAATGATGGCCTTTTCTTCACTTTGGGTTGCACTCATGTCGAAGGTGCGGTTTTTGGCTACAATGTGAGCATGATGCAGCTTGTGCCTTGCTTTTACGGTTGCGGGGATGATGAGAAATGTAAACAATCTGAGTAGGGAAAGAGGGTCTTACCACTTCTTCTATGCTAACAATACAACACCCTGGCAAGAGTGTCTTGATGACTTGAGTCAAACCTTCTTGAAGCTCCTCCTCTTCAGTGATCCAATTAGAGAATTCAAGAAGCCACTTGTCCATGAAGAGAAGTAAACATGTCAGTCTTGTAAGCTAAAGGTTTGGAGTTCGATCCTCCGTGGGGGCACCAAATGAGAGGCGGAAGTGAAAAATACACCCGGTGGCCTCTACACCAAGACTATGCACAATGGCCTCATCATGGGGGATACACAATAGGGGCACCACCTAGCAAGATATGCGGCTAGGACGCATACATATACACAATGAAGCATGCCATGGAAAACAATTTCAAGATCCACGCCCAAATGTGGAATGGGGTGGTCGGAGAATAAGGTGAGAGGAGTGGTGAATGAGTGAGTGGTCTTGCTACTCGTGCATGTTAGTAAGGAAGATAATGAGGTAGGGGAAACTTGCGAGTATGCTCACTTATCATACAAGAGGTGGCGAATCCGTACACCTCAAGATGGAAGTAGCAAGATGATAGGAATATGAGAGGGAGAGAGAGTGTGTGTGTGTATGGTGGCGAATCCGTACACCTTTACATAAGTAGAAAAAAAAGCAAGGAACAAGCATATACTATACTCATAATGAGATGTATCCAAAGCGACATAGTGTATGGCACCAAGATGGAGTGTGTTGATTGCTTGCAAAAGATGAATACAATAGGTAGCGTATGGTAGGAAAGTGAAAAGGGAACAAGATCGTAGGAGGCATAATGGAGAGATGGGAGTTGATGGCGAGGAATATCATGAGTGTGTCCACCCTTATTCTTCTTGAAATTATGCCTTCAACCCTTAATTACAAGTGGTGTGGAGGTGTGGTGCTCATCTTTTGTGCATGGTGATGGTGATGATGATGGTGTTGTGATTATGTAATTAGGGTTCATGCTACAAGCATGTAGCACAAGAGTGTGTATGGATAGGTGTGTGTGTGTGTGTCTTTTAAGTGAGCTCTCATGGCCTTCTTATATAGGGAAGGAGGGGAGGATTTAGCAATATTTCTATTTGAGGTGAGTGTCCCACTTTGGTGACTAGGAAAATGGGGTGCATGTGACTGTGGCTCCCATCTTGTCTCCTCATTCTTTAAAATACCAGAGTCAATAGAGAGAGAAGATGAGAGAATGTGGGTAGGATGTAGAGGATATGAGATATTTACAATAGTCTAGCTTTTGCTAAACATAAGCTTATTAGGGAGAGAAGAGAGAGGTAAGAAATTTACAACAGAGATTGTCAAAGGTGGATAGTTGTTGATGAGGATGGATCCTCCAAAAATGGTTATAGAATCACTCTAGACTTGCCAAGACCTCATTAAAAGAGCCTTGTCTCTTGTAATCATGCTTGAAGACTTGTAGAACCATAGCCATTCTAGAGGGAAGAAAATTGGGGATGGCCTATGTCACCATTACACGAGAAAACTGGGGTCAACTACAAAATTCATATCTCCGTGTTCATAACTCCAAAAATTTTGAAAACAATTGAGCTAAAAGTTGAGATCACGAGCTACATCTTTCATGTTGAACGCTCCTTCAGATTCGGGGTTCTTCTCTACTTAAAAAATTCAGCCAAATAATGTATTATTTGTGGCTACAAAGGTCTTTTGGTGGTCCCCTTTGAGTGGACTTCTCTCTTGCCTTCGAGTGTAAGCTCCTTCATGTGTATGAAAACATGACCTAGAGTTTTGAAAAGATTGGCAATCATTTAGATGGAGGTATTATTGAAATTCGAAAGTGGGGTTGAGGTTTGAAAATGAAAACTAGTGAATAAAATATTCGGTAGGGTGGAATAATATACATACATGAAAAATATATTAGAAAATACTAAAATATATAATGTAATTTAGAATATATATATTTAATATTTAAGGTCAAAAGAGAGATCAACAAAGAAAGCTTACTTATTTATGCTACATCGTGATTGATTAGCAAAAGTCTTATTTATTTAATAAAGGCTAAAACGTTTGTGAAAAAGGAAGAAAAAATCAAAAGTAATATATATAATAGGAAATATTTTGATAAAAGGGAAAAAATATATGGGGGGTTCCCATGCATGGAAAAGCTTGCCTCAGCATATTCATCTCATTCATCATGGCTCTTGCAATCTCTACTATGACTCTATTCTTTCTCTCAGCAACTCCATTTTGTTGTGGTGTGTATCTACAAGTAATCTGTCTTCTTATGCCTTGTTCACGTAAGTAATCATCAAAACTGTGTGACATGTACTCTCCCCCTCCATCTGTACATAGGAAATTAATTTGACAACCATTCTCTTTCTCAACCATAACTTTGAACTCCAAGAATACCTCAAATGCCTCCGACTTTGCCTTTAGAAAGTAAACCCATGCCTCTGCTGTAATCATCTGTGAATGTGATAAAATATCGACAACCATTCGACGTAGCATGATCACAAGGTCCCCAAATATCTGAATGAACAATTTCCAAAGGACTTTGGCTAATTCTCCCCCTCTTTGGAAATGGTAAACGAGATTGTTTTCCAAATTGACAAGCTTCACAAACATGATCAAAATTCAATCCGACAAACTTTGGTAATCCACGTACAATTTGATTTGATTGCATATGATTTAGTCTTCTAAAGTTGACATGACCAATCCTCTTATGCCATAACTCTGCCCAATCATCTTGAGTGGCTGATTTGTTTACATACATACTACTATGTAAACATGGATCTCCAGCTTCCAATTAGAACAAACGACCTTTCTTTCTTCCACGTGCGAATATCTTGCCTGGTTTTCCTTTGTGAAACTCCTCTATGAAGCAGCCATAATGATTAAAACGGACTTGCAACCCTTGATCTGTCATTTGTCCAACTGATGCTAAATTCTTTGTGATTGAAGGCACATATAGAACATCTCCCAATGTGTTGTATGTCCCGTCTTTTTCTAGCAATGGAACTAAATCAACATGCATAATCCGATGCATAGTATCATCACCTGTAGCGACAAACTCATCCTCTTCTAACTTCTCTTTTCTGTCAAATCATTCACCATGATATGTCATATGATTTGTGGCACCACTATCTAAATACCAATCATCTGTATGATGTGGCTCCACCATGTTTCCAACAACATGCTCCATAGGAAATAAATGTCCACTTGATCTATTGTCATATATATTTTGATCATGAGGATTGTATCCAGCAAAGTTTCCTCCATGTCTTCCATAACCTCGGCCTCTTCCACCAGGATCACGATTTTGATTTAGCCTCATGTAACATTCTCTTTCAAAGTGACCATAAATGCCACATCTGTTACAATATCCATCTCTTTGAGGATGTACAAATCGTCCACCTCCACGTCCATGAGGTCGGGATCTCTCCCTGCCTCTTTGGCTGTAATCATTGTAACTTTGACTTTGTTGGTTTTGCTAATGACCTCTTCCAACATTGTTTCCACGACCATAGTTTCCTCTTCCACCTCTATTGTTTCCACAACCTCTAGAGTAAAAAACTTGATCTCTGGAATTGTTATTTGATGTAGAAGGACCTGACTTGCCTAACTTCACCTCTTCTTGCAAACAAAGGTTTACTAAATCTTCAAAATCAGTCATGTGTCCTCGAACAGATATAGATGTATCTAATGACTTGTATTTTGGTCCCAAACCATTCAATGTCACTGAAACTAAGTCATCATCTGGAACTTCAACATTAATGCTCGCAAGATCTTCCTGTATTTGCTTTATCTCTATCACATAATCTGATATGGATCTATGTCCTCACCATACACAATGTAACCTTTGCTTCAAGTGAACTTTTTGTGGTTTTGTAATGGAGCTGTTCATCCTTGCTAGTATCTCCCATGCTTCCTTTGGAGATTGAGCCTTCTTCACATGTGGTATAAAGAAGTCACTAATGTAGTGAAATACAATGCATCACTTTCCTTGAATTCTCGATCCACTTCTTGTAAGCTTTTACTCCTGCTTGCCATGTTTTATGTGCTTCAACATTCTCTCTATTTGGTTCCAAACCAACCTTGGGACACTCTTGTTCACCTGTAATGTAGTCCCATAAACCTTTGCCCATGATAAAGTTCTCCATCTTGTAAGACCATATGCTATAGTTCTCTCTGGTTAGCTTCTCTCCAACAATTTGTGTGACTTGAGTTGAACTTTCTGCCATCTTCACTCTCTCAATTTCTTCCAAAGGATTTTGACAAAATTTTGGCAAAGTTCCGTTTGTATTTGGACAATATCTCAACTGACAATCTCAACCAAAGTGCTCATAAACATTGACAGAAAATCTCTCACTGCCAAGGGAAAAATCCACTGACTCACTTTACCATAGACTGACTCAATACTATGCATAAATACTCTAAAACAATGTCCACATGGACCTGTATGCAAATGCAATCCATACTCTTTGAACTATTATCCAAAGTATATTTACAGCATAGTATAGTCAGTGTCCGGCCGCCCATAGCACAATACAAAGTTCCGTTTGTATTTGGACAATATCTCAACTGACAATCTCAACCAAAGTGCTCATAAACATTGACACAAAATCTCTCACTGCCAAGGGAAAAATCCACTGACTCACTTTACCATAGACTGACTCAATACTATGCATAAATACTCTAAAACAATGTCCACATGGACCTGTATGCAAATGCAATCCATACTCTTTGAACTATTATCCAAAGTATATTTACAACATAGTATAGTCAGTGTCCGGCCGCCCATAGCACAACGGCCATATTCTTTAACATCATATTCTTTAACAGATAGGTACTTGACTCATTCTGTGACTTTGATGTGCAGGTGTATGGGTTGCATGTGAGGTATTTTGTGTGTGAAGTAGGTGGTCATTAGCATGGCCCTAAAATTGAATATCCATGCCAAGGAAAGCTCTTTTGTATAAGGAGGAGTTCCATCAAGAATATGATCCACGACAGCTGAGCGACAATGATGTGCCCAAAGGCATGTGGCTCACTGTGTTTGAAGAGCCCCAAAGAGAAAGTACAAAGGTACACCGTAGAACAATGAGGCCAAGTTTTATGAGTCATTCATGCTGGAGCACCATAAGGTATACCACGAGCCACCCATAAATTAGAATGTTTCTATTGCCTATGCCCGTGCTTTTGTTCTAGAAAATTGCACATCTGGTATCACAACTTGGAAGAGCCCAATAAATAAGAAAGACTCCGAAAGAAAACCTATCTTGGATTGTGTTCGCTGAAGAAGTTGTGGCCAATGTCATAAAAAAGGCACTTATGCCTAGAAAGTTGACAGGTGGAGAGAGACCAATGGGGCCACATGAGTTGCAACATCACCTATACTCAATGTGAAGCTTGAAGGGAAGCATGAGGTAGAGAAAACGGCCACTGCAAATGTGGATTTTCAAGAAGATATCTTGGCAACAAAGAAAATGGTTAGTACCTTTAGTGAGAGGGTCCATGAGAAGAAAGAGCAGGTGCATACAATGAATGAAGACTTGGAGGCTGCAAAGTCAGACATGCATAGACAAGGAGGTCTCTCAGATGTGGCATAGCTGTATTTCCAAAGACTGGTAGATTCTCAATTCCAATTGGAAGCAATAGAGGTAGCGGGTGAAACTGCAAACACGAAGGAAACCACAAGACTCTATGCTGACACTAGAGCTGCAAAGAAAGTTTTACATCTTCTAGGAGCTTCAAAGATGGTGACTATGAGAAGCGTGCGACAACTTGCGAGGCAGAGAGGGATAGGGTGCAAAAATTTCTTGACCACAATGTCCGTAAGCTGGAGTTTTGCAAAGACATACTTAAAATGATGGGGCAAATTCATGTGTACACAATTCATCCATTTCCCCTATTAGACAGTCATAAATCAAGTTGTCTCATCATCAAAGATGTTTGTGCATCTTACGGCAGCTTGGGATTTCCTGACAATGAGGTAGTGGGTGTTTGTATGCTCCAATGCAAACACCCATACCATCTCTTATGCTTTGCACATCTGTGTGGAAGTAGTAATATGTGCATGTATAGTGATTGCAATCAAGTAATTGTCGATGTTGCCCGCCGAACGTGCCCACCCATAGTTGCCAAGAAGTCTCTCTTAGCTGCTATATTCCTTTGCAAATCTGGCTCGCTTTAATACGTAGTAGATTGCACCTAGACATTGGTGGGGGAAGCACCTGGTGACAAAGAAATGATCTTATAATTGGTAGAAACCTCCCATAGAGTGGTAGAAACCATTCTGGTAATTGTAGAATCCACATTGGACCTGCCAGAAATGGTCCTTGGAATGATAAACCATAAGCTTGGGATAAGTAGAAAGCGCCAGTAGACCTCCTAGAAACCAAAATTGCCTGCACTGTAAAGTAGTGAAGGCCCATGTAAAAACCAATGACCTGATAGAAACTAGTCTAGGAAGCACACCATGAAATTGTTTCTACCATTGTTATGGTAGAACCAATAGATTGCACTTGGACATTGGTGGGGGGAGCACCTAGTGCCATAGGCATGATCTTATAATTGGTAGAAACCTCGTATAGAGTGGTAAAAACCATTATGGTATTGGTGGAATCCACATTGAACTGCTAGAAATGATCTTTGGAATGCATCAGCCACATTCAACCGCTTGATGGAGAAGCTGTTCAGGTCTCATCGAACCTTCACTGGAGTGTTCTTTGATGCTATTATCATCTACTCTAATTCATTAGACGAACACAAGCAACACCTCCAGGTAATATATTTCAAGTTTTAAGAGAGAATAAACTTTATGTTAATCAAAAGAAAAGTGATTTTTTCTTGCAAGAGATTCAGTATTTAGGTCACATTATCTCTCAAGATGGCATCCAAATGGATCCATCAAAGTTAGAGGTAATAAAAGGATGGACTAAACCAAAGAATCTTCATGAACTAAGAAGCTTTATAGGTATGTGTGCATACTATAGACGCTTCAAAGAAAAGTTCTCACAAATTGCGGGACCATTACATGACCTAACAAAGAAAATCGTTAGGTATACATGGTCTACTAAGGAGAACAATGCTTTCAAAAAGCTTATCTCTCAACCTGTGCTTACATTACCGGATCTCTCAAAACCATTTGAGGTCCAATGTGATGCTTGTGGTGATTGCCTTGGAGCTGTTTTGCTTCAAGAAGGGCACGCCGTAGGCTATGAAAGTCGAAGGCTCGACCCTGTTGAGCAAGCTCTAGGCATATATGACAAGGAACTCCTTGCAATTCTACATGCCTTAGACTCATGGAAGCACTATTTATTGGGGACTCCTTTCATTTTGCGAACGGATCACCAAAGTCTTAAGTACTTCATGACGCAGACCAAGCTCTCCGACAAACAAATGAGGTGGACAAATTTCCTTTCGCAATTTCATTTTCATATTGCTCACATTGCTGGCAAGCATAATCAAGTAGCTGATGCACTCTCAAGACGGCCGAGAGTGAATGTGGTTTCCATAGCAACTCACAATGATCTATCTTCAATGATAGATGAGTATGCTCTTGATCCCGATTTTAGAGATGTGATTTCAGCCCTTGCATTAGGGAAGAAGAAGAACCATTTACTTTACAAGATGGTTATCTTCTCTATGGCAATAGAATATGCATTACTAACAACTCACTACGTGAGAAAGTAATGTATGAATCTCATGCTTCTCGTTATGCGGGGCATAGAGGGATTTAGTCTACCCTAAAGGGAATTGAAACATATTTCTATTGGCCTACCATGAAAGTGAACATACAAGAGTATGTTTCTAAATGTGTGGTATGCCAAAAGACAAAATTTGATAGAGGGAAGCAACCTAGATTGCTTCAACCCTTGCCAATCCCTAATTCACCATGGGAGAGCATATCCATGGATTTTATCTTTGGATTGCCTATCCATGGGAATACGGGAATATGGACGATAGTAGACAGGTTCAATAAACAAGCTCATTTTATACCTGTCAAAAAGACTATCAAAGACCATCAAATGGAAACCCTCTTCATTTCACAAATTTTCAAGTACCCTAGCTTGCCAATGTCCATAGTGTCGGATAGAGATCCTAGAATGACCAGTAATTTCTGGAAGGGTCTCTTTGAGAATTTAGGGACAAGGCTAAACTTCTCTTCGGCCTATCATCCACAAACGGATGGCCAAAGTGAAATAGCTAACCTAACAATTATCCATCTACTAAAAGCCTATGTAACGGAAGTAGATCAAAGATCCCAATGGAAGAAGTACTTACCCTTAGTGGAGTATGCTTACAATAACACTGTACATACTTCCCCAGGAAAAGCACCTTTCGAGGTAATTGAGGGAAGATCAAAAAGTCCCTTGCTACTTAAGGTACATGGGAAGATCTTTGTTGCAGATGAGTATAGCCGAGACCTACAAGAATCTTTTCAAAAGATTAAGGATGCTATCTCTATCTCACAACAAAGGCAAAAGGCTGCTGCTGAAAAGCACAAAAGAGCCCAAGCCTTTAAAAAAAATGATTGAGTCTTAATAAAATTTCCCAAGGCTTGATTAAGGCACACGACGGGCAAGAATCCTACGGGACACCAAAAGTACAATGCTAAACTAGCAAAAAGGTACTATGGTCCCTTCCAGATTCTTAAGCCAATCAATGAGATGGCCTATCAACTCAAGTTGCCCAATCATTGGCTCATACACAATGCTTTCCATGTGAGCCTATTAAAGCCTTACAAAGGAGAACCACCTCAAGAACCAACTACTGAAGACCCACCGGAGATCGAGGACCAAGAAGAGGTGCTGCAGCCTGAGTCCATTCTCCAACATGAAGACAAGGTATTAAGAGGCGGTAAGACTATCTGACGATATCTTATTAAATTCAAGAATTATCCTTTTGAAGATGCTAGATGGATGCAAGGCATACAATTAAAGGATAACCTAAACCTTGTCAACGCTTACAATGCTTCCCAAGAGTAAGAAAATGTATAAAATGTTAAAAATGAACAAATTTTCTGTCTTATAAGACTCTCTTTTTCTTTATTGTGCACAAAAATGAAGTAGTATGCATGCCTAGATCAAGTTTGCGGAGACGACGTCTCCCAAACACCAAGTAGAGCTGTCACTCTACTATGGAAGATTGATAGGACTAATGTGCAGACATGCTTGCAGCAGCCTCAGGCTCTCAAGCACCAAATAGACTAGTCATCCATTGTGGAAAGATGTCGTAGGGTAACATAGGGATCCTCTACCCGTTAAGAAAAGGACTCATGAATATGCTTTATCTTCTCTACACCATAGTCGAGGACGACTATGATTTCAAGAGAGAGGTAATGTCATAATAATCAATATCTAATTCTCCTAAATGATTTTCTCATGTTAAACTGATCATTTAATATGGGGAAGTGCCAGGCGAGAAAAAGCTAGAATATTGGTTAACCTAGCAGACCGGGCACAATAGGGATCTAAAGGAGGGAAAATAGGGATCCAAAGGGGGGTCCATCTACAAAAGAGCTATGTGCAGCAATGGGCTTAAAAGACCCTAAGGTTCAGCCCATTAAGACTTCCAAAATGCTAAGGTTCCAAAATTCAAAGGTTGTGTCCAAAGGTCAAACTTTGGGAAAATTGGATGCTTTGTGTGTGTCCCAAAAGTCTTTGTCAACCCCTACATAGGAGGGGGTGAGCAAGTAGGGGATGAGAGAGAAACTCACACACACACACACAAGCTCCCTTTGTACACAAGGGGAAAGAGGGACACATGTGAGCTCCCTAGCCCAGATACCCACAAGGTGTACTCAAATCCTATTGGATGGCCTTGGAGGTGGACCAATGAGAATTAGGCTAGATAAGTCTAGTTTAATTAATTTAAAAACACTTAATAAAAGAACCAATGAGAATTAAGCTCTCTAGAAGACTATTGGACAGTCTCCCAAGGGGACCAATGAGCATTCAACAGCCCAATGGCTTGCTTGATTCCTATTGGCCAAGAGGCAAAGGGGTCCAATGAGAGTTTAGTTGCATTTATTAATTACATAAAGCTCTCACAAAAGGGGAAAGGGGGACACATGTTTGAAGGCTATCACTTATACTGCTTAATTATTATTGGCTAGCTCTAGGGAGGTCCAATGAGAATGTAGCATGAGAAAATAGCAAGAGGGGTCGACCAAGAGAGAGAGGGGGCTGATTTTTCAAAGGAATTATTGACTCTCTCACACACACAACTCATGTGTGGAAGTAAGAAGACTCTCTCTCTCTTCTCAAGCTTTAATGGAAAGCTTATCACCTACTCCAAGATTGTGAGAAGGGAGGCCTACACCAACAACTCTTGGCTTTGTGATGCAAATCCAACCAAGAGTCAAGCTTCAATGCATTCTCATCTCCTCTACAATGCTAATTACTAAGCTAAGCTATGCTAATATGAGTGATTATGTGAGGAGATGTACATATTTCTCGTAAGAATACTCCTTCTTCTTTTCAATCTACTCTCATACCCCGCTAGCTCTCACCATCTTCGAAGGTGTGTGAGGTCTTGGGTCTGAGACAGTGAGGGAGTTGATGTTGTGTTTTGCTTAGTGCATGAAGCTTTCATCTTCATTGCACTAGCTAGTCTTGAAAAAACACAAAGAATTGAATTGTACGATGTCTCTCTTGATGGGAGAAACCATAATACAAAGCCTTTTGGAGGGGGGACCGGCTCCATGTAAATCCGGTCCTCAACTGTTGTCAATAGCTTAATTTCTCTCTCTTTTGAAAGTATTGTTCATGCTATCTAACTAGGTGTTATGCTTTTTGTTGCTCTCTCCACCCAAGCACTCTTGTAATTCTCATTAGGAATCTATTCTAATGAAATGCCCACTATGTTCATGCTAATTTCCGCTGCACACAAGTTTTTAGGCCATTAAATGTTACAAGTCACTATAACAAAAACATTCCTATCACGTGGGTTCAATATTAGTGACTATTTTACTTTATATTTTCTCACATTTTCACATACAAAAGGGTTCTGAAAAATTGATCTTAAAATTTCTAAAATAAATTTTACAGAAAAAGAGTTCCATCTATTTGTGAAAAATTCACAGCTGAGGGGTTTTATATACAAATTCTACATATAGTAATCCCCTACAGCGAAAATGGTAGGTACTCACATCATTACCATCGTTGTGCCGCACAATTTTCGCTCCTTCCAGGTAGCAAGCGCTCTCTCTCTCTCTCTCTCTCTCTCTCTCTCTCTACTGCTTCATCCCCCGCTTGCTCACCTATAAGCGGCACGATGCCTGGGCTAGCCCTCGCTAATTTTGAGCTAGTGACAATCCGGCTCTTCCTCGTCAATTTTCGGCTCAGGACGCTACCTCTTGGCCCGAGTTTCCTATCTATTGCCACATGGCACCGTCTGAATACTCCACTCCATAATAGAGTAAAGAGATAAAGAGATTTCAGTAGCAATCTCTCTCTCTCTCTCTCATTACTTCATCCCCCGCTTGCTCACCTATAAGTGGCACGACGCCTGGGCTAGCCCTCGCTGATTTTGAGCTAGTGACAATCCGGCTCTTCCTCGTCAATTTTCAGCTTAAGACGTTGCCTCTTGGCCCGCGTTTCCTATCTATTGCCACATGGCATCGTCTGAATACTCCACTCCAAATAGAGTTAAGAGATATATGTGAGGAGAGGCAAATCATCAATGTATTTCCTTCTCTTGTGGGCCTTCTCCATTACGTTCTCGTCTTGTTTTCTAAGCTTACTAACGCTGGAGGACTCTCTCTCTCTCTCTCTCTCTCTCTCTCTCTCTCTCCTTTATTTGTTTAAATAAAGGCTCCGATGTAACGGGGATGTTAACGATGGATCTAGGTGTAGCCGGCTTGTGACCTAGCACATGTCGCCAAATGCTTTTATATTTTTTTGGCATACAGCAGTGAACCTGTAAAATATAGTGCATATAACGATATAAATGGAGAGAGAGAGAGAGAGAGAGAGAGAGAGAGAGAGGGGGGCAGGCCATGGCGATAGAGTGGGGAATGAAAGCGGAGTGGGGCGCAATGCTGGTAGTGGTACTGACTCTCACGAGTGTGTCAAGTGTAAGAGGCGCTGGGAGAGCTGGTTTTGAAGGAGGGGAGGGCAGTACGGGGGCAGGCGCTGCTGGTAGTAAAGAGGAGGATCGCGTCGTGGGCTTGCCTGGTCAGCCTAACGTGAGCTTCGCACACTATGCGGGCTACGTCACCGTCAACGCCAGCCATGGCCGCGCCCTCTTCTACTGGTTTTTTGAGGCCGTCTCCGACCCCTCCTCCAAGCCCCTCCTCCTCTGGCTCAACGGAGGTCCTCCTCTCTCTCTCTCTCTCTCTCTCTCTCTCTCTCTCACACACACACACACGCGCGCGCACGCACTAACGGCGCTTTGTTTTGATTAGCAACTCCCTTTGTGCAGGCCCCGGTTGCTCGTCCGTCGGCTATGGACAGGCAGGAGAGCTTGGGCCGTTCCGCGTCACCCAGGACGGCGCCACGCTTTCTTACAATAGCTACGCGTGGAACAATGGTAATCGTCACAACGGGTTTTTTACATGTCTTCTCCAATTGTGAAAAAAATAATGTTGCAAATCTTAAACGTTAAAAAAATGACAGGTGCACTAATTCATGGCTCTATATTCTTGTAAAAAACTCTTCCACACTTCCCATATATATATCACAAGAAGATTTAGAAATTTTCTTATGTAGGAAAATGGAGTCTTTGTCAATGTTTTCGATACAATGCATAACATCAAGAGGCACCGTATACCTAGACAGGTACGATTGAGGGCAGAGGACCATTGGCTCGGTGGGGGAGCGGAGTCTTTGTCAATGTTTTCCATACAATGCATAACATCATGAGCTTCTGCTTGAGAGGCACCGCATACCTAGCTAGGTACGATTGTGGGCAAAGGACCACCAATCCCCCCCACCCACACCCTCATCGGGCCGACGCGGTCCCGTGCCCCCAACCGTACCTAGCTAGGTATGCGATGCCTCTCTCACATAAGCTCATGATGTTGAGATAAGTAACAATGTGGGAATCACTGTGAGAATTTGTCCAAAACTTCTTGTGCATTATCTCTTGTCCACCTTGCATATCATCACATGCTCTCTCGTGTTGCATCTAGAGAGAGAGGCCTTCACTTTTGCATCTACAAAAAACAGCTTCCAACTTCCTTATAACAGTCAAAGTGGCCTATTTATGCAGAAGAAGATTTAGAAATTTTCTCATGTAGAAAAACGGAGTCTTTCTCATTGTTCTTCATACAATGCATAACATCATGAACTTCTGCTCAAGAGGCACCGCATACCTAGCTAGGTACAATTGGGGGTAGGGGACCGCCGGCCCCCCCACCGGGCCGACGGTCCCCTACCCCAATCGTACCTAGCTAGATATGCGGCGCCTCCCTCACATAAGCTCATGATGTTGAGGTAAATCACAATGGGAAATATTGTGAGAATTTGTCCAAAACTTCTTGTGATGCTTTCTCCAACAGCCCTTCACTACCAATCTCATCGTGAATTCTCCCACCCATATCAATGTGTTGCCCAATGCATGCATTTGATGCAAGTATTATCCTAATGTTGCAGAGGCAAATCTACTTTTTCTCGAATCACCAGCCGGTGTGGGATTCTCGTATTCAAACACAACATCCGATTACGACAATTCTGGTGATGCACAAACAGGTACGTGAATTTCTTTAAAAAGTGCCTTTGTAAAGATTTACTTAGAATAGCTAAGATCTTTTTTTCTTCCATGAAGAATAGCTAAGATATATATTAATTGACTATCGAAATACTTTTTTTTTTCTTGGAGCTTTGGATGCGTATGAATTTCTAGTCGGTTGGTTCGATAGATTTCCAGAGTACAAGAGTCGCGATTTTTTCATTTCTGGAGAGAGTTATGGAGGTATCATTTGTTACAATAATTTTTTTTAGCAATAAGTAATTATAAAGTTTTTTTAAATCGACTTATACTTTAATTCATGTTTTGGTGTTTAAAATTGCTAGGCCACTATGTACCTCAACTTGCAAAAGTCATCATGGATAACAACAAGGATTCTACCCTCAAAATTAATCTCAAAGGCATTTTGGTAACAACATATATATGCTTTTTTTTTCCCCATTCTTGATAGTAGAAGACATGCGGTCTCCTAAGAACAAGATGTACAACAATACATGCACTCACATAGCCAAATGGTTGCAAGTTTGCATGTATATATATTCTCAAAACAAATTTACTTATTGTACATATTCTAAATTCATGCTTGAACATGAACACACACACACACACACACACACACACACACACACACACACATATATATATATATATATATATATATATATATATATATATATATATATATATATATATATATACATACATATATATACATACATATATATATATATATATATATAAAATATGTATGCATGTATGTATATATGCACATATCTATGTGTTTTGTAGCTTAGATATGTTCTTATACACATCAATCACAAGAAGATTTAGAAATCCTCTAATGTAGAAAAATGGAGTCTTTGTGAGTGTTTTCCATACAATTAATGCATAACATCATGAGCTAATTCTGCTCGAGAGGCACCGCATACCCAGCTAGGTACGATTGGGGACACAGGACCACCACCCCCCCACCGAGCCGGCAGTCCCTTGCCCCCAATCATACCTAGCTAGGTATGTGGTGCCTCCCTCGCAAAAGCTCATGATGTTGAGGTAAGTCACAGTGTATAAATTATTGTGAGAATCTGTCCCAAACTTCTTGTGAATGCACAAGTAGATTCATCCATATGTGCATGTCTTCTGTGTGACAAGGTGAGCTCTCATGAGCGCCTCTTAAATGGAAACTTATGAAAAGAAATAGTAAGGCCAAGCAAGGACCAAATAAGCCAACCAGTTGTAGACAAAATTTTCAAACAAGCTCGCGAAGAATTGAAATAGTAATATTCTTTACATGAACATCAGAAAGTTTTCAATGCAATTTCCTCGGCCATATACAGTATTGTGTGCTCAAAGAAAATGCGCATTTATTAATTGTTTATTTTTTTTTGCATGGGTTTAAAAAACAAATTTTCATCGAATGGATTTTGTATTTGTCACTATTAACGATCGCATATCTATGCAGAAACTTTGAATGTCCGACCGAGTGTGGAAAGTCTTAACCAGAATGATCAATGCAATGTGTTTGTACAGATGGGAAATGCCTTGATTGATGATGGTCAAGATACAAGGGGAATTGTGGACTATGCATGGAGTCATGGAATTCTATCAAATGCTTTCTTTGCCAACATTACAATGGCTTGTGGTGATTATAGTGAAAATTCATCGGACTTATGCTTTAGTATGGTATACCACATGTATGACTTCTTCGCACCCATCGACATATACAGTATTTTCAGCGACGTTTGCTTGGAAGAACAACCCTCGAAGCTAAAAGTATTTTCTGCGAATTCGTTGAACCCAAAACAACGCAAGGTATGTGCTGGATCAAGTTTTTGGTCATCAATAGTAAGCCATTAGGATTCTACAAATTAATAAAACCGTTTCAGAATATCTAAAATCCATCATAGGACAAATTCTCACAATAATTCCCATATTGTGACTTACCTCAACATCATGAGCTTTTGTGAGGGAGGCATTGCATACCTAGCTAGGTACGATTGGGGGCAGGGGACCACCGGCCCGGGCCTGGTGGTCCCCTGCCCCCAATAGTACCTAGCTAGGTATGCGGTACCTCTCGAGCAGAAGCTCATGATGTTATGCATTGTATGAAAAACATAGACAAAGACTCCGTTTTCGTACATAAGAAAATTTCTAAATCTGCTTGTGGCAAAAGTGAAGCGTAAGAGAGTCGGAAACGAAAAAGCCTCGTGACCGTGGAAACTCAAAAGAATTCACTCTCTATGTAAAGAATGTGTGTATGTTTCTTTGCATTGTATTCTTTCTTCCTTTACATTTCTTTAGTGTTTTCTTCGTAAACAAGTTATTCAATAACATTCATATTTAACGTAAATTATATTGATCACGATCGTTTTTTTTTAAAAAAAGAAATGTTCTAGCATTCAATTTTCAAAAAACGAAAGCAACCAATAAACTATACTTCAACATTCTTTGATAAAAAACGCACGCAAATTAGGAATAGCAATCATTCTACAAGATCAAAGGTGAAAATCCTTTTTTCTAGTTCCCTCAAAATTCATTTCAAATTGCAAAAAAGAAAAAGAAAAAAGAACACATGCTAGCTTGATTGGAGCATGGTGCTGTTGTGGATGTTTTTTTTTTATAATATAACCTCTCACATAAAGTGAAGTTTGCAAAAAAAGAAAAAAGAGCACATGCTACCTTGGCTACCAAACCCCAAAAGAGAATTTTTTTTAGTACAAAACATTAGTTCTCATATTTTAAGTACACAAAAGTCTTGGTTTTGTAGTAATGAGTATTATTGGTGATGTAGTTCACCATGAGGATACCAAGTGGTGTAGGTGAACCAGCATATGATCCTTGCATGGATATCTATATACATGCCTACCTCAATACGCTAGATGTGCAACAGGCTCTACATGCAACCCAGACAGGGCCCTCATTCACATGGAATTCATGCAAGTAAGAAAATACCCTTTCTTGCTTGAAGATCTCTATATCCCATAAAAACCCTAGGACTCAATCTTTCTTGTGAACATAAAGCACTTGAAATAATGGCAATTCTACTTCACAATATCATTATAACTAACACCCAGGGTGTCCACTAGAAAATATGTACGTGCGAACAAAATAAGAGATTTATAATTAGGTACATTTATTAAAAAATTACTTACATAAACGGTTTTTAATCGATAAAGTGACAATTTTCATACATAAGGGCTAGTTTTTTTACAAAAATGCATACATAAGGGATATATATAATACTTGAAAACATATAGATATGAGATTATTTAAATATCTCTTGTTTGCATGTACTATATGCGATTTTTACATAGTGGACTCCCCGGGTACTAACATAACTACCACCATAGGTCACAGCATATGGTTTTACCATTGTTACATAGTGATAAGCCCAGGTACATAGGTATATAAATACGTACATTATGAAATCAATGTTTAAAAATGTTGTGTGATATGGCTAATCACTATCAATATGGTAGATTTGTCAGGCATTGAATAAAAATAGATGTAGATGTCTACCTATGCATGCTTGCATACATGTTTACATACATGCATGCAAACACGTCTATATGTGTGTTTTTGTGTATGTGTAAATAACAACTCTAGTGCGTTAAGTACAAAATACAGTACAAAATTTATCATACGGTATTGCAAGGCTAATAAACATGCATTTGGAATGCAACCTTCAGAAGAAGATTTACCAATTTTCTCATGTAAGAAAACAGAGTAATTGTTAGTGGTTTTCATATTTTCATACAGTGCATAACATCATGAGCTTCTGCTCGAGAGACACCACATACCTAACTAGGTACGATTGGGGACAGGGACGGCCCCCAATGCATAACATCATGAGCTTCTGCTCGAGAGACACCACATACCTAACTAGGTACGATTGGGGGGCAGAGGACCACTAGCCCCCCCAACGGGCCGACAGTCCCTTGCCCCCAATCATACTGAGCTAGGTATGTGGTGTCTCCCTCACAAAAGCTCATGATGTTGAGGTAAATCACAATGTGGGTGAGAATTTGTCGAAAACATCTTGTGCTTGTAACGAGCACAGCTTACATGCATAGGTACCTATAAGGAGATCTTGTTCTTTTCTAGACCTTTCTTTCTCACGATGTGTTTGTTTGGCCTTGTTGCAGTTCTCATCTTTTTAATTCATGGAATGACTCTCCTTGGTCCATATTGCCTACATTGAAAGAACTAATGGGAGGAGGACTTCGTGTGTGGATGTACAAGTAAGGTTTCAACCTTTCCTTCTCTTACGAAAAGTTGTGGATGGTGGAGGCTTTCATTGTCTCCATCCAACTTAAAAAAAAAAACATTACAATTTTGGGGTTTTTCTTTGCTTTCCTAAACCCATTAATTTACTCTACTTAAAAAAGCAAACGACCCGACAGGTTTTTCAATAATGTAGGACTTAAATTTCTGCTTTCTTTACAAAATTTGTACATCGAGAAAATTGCAATTTCAAGATTTCTCTTGGTTACTTTCTTAGAGCTGTTAATAAAGAGCTATTGCACCAAACAAATCATCTTGTGAAAAAAACGCTTTTGTAGTGGTGATTGGGATGGTCGCCTTCCATTGATGTCAACCCGCTACTCGATTAACGCATTGCGCATGCCAATGAAGAAGGAATGGTACCCGTGGTACTATGAACAACAGGTAACCCATCTACTCTTCTATGTGAAATTAGATGGGTTACCCATCTACTCTTCTATATGAAATTAGATGTGGAAAAACTTTTCTCAAATTTAAGTAGGGAATTCTAATGAGGATTAATCATTAGTAACCATGAAGAATTCGTCTCTTAAGAGTCGGGTCTCACTAGGGGTTATTTAGATTGAAAGGTACTACACTAATTTTACTGTTTCCTAGTCATGCTAGCTCAACATTAATTGCATTTATGAGACAACTTCCTAAAGAGAAGAAGTCCTCCTAATCCAAACTTTTCCCTTGTATTAGAGAGATGACTAAGGCTATGGTCACGCGAGGCTTAGTTATCAATTATAGATAATTTATGCCAACCATGCACAAACATAGCATCAAATGAATAACTAAGCCTCTTCCATGGTCACGCACACCTTACTTATTCATTCAACCTCCCAACTATGCCTTGAACTTCACAACTATGCCAAAATCGGCATAGTTACAAAGGATAGACATAGTCATTCGTTAAATGCTCCTTTTTGCGTGTGACCAAGAATGAGGCTTAGTTATTTGTTCAAATAATCTATAACCGTGTCTAAGCAAGGAAGCTAAACGCAGGGTCTACTTCTTGAAACATCACGGAACCAATCATCCCCTTTTCCTTGAATCATTCCATTTTCCTTGAGAGTCATATAAAAGAGATGAAAGCTTTTCATCCCACTAATAGTACTGCTCATCATCAGTGAGACCTGATTCTTACTGTTAATAGGTCCCATACAAGTAGAGTTTCATAAAAAATCGTCATTAATTAATTCACAAGAAGTTTTGGACAAATTCTCAAGATAATTCCCACATTGTGACTTACCTCAACATTATGAGCTTCTATGAGGGAGGCATTGCATACCTAGCTAAGTACGATTGAGGGAGGGGACTGTCGGCCCGGTGGTCCCGTGCCCCCAATCGTACCTAGCTAGGTACGTGGTGCCTCTCGAACAGAAGTTCATGATGTTATGCATTGTATGAAAAACACTGAAAAAGACTCTGTTATCCTACATGAGAAAATTTCTAAACCTTCTTAGTAGCATAGCTTACTTCTTGTTGTGTGTGGCAGGTTGCAGGGTGGACTGAAGTGTATGAAGGCATGACATATGCAACTGTGAGGGGAGCTGGCCACACCGTCCCCTCCTTCCAACCAGGCCGATCCCTTCTTCTTCTCTCACAATTCTTGGCTAGCTCTCCCCTTCCAAGCTCTCCACAGAAGTCAACCTAATTTGCTTGAGATTTTGCTTCGATAATGCCCTCTTTTTTATGAGGATACTTATGACCCAGGTTCCGGGCATGCAGACACTCCTTACACAAAGCCCTAACAAAAAAAATTTCTTTTTTTCTTTCTGTGGACCACAAAAAACTTGGCAAGACGAAGGCAAAAATTGTGAGGCCATGAGATCAGGCAACCCAATTTTACAAAACTACCCCAAATTTACAAATCCACGTGCGTTTACAATGTGGAAAATGGCATGACTTGATATGCAAATATGCTCCATTCTGTGGCAATGCCGTTTTATATTAGTCCTCAAGTGCGGTTGTGGGTTCAAGATGGTGTGGTTGCACATGACAAATGTACGTCGGACAACCCATATGACAAATGTGCATTGCATGGCCCTCCCTTTTGAATGCGGCCAATTCTACTCAATCAAATACTAGCCTTGATCTCAGTGTTCGACAAAAAATCAATTTCCCAAACGTACGAAATTCCCTTTAGAATTAAGGTATAATTGCCAATTTGTATGCAATTTAACTCTATTTTTTAAAATTTTTCAAGCGGATTTTCTCCTTGTCCCTCTTCCTTTGATTGGGTGTTTAGATTTTTCAATGGGCTCAAGGCTGAGCTGAGGCACACTTTTTCCCGATCTAAAGTTGAATAACTTATAGTGACAATTCTCCAAACTTGTCTAAAACATTGTTATGGCAATTGGTTCGGTAAAATAATAACCTGCATTTATTAACATCTCATAAGTATTTCTAATTGCCTGTACATAGTGCTGCTCAACACAAAGGCATATTCATAGGGTCTACGAAGCATCCCCATGAATCACAAAAGTATTGGTCCATTGAGCAATCAACATCGATCACTACGTTTGAGACTTGCAAATCATAAGAAAACAAACAATGCCTTGACATTTTGCCACTTTCGAAAAAGAGTCAAGACCCTTTCTCCTTGTTTCTAATGATAAGCTTCTAGTCAAGTAGTTGAGATGCATTGCATACCGAGCTAGATCAAGGTGGAAAGGTACACAAGGCCAATACATGAGGTACATACCTTTGTATTGATACATAAAAATCTTTTTAAACAAAAACATAAATTGTACATTGATACATACATATTAGTCATGTATCCATTACATAATATCTGCAATGACCGTTGTCGGAGGATATGTGTTTGCAAGGTGAGTCGGGCCAGTATCGTGGTGCTCCATGTGGAAAAAAGAAGAGAGAAGATGCAAATCATGGCACAAATGACACCTTGGCAGCCCAAAACCTATATTGCTTATTGAGTTCAGAGCCTCATTACGAAAATAAGCCTCTAACAGGCACTATAAACTAATTTTTAACTTCTTGAATGAGAGGGAAAAGCTAAGCTACGAGCAGGAGAGCACAAGAGAGGGCATAAGCTTCCTCTTGCTGCGACTTGCTCTTTCCTTTGACATCCACAATCATCTCAATTTCATCAACTTCCCTTGCTCCTTGGGATACTTCAAATATGTCTTCAGTTTGTCTTTGTTGTCTCTGAAATTGCGAGGAGATCGCACAAGACAGAGAGATGGATAGCAATCTTAAGAGAGAGCACCCTCCAAGCGTGCTCGTTGTGCTTTAACCTCCTTTGTCCAGTTCCAGAAAGAAGGACATGAAGTCTGATCCCCTGCCCCCAATCGTACCTAGCTCCCACTGGGCCGGCGATCCCCTGCCCCCAACGTATCTAGCTATGTATGCGGAGCCTCTCGAGCAGAAGCTCATTATGTTATTCATTGTATGAAAAACATTGGAAAAGACTCCGTTTTCCTACATGAGAAAATTTCTTAATCTTCTTGTGAATTATGGCCTTGCTTGCTAATCCCCTTTGTAGCCTCTATCATCCCATCCTTTCCTTTCCGTTACTTCCTTTTTTTTCTTCAAGGTCGAGGTCAGGGTTGAGAGTCCTCCCTATCTCCCTCCTCCTCCTCCTCCTCCTGCTCCTCCTCGCCCTTCCATTACTTCTCATCACCGTCGCCTTTTCTTGCGTTCGTATGATGAGCTTTTCCTTTTCCTTATATTTAGCAGCCCACCTCCTTCGTCACGCCACCATTACAAGGTTTGTAAAGGCACTCTGATGACGTGGCAGGTCGAACCTCCATGCTGCGTCAAAACGATTGCGACTGACCGCCACGAGCTCCTTCTCCCTTGTTTGTGATTTTTGCCCTGCCTGCATCCTATGTTCTTCTCCTTCCTCCTCTTATTTTCACATTTGACTCCTTTGTTAACTCTTTGAATGGCCACCACATTTTGGATCAAAGCATTGAAAAACCCCACTCAAAGCTTTTCTTGCCACCACCATTTTGACTACATTTTGAACAAGAAGCCCCTCAATCACTGACGTGCTCTCTAAAGTACACCACATTTGTCATACATATCAACCAAAACATTGATAAATTGATAATCACAACACCTACAGCTTCCTGTGCTTCTTCCTGTTGTTTTAAGCTACATGTGAAAGTCAATCCTTGGATGCCCTCTCTTTAAGGAACACAAAATCCACAATAAGAATTGTCCAAAAGAGTGATAGGCTCTAAATCTTCATTATCTAGCCAAGAATCATGTAAAAGTTCCTATATCTTGGTCCAAAGAAACCTCTGATTTTTTTCTGCACTAATCAAAGGAAGCATCATGTAACATTTTAATGGTCCATTAACTTGTGTGTAGCAAAAAAAGGCATAGACATAGTGAGCATTTCATTAGAATAGATTCCTAATGAGTATAGCAAAAGTGCTTGGGTGGAGAGAGAGAGAGAGAGAGAGAGAGCAACAGAAAGCATAACACCTAGTTAGATAGTCATGAACAATACTTCAGAAGAGAGAGAAATTAAGCTATTGACAACTGCTGAGGACCGGATTTTCATGGAGCTGGTTTCCCCTCCAAAAGGCTTTGTACTATAGGTTTCCCCCATCAAGGGAGACATTTTACAATACAATTCTTTGCGTTCCTTCAATAACTAGCTAGTGCAATGAAGATAGAAACTTAAAGCATTAAGCAAATCAGTTAAAAAACACAACATCAATTTCCTCACGATCTCAGACCCAAGACCTCACACACCTTCGAAGATGGTGAGAGCTAGCAGGGTACGAGAGTAGATTGAGAGGAAGAAGCAGTAGTCTTACGAGAAATAAGTATATCTCTTCACACAATCACTCATATTAGCATAGCATAGCTTAGTAATTAGCATGGTTGAGGAGATGAGCATGCATTGAAGCTTGGCTCTTCATCACAAATCCAAGAGTTGTTGGTGTAGGCCTCCCTTTTCACAAGCTTCGAGTAGGTGATAAGCTTTCCTTTAAAGCTTGAGAAGGAGAGAGAGAGAGAGAGAGAGAGTCTTCTTGCTTCACACATGAGCTAGTGTGAGTGTGTGTGGAATAATGCCTTTGAAAAATCAGCCCCCTCTCTCTCTTGGTCGACCCCTCTTACTAAATCCTCTTGTTGGCACCTCATTGGACCTCTTTAGACGTAGCCAATAAGATTAAAGAAGCATAAGTGATAGCCTTCTGACATGTGTCTCCCTTTTCCCTTTTGTGAGAGCTTTAGGTGATTAATTAATTTAACTAAACTCTCATTGGACCCCTTTGTCTCCTGGACAATAGGAATCACGCAAGCCATTGGGCTGTTGAATGCTCATTGGACCCCTTGGGAGACTGTCCAATAATCTTCTAGAGAGCTTAATTCTTATTGGTTCTTTTATTAAGTGTTTTTAAATGAATTAAACTAGATTTACTCTAGCCTAATTCTCATCGGTCCACCTCCATGGCCATCCAATAGGATTTGCACCTTGTGGGCAATGGGCCTAGGGAGTTGGCATGTGTCCCTCATTCCCTTTGTGTAAAGGGAGCTAGTGCGCGCGCGCGTGTGTGTGTGTGTGTTTCTCTCTCATCCCCTACTTACATGGCTCATCCCCCTCCTATGTAGGAGCCTTAAAGACTATTTTGGCACACTCACCAAGCATCCAATTTTACTAAGCTTGGCCATTGGACACAACCTTTGAATTTTGGAACCTTAGCATTTTGGAAGTCTTAATGGGCTGAACCTTAGGGTCTTTAAAGCCCATTGTTGCACATTGCTCTTCTGCAGATGGCCCCCCCTTTGGATCCCTATTTTCCCTCATTTGGATCTCTAGTGTGGTTGGCGGTCTGCCAACTTAACCAATATTCTAGCTTTTTCTCCCCTTGCACTTCCCCATATTAAATGATCAGTTTAACATGAGAAAATCATTTAGGAGAATTAGATATTCGTTATTATGACATTACCTCTCTCTTGAAATCATAGTCGTCCTCGACTATGGGGTAGAGAAGATAAAGCCTATTCATTAGTCCTTTTTCTAGCGGATAGAGGATCCCTATCTTACCCTACAACATTGTTTCAATATGGATGACTAATCCATTTGGCGCTTGAGAGCCTAAGGCTGCTGCAAGTATGTTTGCGCATTAGTCCTATCAATCTTCCATAGTAGAGTGACAAGCTCTACTTGGTCTTTGGAAGATGTCATCTCCATAAACATGATTCTAGTAAACATGCATACTACTTAACATTTGTGCACAATAAAGAAAAAGACACTCTTATAAGACAAAAACTTTGTTCATATTAAACATTTGTACATTTTCTTACTCTAGGGAAGCATTGTAAGCATTGACAAGGTTTAGGTTATCCTTTAATTGTATTCCTTGCATCCATCTAGCATCTTCAAAAACATAATTCTTAAACTTATTAAGATACCGTCGGATAGTCATACCGCCTCTTAATACCTTGTCTTCATGTCGGAGAATGGACTCGGGCTACAACACCTCTTCTTGGTCTTCGATCTCTGTTGACGGCTAGGTCAACACACGACATAAATCAACAAAGCCTTATTCTCTAAGAGTTATGAAATGCTACGGATTATGATTATAAACATCATTTATAATAAGTAGGTAGTCTAGTTGTAGAAGTCGGGGTGCAATGACACTTCCAGATTGTAAATACCAAGCCATTTGACCCCTCAAACTCTTTTTTAGGTTTAGCTTAAGGTAGCCTTAGTATATAAGGTACCTAGATCATTTTTGTAAAGACACACAATTTTATCATAATCAATAGTTAGAAGCTGTCATCGACTGTGTGTGAGAGAGGAAGAGAGAGAGAGTGAGCTTCATCCTGGCGCTACTCCCCGCTCACTCATCGCATTCGAGATCCGACTGCACCATTGCACTAGCCTCGGCAAGAGCTATGTGACAATCACAAGCATTCCTCGCGGAACGGAGTGAACGCCCTCACACATCTAAGAGCTATTTGTGGATGTAAGTATATCAAACGATGTCTGTTTTCTGCGTGCAAGTAGTCATTATAATTGTGGCGACATAAGCTACGCATAGGTACTCATAGATTTCAGTTTTAGATACTTTCGGAATTCTGCTCTATCTTCATACGCGTTTTCCGTAGATGGGTTTTGAGCTAGGATTTTGAGTGTAGAAGCTTAGGGACAGGTGTATACTAGTGAGGGGATGGTGTTCCTTAAGTTTCGTGCGATTCTGGCATGGTTTGATGGGTTTCCTTTTGTTTGTGTGTATGTGGCTAGGTGGTGTAGTTGAGAGCAGTGAGACTCTAGGTTGTGGTGTAGTTGGCCTTCCAGAGTGTTGTATGTGTAGGATGGTCTCAACCTGACAAGATAAAGAGATTTCCTCTGTGTGCCTATTGTGTCATTTGTGTCCTTGATTGACATTATGTTGATCTAGGTTGTGGTACATGCACTTTATGGGTGGTGTGATTCGCTCTCGTAACATTGGCATCGTTGCCGGGGATACAAAGACATAGGTAGGTATTCCTACTAACACTCGTGTGATGGTTGCTTACTTTAGTTTCGGCTAAAGAAGGCCTTTTGCTTAAGTGGATCCAGAAGACGTTTTTCCGCAATCAAGTGGATAGCCAGGAAGCGTCTGTCTTACCGAGGGTCTGCGACTAGGTAGATCTAGTTAGGATTTGTAGCTTAGAGTAGTTGTTGGTGGTGGTCGAGTGGTTTGTGAGGTGATAAAATCATTTGCTAATCCGTGTGTGGCATTGAAGTGTTTTTCTACTCATAGATGCAAAACCCCATATGATTTATAGGAGTAGCTCTAGGTAAGTGATCTGATTATGATTTAGAGCTATTCATCATTGATCTATTTGCTAAGTACTTGTTTGCATTCATGATCTCTTAAAAGTATGATTTTGAGAAAAAAATACAATAAAAAGAGTTCTGTTGACTTTTTTGCATGAGTGATTGATGCTGAGCATATAAAAGGGCGAGTGCAAGGGTTCTGTGTACAGAAATAGAAATTTTGTAAACTTGGACTTTATACGTTGTGAGCGGGATGAAAACACACACAGCGCCTCTATAACGACCCGACACACACTCTTGGAAAGATACACACACACACACTATGGGGCACCACTCGGCTTACACAACACACCTGGCCGAGACAGGGAACACACCTCTGGAGTGAGAGGAGAGAGACTATCCACTTGCCCACTCCACACAGAGACACACACACACACACACACACAAAAACTCAGCTCAAAAGAGGAGAACTTCTGATGTTTAGATACAAATGAGCTTGGGCCAACACCAATGGGGCAAACAGCTCACACAATATGGGTAAAAGATACCAGATACAATCACAAATTGGAGAAGAAGCTTCACTCATTGGAGAAGATTACACAGAAAAACAGCAGAAAAAGAGTGAGGAATTTGGCAAAATGGACAGTGCCATCGCGTCCGGAACGGCCCAAAACCCCAGTCTACAATGTCAAAGTGCTCAAATCCGACCTCGGATGAGCAGTTTACGGCCAAAACAGGCTCCAAAATGAGCAAAAACACACCTGCGGCTGTTCCTCCTCTCTTCTCCACGTTTTTTCTGGTCTTTTCTCAGTTTTTTCAGTTCCCACACTTATATTTATTAGTTGGGCACCCTTGGCCTTTTAGATGACCTCAAACGGACCCCGAACAGGCCAAAGACCTCGCAGTGCATAGTTGTCACCTTTTTGCATCATTCGCACACCGGGCACTCAACTTTTTTCCAATAATGCATCTCGCCACCACATGAAGTGGCCCCAAAAAGTGGTCCTAATGATGACCTTTTTGCATAACTCTCACAAGAAAACACCCACGTTGTGTCCGTCCTCATCCGCGTGCAAATATTGACCTCGTTCGCCCTCCTGACGCCACTAGATGCCATCTGACGCACCTGCTGACCTCATGTCGTCGGCCCGCGGATAGCTTCCTCGAGAAGTTTTACGCGCTATCAACTCCTCATTATTGTAGAAAAAACACACTGGTACTGGTAATAGTGAAAATCGCTGCACTATGTACATGCTGTCCTACCTGTACACATGTGGGCCCCACGTAACCACCTGGCTCTGGAAAATGGGCAATCCTTTATTTGATGCACCATGCATGTATATGTACATATGCGCAATTCCTTGCTCCAAAAAACTCCTGACATAATTTGCCCATCCCCTAGCCTGCTAGATCATTCATGATCAGCAGCAGCAAAGAGAGATATGAGACTCGCCGCATCACAGGTCTCCTCATCCCTTACCAACACAGCTTGATCCACAGACAGCTCATCTTGCTCCACCATCATCAATCTAGCATGATACAATTTAAGACGCAACCCATTTACCCTTGACTTATGTAGAACACCATCCAGGTTAGCCAGCTGATATGTGCCATTTGGAAAACACTCCACTACCTTGAAAGGGCCTTCCCACTTAATTTGAAACTTCTTTTGGAAGGTGTTGTCCAGCTTACTATTGTAGCGCAAAACCAAGTCATGTTTCTTGATACCCTTACTTTTAACCTTTTCATTTATCTTTGCCAAAGCCTTATCCTGCATCTACCCATAATGCTCCAATGCGCTCATCCTATCCAACTGGACCTCTTGTAACTGCAAGAGCCTCTCTTTGAATGCATCACTAGGCGACCCAAGCAACTTCTCTAACATCTTGACCGCAGGCAACTCTACCTCCACAGGCAATAGTGCTTCCTTTCCATACACCAAATGAAATGGAGTAAACCCTGTACCTGTCTTCACCGAAGTACGGTAAGCCCATAATGCACTAGGCAATTCCAAATCCCAATTCTTTCCTTGGTGCTCTGTCACTTTAGAAAGAATTTGTACCAACTCACCATTGAATCTTTCATTCAAGCCATTACACTGTGGATAATAAGGAGTGGTATGCTGGTGCTTAATCTTCATCTTTGTGCATAAGAAGTCTAGCAGTTTAGCTCTAAATCCTGGCCCCTTATCTGAAAGTAGCTCTAATGGCACCCCAAACTTGCAACATATTTCATCATACACAAATTTTGCCACATCCTTTGCAGTGATCTGTTTTACTGCTATAGCCTCTGCCCATCTAGAAAGATAGTCCACTGCCGTCAAAATATAGCTTTTGCCCCTGCTTGTGATAGGTAACGGGCCTATTGCATCAATCCCCCACTTTTCAAACACATCAAACGCCATAATGGTTTTTCGTAGCTCTGGCTTCAACACTCTCTTCCCAAATGCTTGACACCTATTGCAAGACCTACACCAATGGTGAACATCCTTGTGCAAACTAGGCCATACATACCCCTCTTGCAAAATCTTATGCAAGGTGATCTTTAGAGCAAAATGGCCACCACATGCGCCTTCATGATTCTCTTCCAACACTCTGTAAAGCTCCTCCTGCCAAGGTACACGTCTCAACA
The DNA here is from genome assembly GCF_014529385.1 of Adiantum capillus-veneris. Taxonomy (NCBI): domain Eukaryota; kingdom Viridiplantae; phylum Streptophyta; class Polypodiopsida; order Polypodiales; family Pteridaceae; genus Adiantum; species Adiantum capillus-veneris. The sequence goes on along the minus strand of NC_140935.1, from coordinate 71,990,827 downwards.
CGAGATCAGCCCCTTTCATGTATAAGACATCACCAATCAATTTGTACCTGTATGCTCTACGCACAAAGCCATACTTCTTAGACTTCTAAATCTCCTTTGGAATGATTCCTGTTAGCAAAAACTCCTCTTCTTGAGCCAAACATTCCCGGCCATGATAAAGAGGTAAATTGGTCCTCAACACGAATAGCTCCCCAATCATGCCTTGAGCTGCTTCATGTGCCTCTCCATTTAGAGCACGTTCAATGTGTTTGATGCTCCATGCTTCAAACTTTTTTAACAGGCCTTTAATTCTAAAGCATATTTCCTTCAATGAGGTGTTCTTGCTCTTCCACACACCCAGCACTTGCTTCACCACTAACAAGGCATCACCTTTTATGCTCAACCTTCGAACCCCATGCTTCAAACAAATGTGTAATCCGGCTTCCAATGTAGCATATTCAGCCTCATTGTTACTATGCGCATCCAATTTGAACCCTCTCTTGCATACTAGCTTCCCCTCTGGATCATAAAGTGCTATACCCCCTGAAGCTGCATCGTGGCTCTTTCTGTATGAACCATCAAAGAACAACACATGTGCATTGCTGATCTGTGGCACTTCTTCAACTACCTTTCTCACCACCTCTTCCTTAACAATAAGGGGATTCTCCTTGTAGGTCAACAAATCAGCTAGGGTAGCCCTTGTACTATCTTCCACTAGAAAAGAGAACTCAAACTCTTGTAGCTCAATTACCCATTTCTTCACCACATTTGACATGTTAGTACCATTAATTAACTGTGGCAAAAAGGCATAACTCGTCAAGAAAACAAAAGGCCGTGGTAGCAAGTAATGACGAAATCGTCGACAAGCAAATATTACACTGGCCATCACTAGCTCTACTTCCGATAACTTTCTCTCCGCTACCAACTTCACTCGGCTTGCACAATACACTGGCCTCATATAATGGCTGCCCTTCCCCTTTTGCAATAGCATAGCTCCAATGGCATCATCCCCTACTGATGGATTTACATAAAAAACTTTCTCCCAATCAGGAGCCTGGATGGCTGACAACCCCCCTAACACCTCTTTCACCTCTTGAAACACTTCTTCACACTTCTCATCCCATTGCAATGGATCATGCTTTGCCACTTGCTGTAATGGATAAAGAAGCTACGAAGACAATGGAATAAACTGTGCCATGTACTTCACTTTGTGTATAAAGGTTGCCAATTGCTTCGTACTCGTAGGTGATGGAAGAAGAATAATAGACTTAACCTTGTCTGGATCAGCCTCAATGCCATTTTCTGACACCATGTGGCCCAATAACTTCACCCTTGGCTGTGCTAGATGACATTTCTTTGGATTTAGTTGTCCTCCACATTCATCATATCGAGCCAATACCATCTGCAGCTTCTCATGGTGTTCAGCCCTACTGCTATAAACACAGAAGTCATCCATAAAAGCTTTAACACAACTACCAATGAATGGTTCCAACACCCAATTTGCTCTCTCTTGATAGAAGGAAGGTCCATTTGACAACCCAAATGGCAATACTGTGTAGCAATAGCAGCCCCATGGCGTAATAAAAGTTGTCTTTGTGCGGTCTTTAAGAGCAATCTTCAATTGAAAATAGCCTGAAAAACCATCACACACACTGTACCTCTCATAACCTGCCACTGCATCCAAGATCTGATCAATGAATGGAAGAGGATATGGGTTCTTCTTAGTGGCTGCGTTTAAGGGTTTAAAATCTACACAAATTCTCCACTTCCCATCCTTCTTTGGATTGACTACAACTGGACTCACCCATTCTGTGGTCTCCACAGGGACTATGAACCCTGCCTTCAATAACTTGTCCACCTCTTCTCGCAAGGCTTCCATTTTCTCTTGACCCATCCTTCTTAGCCTTTGCCGCACTGGCTTAGCACCTTCTTTCAGCTCTATATGCATCTCTTCACCCTTGAACCCTCTGATCTCTTCATATGAAGTAATGAACAAATCAGGAAAACTAGCTAGCAATGCAAAAATATATCCTTCTCCATGGCTGAGAGGTCTCCACTAATCATTTGCGTCATTAATTCCTGCTTCTTTGACAACTCAACCTTGGTTTGCATCAGCCCTTCAATCACTTCATAAGGCCCTTCACTTTCATCTTCAACCTCATTCACAAATGCAACTAAACCAATCTCCTGGATTTCTTTGTCCATCAAAAGAAATGCAACATCAGCATCCTCATCACTGCTGGTAGTGCTATCACTGTCCTCATCTGTCACCGTGGAAGAGTCTTCATCACTAGACTCATCCTCATCTTCATAAAGCTCCTCTAATCGTTTCCTTGTGTCCATATTATAAAGCTTCTTGGTACCTGTCTTTCCATAGAGGCTAATCGTACCATGTCACCAATCTTGAACAGCTCCCACTGCACGTAACCATGGTCTGCCCAGTATAATAGGATATGCTCCCAACCCTGCTGGCATCACATGAAAATCAACCACTGCCTTTGCATCATATGCCTCCACTTCTAAGCTCTTTACAACACCTAAGCATTTTACTTTTTGATGGTTTGCCAATCTGATCCGAAACCCTGACACCCCAGCCACTGTGAGACCCATCTTCTCAACGCATGAGTGTGTTATGACGCATATTTGGGCTCCGCCATCCACATAACCTTGTCCCAAATTTTTCCTTTTATGCCACACATCTACTATTGGACAAATTTCTGGTAGCTCGTCCATTGCCAACACCTTTACTGAACCTCTCTCTGGCTCTTTCTCCATTGGGTTAACCATCCTCTTCCACTGTCGCTTTAGCTTAGGCACCATCTCTATAAGCTGCCCAAAAGTAACATCTGCCTTCCTGCTCGTCAGATCCTCCTTCAAGTCATAGCTTAATTGCCCATCCCCTAGTGGAAAATCTGAAACATGAAACTTTCGACGAGCTCTCCTTTTCCTCTTGGCCTTGACATCCTCGCCTTCATGGATCTTTCCTTTCTTCTTACTAGGACCTGGGGCACTTCTTCCTTCCTTATCCTCTGTGGTCCTCTTCCCAATAGGCATCACTAATGTATCCTCTAGCTTTGATGCCTTCTCCAAGGTGACTACACTTAGCACTTTTGTCTTTCCCTTTTCCTCTTGGGTCAGTCCACTGGTTCCTTCGTCTCCCTTAATTTCGATGCCATAACCATTTGACCTAGTTAGCACCTGTCTTGGCAATGGATACATGTCTCCCCCCATCCTTGGTGGCTTATCACATTGTGGGCTGATGTGACCCAACTCTCCACAATTATAACATGTGGGCGTCTGCCTCCAAAACCTACTATTACTTTGTCCAGCACCATTCCTAGGTCTTTCTTCACCTCCTGGCTGATTTGCAAACCGCCCTCGACCTCGATTATTTCCCACTTGACCTAGCATGTTTAGGCTGAGATTCTTCATCAGATCAACCACTTGCCTCATGTCTTGCCTTAGGCCATCATCTTGCACTGCTGTAGTGACCACTGCTGGCATAACCTGAGTAGTAACAGGAACCACTGGTTCATGATGAACCCCTGACATGCGCCCTTGTAAAGACTCTATACGCTGAAATTCAGACCTCATTGGCAAAGACTCCACCCCTAACTGGCTCATTTTCCTCAGCTTCCACTCTTTGTTCCTTGCTACCCCTAGTGCATCCTCATATGTCCTAGGCTTCTTTAGCTCCACTCTCCAATGTATATTCTCCCAAAGACCAGCCAAGAACCTGTCCTTCTTCATCATGTCAGGCGGGGGTACCTGTGGTGCTAAAGCCTTGCACATTCGCTCCCATGCCAATGAAAACTTACGTATGTACGCATCTACTGGTTCACCTTCCTTTTGCACCAAAGCCTGTACTTCTTGCCACACTTTGTCAGGATCTTCTATCTTCACAAACTCCACTTCCAACCCATGTCGTAGATTGTCCCAACTCAACCTTACAGGTGGATCATCCACACGCAACTCCTCTTCAAATGCTTTAGACCAAACTCGTGCATCACTCTTCAAACAAATTTGGAGAAGGCGTAACATTTGCGTAGGGTCATGAATCTGGTTGCTAATGCAGGCAACCTCCATCTTTTCCAAAAATTCTTCCACATCTTCATCACTTCTTCCATGAAACTCCGGATAAGAGAAAGCCATGGCTACCCAAATTATGATGCTTTGAGAACCCCTTCGAACACACGTGCAAGAACCCAAAACTTTTCACTACCCAATCCCCAAAAACTTCAATGGAGCTCAACTTTAGATAAGGACAAACACATGCACATCAAATGAGTTTTCATAGTTGATCATCGGAATGACAACAGGCAAAGGACATTCCAGGATCTCTCTCAATCTTCTTGGCCCAAACATAAAGACTATGCGCTGCTGGAAAAAGATCTTCCTGGACACATGAACATTAATCTGAATTCTTTGAGTTAAATGAAAAGGAGTGAACTGAGGGCCATTTTGATCATCCATTAAAGCCAACCATGAAGCTCCCAAGAAGGCACACCTGACTCAACCTCTGATTTTGCCAGAATTTCAGCAGCATAACAGCATAAATGGCTCAAAATACCAAAAAACCAGCCATCATAACTTGGGAAAATTTCGACAGAGTTTCCCCAGAAGTAGAGCAGTAGGAACCCAAAATATAGACTGTATCTGTATGCATAAACTGCCAACAATAGAACCTGAGCATCAAATAGGACTCACTAGTACATAGCCTATGGCGAGGTCACAAAAAGGGTGCTCCAGCTACCTGTATCACCGAAAGGATCTCTACATTTGAGAATCCCCCAACTCAATAAAAACCTCACGCTATCGACCCTCACACGAAGGCTAATGCAAATCGCGTATAGTCAAGTCTTAGAAATGACTATCTTCCAGACCAAGTCTCAGAAATGGCTAGGACTGCCAAATACAACCAAGTATGGCTCACGAATGCGTACAATGGCAGTTTCCACAAGTAACGTACAATCCAGCAGACAATGCGCTCAAATAGGCGCCAAGTGATGCATTCCCACAACAACTGCAAGTGACATCACTGCTAGTATATCACTGTACTCCAGCTACCTGTACCTATGTGAATCACCTATACCTGTACCTGTCCCTGTAACCTGTAACCTGTAACCTGTAACCTGTAATCTGTAACCTGTAATCTGCAACCTGTAACCTGTAATCCCGAATCTCGAAGCTTGAAGCTCGAAGCAGAAGGTACTCGAAGAAGATCCTCCGTGGGGGCGCCAAAAGAATGTGAGCGGGATGAAAACACACACAGCGTCTCTATAACGACCCGACACACACTCTTGGGAAGATACACACACACACTATGGGGCACCACTCGGCTTACACAACACACCTGGCCGAGACAGGGAACACACCTCTGGAGTGAGAGGAGAGAGACTATCCACTTGCCCACTCCACACAGAGACACACACACACACACACACAAAAACTCAGCTCAAAAGAGGAGAACTTCTGATGTTTAGATACAAATGAGCTTGGGCCAACACCAATGGGGCAAACAGCTCACACAATATGGGTAAAAGATACCAGATACAATCACAAATTGGAGAAGAAGCTTCACTCATTGGAGAAGATTACACAGAAAAACAGCAGAAAAAGAGTGAGGAATTTGGCAAAATGGACAGCGCCATCGCGTCCGGAACGGCCCAAAACCCCAGTCTACAATGTCAAAGTGCTCAAATCCGACCTCGGATGAGCAGTTTACGGCCAAAACAGGCTCCATTAGGAAATTTTGGAGGTCATTTGGAGGGCCATATGAAGAGAGAGAAAAATAGAGCGCGTCCAATGAGCATGAAGGCTACGTTACGTAGAAAAGTACCTGGAAAGACTCAAAAAAAAGGAAAATAGCATAAAACTTTCACGAAACTAGGATTGTAGCATAGTAATTTCCTTACTTTTACCGAGATTTTAGGTGCTTGCGTGTGGTCCCACTTCTGATATTCTCTCATGGTCATTAACGTACTGGAGGGTGACCATTAAGCCCGCACAAGATATTGGAATTTTAAAACACTTTCCCTCCATTAGAATGCTTTCAAAGTGAATCTCCCTCCACTAAAGCTTTTCTCTGAGAGTTATGGCATCCACGTCTTCTCGCCCAAGAGCCTCAAGGTGTTTACTGTCTCTCACACCAACAAACAACAACGGCACTTTGCCTAGAAGGCCAAGTAGTAGCATATCCTCAATTACAATACCAACTTCAATAAGTGCAGACAACCAATGGGTTGGACAAAGGATAAACAAAGGTTCATGGGTCCTCATGCAACCAAGAAGACCCAAGAGGTTTAGTGGTATCAACGTTTACCGCTCAGCATGGAAGGCCAGGGTGTTGGATTTCAAAGTTGAGATCGGCAAAAGATCTGTAAAGGAAGTTCTTGTTCAGCATGTGTTTACCCATCCAGAGGTGATAGAAAACGGTGGAAATGTATCAAATATACATCAACCACGTTGCAATTGTAAGTACTCTTGACATGTGAACTTACTGATACTCTCATTATAACTTTTCTTATATATTTTGCAATGTTTCTCCCGCTTGTTATGAGTAATGTCTCTACTCTTCACAACTCAATTACATTAGATTTGTCATTTGTACTTATTGATACTCTTAGTTTAACTCTTCTTATATATATTGCAGATGTTTATCCCTCTTCTTATGAGCAATGGGAGCCTGTGGAGTGCATAATAGGCCTCTTCCATGTTGTACATGCCCATATTGGTTCTCTACAGTATTCAGAGAGGAGCAGCAAAAGATTGGCTGATGAGGGAATCTTTTTTTATGACCACTTTTACCAACTCAGCTCAGGCAATAAGAATGGCATGTTGGTGAAACTACCTCTACCGACCGATTGGAACACTGTGGACTGGCCAGTTCCCGAGGAAACAATGGTGGAGGCAATGCGAAGTAAGCTCTACAAGGATATACAAAGGTCTCTACGTAGCTCTGTTCCTACCAAACTGGTTCGAATTGCAAACTTTTGTCCTGTTGCACTCTTCATAGAGCTGTTTCATAGCTACAACATCAGAGTTACAAAAACTATGTTCATGTGCAAGTCATTTCAGCAGTCATCCTGTGACAAACTTCTTGACAAAGGATGGTATGCAAAGGAAGAGATTGGTTTACGGTGCGAGGTCGCGCTTGATACTCTAGTTGTCAAGTACATGATTGCAAGCCAATCACTATTACTCTCATTTTGGTATATGCGATCACAAATGCTAAACGGTAAGTACATTCCTATGGACCAAGTTTCCGCAGGTTTGGAAGATAATCCTACTGTGGATGTGGAAGTGATTGATAAAGAGAATGGCCTACTATTGGTGGTTACAATAAGGGAGCTATGCAGTCTTCAGCATTTGCGAAATGACATCATTGAAGAGTCAATGGACAAGGAACTATCAGATTTTTCCTTTTTCTTAGCTGGCCGTAAGGTGATGCGACGAAGAGAAAAAGATATTTTGTGCAAAGAGTTGGATGGTCGGGTTGAAGTAGTGTCAATGTAACAGATATTCTTGTAAACCCAAGTGTATACAAATGACTTTCAAGACATGAAGTTTATTGATCTCATTTTTCAATTGTGCCCTGTGAAAAAGTGTGCTTGAAATACATTTGTTTACCACGTCAAATCTCTCTCTCTCTCTCTCTCTCTCTCTGTCTGTCTATATATTATATATATATATATATATATATATATATATATATATACAAGACAAAGACAGATAGAAGAATCATCTTAATTCATTAGAAAGTACAAACTCGTCCGTGAACAATGGACTGAGATACAATTTCTGTAAGTATGGAATCAGAATGTCTTCAAGGTAAAAATCGAAGGAATGCCCCTCGAAAGAAGGTGGTGAGATAGTTGTTCCCGGCGGATTTAGTTCTCCCTTTTCGGGAGTATCATCAATTAGTAGTGTATTAGTTGCATCAAAGGGTACACCGATTTGGCTAAACGGTTTGTACAAAAGAGGTAATCCTGGTTTTTTAGGGTGGTAGTGGCCCTCAACAGTAACGCATTTTCTTTGATCATACAAAAAGGCAAAATCTGACGTGTGAGCTTGGCATACACTGCAAACTATTGCAACTAGTGGCGATAAGTTTTGCCTTTGC